>NW_027286874.1:102372953-102937953 GCF_022747635.1 Hetaerina americana | reverse complement strand
CGAAAACCGAATATAAAAAATGTTTCGAGGATTGGATCAAGCGCTGGCATAAGTGTGTTGCAGTCGATGGGGATTACTTTGAAGGGGACAATATAGATTTAGATGAATAAACTTGTATTTTTAATTTTCTGAATAAATTCCGGGAAATTTTTGATCAAGGTAGTATGTTCCAAAGAAACATTCTAGATAGAGTTTTCAAACGTTCAATATCATTGGCAAATCCCTCCTCTACCTGCAAATTTGCCATGCGCCGGGGAACATTCCAATCCAATTATTTACGTTAACAACGCATAGTGTTGGTGTTTAACTGATAAAACCTTCAATCATATTTTGAACTCGAAACTTCTTCCAAATTATAGTCGTAGATTTTACAAAATACTTTTAGCTGTTCTTTTTTAACTTAAAGTCATTTCGCATAAGTACAAGTTTCTGTAGATCGACGACTTTTGGTGTATGAGTTTTGGAAAAGACTGGGGAAAATAAATTGAACCGAAAGGTAAAAAAATGAGGAAGACTTGGGCACGGTACTAGGAGAGGAGAAACGGCTGTTGGGAGACAATTCAGGAAGGGTCAGGACAAGTTAATTCAGAACGAACTGAGAGAATGCTGAAAGCGACAAAAGAGGGTGGTAGTATGCTGGTAAAGCGTGGCAAAGGGAGGGAGAGTATTTTGCATGAAATCAATGACCACAGAAATTATGCAGAACTAAAGGATGAGGGTCTATCAAAAACCTAAGTTAAGCCGTGAGACTGTCACCGATAATACAAATTTTGAAAAAGCATAACACGCATTACGTTTTCTCGCTAAATCAATCTTTAAAAGCGGAATAATTTTAAATGGAATTATATTTGTGAAGAGCCCATGAAAATTTTACTTTCTTTCATTTATTTAAAATTTATCTTTCGAGAAAAAGGGATTCCGGCCAAGATTTGAGGTTGAAGACTGCCCATATCTCTTAGAACAGAATTTTAAAAGTTGCTCGTGCAGCACGACGTCAAATCATCGTCGAGGAGCACGTTTGTTCAAGAGAACTAATCACCTACCTGTGAGGTCGAACCCTTGTCATTTAATTTCGGCGTCCAATGGATATTGGTCACACATTTAGATCTATTTGATGAAAAGAGTTCAATATGTGAAGGAGTGAGAGATAGTTACGTGCAACTCGGGGGAGAATAGTATTTGCACATGCTAGATAATTAGTTATTTCAGCACCCTCCCCTGCCACACACCCTAGCGATGGCTAGGGTGTGTGGCAGGGGGTGAATAAACGCCAGACTAATTTTGACCCGAACATTTTTACCCTTACGGCGGATAATATTACAACTACCCCTTATCGCTCGTGGCGAAAATTATATCTTAAATCTATCTGTTCTACAGTTAATGCATCTAATTTTATTGGCATGATCTCACCTACCGTAGTACGACAGGGGTAATAATACATTTTCAACATCACTGCTAAAGAGACGCCCTTCCAATTTATACAATACCTTCAATCTGTAATTTAACCTTCGCTCCGTGAGTGATTCTAAGACTAGCTCCTCTAATATTTTGGATGCGCTGCTAAGTTTATCATGACAAGGTTTTTACAAATCCAGCTCCTCCTCACTGCACGCGACCCAATTCGGCAATCAATTCAACTTCGTGATGGTACTTGCAGCATTTTCTAAATGAGGCCTAACCAACGACAGATAACATTTCTCTATGACATTTTCATGACAATTACCCAGTACTCTTCTGATAAATTCTAATTTTTTATCAGGTTGTCCGCATATTCCTCGTATACGTGTCACCCAGGAGATGTCGTGAGTGAGTGAGTGAGTGGTTGATGTATCCAATTCAAACCAGAGCGTCTCTGCCGAAGTGGACCGGTCTTAGTGCCAATTAACCCGGTGCATTTTTTAATTTGAAGGATTGTGAACAAAAAAGAGAAAATCCAGGTCAATTGCGCAATATTAGATAATTATAACTCTTATTTACGGAGAACGTCTTGAGGAAGTAATGACGCACCATTACTTCCTCAAACATTTACTCAGTGGCCCTCTGTTTGAGGTTAAAGCAACGCTAAAGAGCATCAATTAAAAAATAACGTACTTAGAAGTGAAAGTCGTGGTACGTAATCCAATGATCCTCGCCACAATGATATCCCAAACCGGAGGAATGTTGTGGTTTAGCATGTGCAAATTGTATTGTGCTGAAGAAAACCCCAACTCTTTGCGATGAGTAATTATCATGAACTCATGGAAGTTGACATTGCCCAACGTCAAGCGATTGTGGCACCTGGTGCTCTTGAAGTGTAGGCATGCCGCATTGCATTCCGCACCATTGCATTTATCGGTCAAAGACGAATTTTCTTGGTTTATAGTCGTTTTTTGATCGTTACCTCACAAATTTTAGTGTCGTTGAAAGATGTGCTGCACAGAGTATCTCTATTCCAATGCAAATATAGACATACGTGCTAGATATATTGTAGATATGCGATTTGAAATTCAATCTACCTGGTTGGCTTTTCATGCACGATAGATACATCGAAGTATTAATGTTAACGGGAAGAATTTCGAAATGCAACGAAGTTTTGGATGTTTAGGCTCTTATTGACAGTCATTTTTTCGTCGTCACCTGGGTAACCTCTGCTGCTTACTATCCAAGACGATTAAATTACGATAGTTTGGTTACCTCCCGTAAGGGAATGCTAAAGATGGAAATTTGACTACATCACTTAGAAAATTTGCACGCACTGATTTTCGTTGGTCTTTTTCCAAATGGAAATGTCGCAAATATCTCTGAGCGAATTCAGATTTTTTGCGCGAATTCATAACTGCAGATGAAACTGAGAGATGAGCTACCACTACACTCCTGAGCCGAAAGAATAGTCAAGACAGTGGACTTCAAAAGTCGACAAACCTGCTCCAAATAAAGCGAAGACGGTTCCTTTGGCCTATGAGGTGACGGCGACTGCTTTTTAATATATTCACGGTTTTTTGTTGATCGTTAAACTTAAAAAAGGTATAAAAAATACGGGAGAGTATTGCGTATCATTACATGACAAGCTGAAGGCAAAAATTGCAAAAAAGAGCGCATTTGAAGGAGGGGAATGTTCTATTCCATCCGGACAACGCACCTGCTCACCCTTCGTCGTTCGCCATTGCTGAAATTCACGAATGGCACTCCCAATAGATTGACCACTCACCATATTCACCAGATTTGTCCCCATGAGACTTTTTCCTATTTCCTAATGTTAAATTTTTTGAGGGTAGAGATTTTCATCGGACGAGGAGGTTATCCCACACGCGCACACGTCGATTTTGCGGTGAAGGACGTCAACTACTATTTGGAAGAGTTGAAAAAGTTGTACCGCCGAAAGAAGTGAAAAAAGAAAATCTCAAAAGAACACTTTGTTGAAAAATAAAAATAAATTTGGAGAAAAAAATGTCTCGTTTATTTGTGAGAGGTCGGAAACTCTTCAGACTCCCCTCATAGTAAACGAAAATTGAGGGAATGCAATGTGAAATGGCATATGAAAATGATTATGCAACATATCACGCCCATAAATATGAAAGTTTTATTTCGACTGGGAGTAATTAGGTATTTTTATTTGCGTTTAAAATTCACTGAATGTTATGCAACAGTTGCGTTCGAGGTTAAGAAGAATAAATAAAAATGGAGTTATGGCCACATAAAAAATTATTATTTAACGATGTTCCGCAATAAATGTAGCATCAATAATCACAAATTACTCCTCTTAACATACTATACTGTATTGATTTACATCTGGGTCCTTTAATAATATTGGTTTTCAAAACAGGTCATGGTTAAGTCTGCATAGACTGTTTTATCCATCATTTCCTTACGATCTTTACAGGCACGTGGCCAGATTGTCTCATTCGTTTATAGAGAATGACATCAAAGGTCTACAATAATCATTTATGATACGTTTAAATTGATTAAATTGATTAATAGAGAGGTATTCTAATGGCATGAAAGCAGAATAGCGCTCATTTAAATCACTCCCGTTTTATTTGTTTTATATTTGGCAGTAGCCTCCCGGGTTAGGGTAGATTTTGATGGACCCTGGCCCTATTTACTGTTGCACTCCTAAACCCTCACTTACATGACAGAAAATATCGTTAAATTTCATCTTAAGTTAACTCATTCTTTAGCTCTGCCTACCGCCCTTAATACCATTCAAAATGTTTTTGGTTTTCCTCCCTCTGCCTCGCTTTCCCAATATTTTCTCTTTTTACCTTTTTCACCCTTTTAGTTTCTCCTAAATGCACTTGCCCCGCCCTGTTCGAATATCTCGCCACAGCCATCCGTGGGGAGATATTCGAACTTCACCAGTTTTTTTCCATTTTATTTTAATTTTTACTGTTTTCTTCCGACTTACATTGCACATTCCTCCAATCTACGCTTATTCCTCTCTTTCGGCGACCAAGTTTGTAGGCCACATACGGATACCTGTAAAACTACGTTTCTTACTGACATTTTCATTAATCTCTTCCGTAAATTTTTCCGTATGCCGTTCATCAACTCCCGCGCATAAACATAATTGATTTACCTAGAATTGTTTTTACACGAAATTACATCGAAAACCTAGTATTTTGTAATGCATGAGGCAATACATAACGTGAGTGAAATGTATGTAAGTTTTTTTATTTATAGATACTTGTATTCCCAAATATATCCGTATTCTTTGTCGAAATGTATCCTGACCACAGAGAGTAGTACATTGCGTTAACTTGTTCACTATTGTATCACGATTATTTTGTAAATGTTTTAATGCTCAAAAAAAAGAAAAGAGGCAAAGAGTGAAAAAGTCACTGGCTTGGTTTTCCTCTGATGCTTGACTGAGTTGCGAACAATGAGAACAACGGGATACTTGTTCTTGAGTTAACGTTCATGCTAGAACCACATACCAAAGTATTAATAATACAGCCTTAAGCTGGCGTTCATTCAAAAGGGAAAGCAAAACGGATCTTATTTATAAATCGATGTGCCACGCCCAACACGTACCGCAATGAATTTCATGGAGTGCCGCCAATCGACGCGAATTATTTTGAAATTTGACATCTGAGAAAGGTTAGATGACTTCCGCGAAAACCAATTAATATGTGCAGTATAAAAATCAAAGGAAAGGGTTATTTAGCCATATTTAGACTTATATTAGAGTCTGGATCAATTTTATGGGATCCTCATCACAATCAGGTAGAGAAAAAAATGAAAGGGTCGCTTCGTTGAAGGTAAATTGAAAAGGGAAGATAACGTAATTGACTTGATTTGCTATGAGGCAGATGAGAGAATAGACAAGAGATTCGGAAGGCTGGAGAAAATGTTTGAAATGTATGTGGAGAATGAGGCATGGGGAGACGTCAAAGGGAGTAAGAGGTGGTTGTGTTGCCAAAGAAGGGGAGATCATACACAAAAATAAGGGCATGAGGAATTGGAACACATTATCTGGAGGTGTTCGCAAAATATTTCATGGAAACGTCATGAGCTTCTACAAAAGAATAGCCACCTGGACCTGGAATTACTTTTCTTCATACGAGGTCTGTCCAATACATACGCGAACTGAGGCCATAAAAACTTTATTTTGCAAAATTTAGTCTACATCAATTTTGTCCCCTTTAGAGTTTTCTCCATTCTTTGCTATGCACTTATTCAATCTTCTATTCCACTGTTTGAAGCACCCTTGGAACTCCCCCCCGGCAGTTGGGCTTTTTAGTTGTCTCCTCGTCGTTTCTTGCTTTTTTGTGTCTCCCAAGCTCCCATCTTCCCAGTGATAGGTCCCCTAATCACATTTTTTTATTTCGGGAATAGGAAAAAGTCGCAGGGGGATAGTAAGTATCTGGCGAATAAGGAGGATGATCAAGGATGGGGTTGAATTGTTTGCCAGAAACTGGCGAACAATCAATGCTGAATGTGCAGGTGCATTGTCATGGTGAAGGTATCATGCATTCATCATATTCGGTTAAAATAGTGTGCACTGTTGATTTTCCTAAATTCAGTTCATCAGCTATCATTCGGACAGTTTTTCGAAGATCGGTTTGGACAAGGGACCGCACACGATCAATGTTGTCGTCAAGACAGGCTGTTGAAGGTCGTCCAGGCCAGGTGCGTCGTCTGTGGCGTCTTTTGGGCCAGCTTTATAACGCTTAATCCACTTGACGAATCGCACATCCACAAAACGGATGTTTTCTTCAGAGCATTATCACTGTAAACAGCTGTCAACATTACAGTAATTTATTGATAACTTTTACCGCTCTTCGCCAAAAAAATTGATGCTCATTCGTTGCTCCGTACTTTTGTCAATTTCAATTTTCGACAAACAGTAAAAATAAGTGCAACAGAAACTAACATAACTAGCGAAATGTCCACCGCTCAACGATACGCCAAGCATAGATTGCTAATTGGGTCTCAGGCAACTAGCGCCGCAAGGGGGCGGGGCTATAGTCCGCGTCATGTCCACCAGGTTGCATCAGTTCGCGTATTTATTGGGCAGGCCACGTATGTTTTGTTCTAGCTATTTTCTTGCTTGCTTCCAATTATTGATTGGTTTTACTGGATTTTTTGTAACTCTAAATTTTTATTTTTTGTTGTAACTGTTATATTTAAATATTGATTGGTATAACTGTACCTTTACACCTGGCAGACGGCCAAATTTCGTACCAATAAATCAAACGAATTGAAAAGTTAGAAAAGATAACTGCTTTGGAATCGATGGGCGAGTGATGGGAATCGTGTATCGAGGCAGTGTAATGTGATCGAGTCCTCTATATTAGGGCCCTGGGAAGAGGGGTGGACACAGAACACGCACTCAATGCACCTGAAGGAATGGGAAAACATATTATGCAAAAGCTGAAGAGAAATAATGTGTTATAATTGTCAGAGAACAATGAAGATTGATCGACAAAATGGCATTTTTTTTAAACTTCGGTCTTTGAATGATGGCGTAAACATTCTTTCACTCTTATTCAATTCCAAACATGAATCAATTTTACAAATTCATAATTGTATTTATTCTGAATAATGACTAAGGTAAAAAATCAAAATAAATTAAACAATTTAGTAAAAAACTTTTAATGGCCAGAGGACATTTGACATTGGAGAGTGAAATGGGTGAAAATAATACTCTGATCTAATAGCTAACTCCAATAGCCAACTAGGCGAGAGTCTTGTGGAGTAGAATAAAGACAAAATTCTGAGGAGGAAAACCCTGCGGAGGGAATCATAGGAAGTTATGATGAATCTGGAGTGGAAACACACTCGTGAGCACACAAATCTTTGCAAGAATGTGTTCTGCTTCATTTGGAGCAGCCTATCTCAAAATAAGGGTTCTAATAACCCTAGTGGTTCCACGGGAATAAACCTCCAACTTTTTTCTCGTTATGAAATATTTTTAAAATTTCTCATAGTGTCCATTAGGTCCGTGCTTTGCTCTGTTACCTATGATATCCAACACTAGTGTGCAACAACTTCGTTAAATCAGCAAAACGCCATGAAAGATAAACAAATATACACTTCCAAAAAATAATGAATCAAATACCAAAGGCGGTGGCAATAAAGCCATGTCCAATGGACATGGATTTATATAAGTTTAACACCGATGAATCGCAGAATGTTTTTTGCTGAAATGCCAGAACAAGGAAGTTCAAATTTAGCACATTTCAATGGTCGAGACTCGTACCAAAGAATTGGCTGTCGATTTATTAAAATAATTACATCTCGTTTACCAAAGTTCCCATTTGCTCTACATATGCACTATTATAATGATGTGTCTGGGTATGCGGCATCAATAGTTATATACTTATAATTTGAAAACCCGAATTCAAATAAATGTTGTTTAGGAAAATTCAAGGCATAGAACTATTGTTTTAAATCCCTCATTTAAGTGACACCGGTGGTGCAAGAGTAATGTTTGGTAAATATGTATATTGGCGTCCTATTTGGAGTCAAGCCTCTCAATGCCAAGCATCTCAATGTGTCAGCATTCATTGAATTCTGTGCCCCCACTCACTTGCAGTTAGAAAATTCCAGTTATATATTTTACGGTGCCCTTGATTGAATATTAAGAATTGTAATTTTATTAAAACTCAGTCCGTGAATGCACATATTTTTAATATTCCACGATAACTCCCCTTGCGAGCCGCCACTCTGGTATGGTCAATAACCTCAGTGTATTTTTGAGCCTTGGCTAATTGGTGCTTATTTTCATTCCGCGTCGTACTATTTTAGGTAAGTCGAATTGCCTTACGTGGTATTCCCCGCCGCTGTTGTGGTCACAAATCGTGCGAACGGAAAATTATTCTTTTTGTCGATCGGTCTGTTCGTCAATCAATACGTTAGCTCTTACGTGCTGGTCATTGATGCCCCGCCTACCAATACAATGTGGGGCTGAAATCATCCCCCTCCTGTGCCACCGATAAACTCGAGTTATTTTCAATTATCTAATGCTAATTTAAGTTGGGCTTGTAACCTTCGTGCTTCCAGTGAATTCCAACCCAGGATATTCAATACTTAGGTCCCACTTTCTATTCGTTCGAATATTGATTTTTCTCGAAGCGGTCAGCTTTTTAAATAAATCCCATTAAGTATTATATTCAAGACTATATCATTCAGAATTCGGTCCTTCAGCGCTGGACTGCAAATGCCCGCCGCGTGTTCAAGGTGAATCCCCACCAACGCGAGATAAGCTCTCTCTCTTAAACTTTATTCTTTCGAATATATCCCCAATATTCGATCCATGAAATCAATTTTATTAAAGGAACGACGCAGACATTTCTATTTGTTTATTTGCGTTTCTCCGTGTTGATCATGAGTCTTCCAGTTCAGTAATGCACTCGACAGTATTTGAGGCCATAGGCAACATTAGAGGCTCAAATTAAAATTTAGAATTTTAGAAAATATACTTTGAATAATTGATAGAATCAGTTGACATATGGAAAATCTTCTTATCTCAGTGCATAAATGTTTAAAAAATTATTGTAGCATAAATTTACAGAGTTGCTCTTTTGCAAAGCAGTCATTCGCAGTACTAGGTTGGCCAAAGGTTAAATTACGTAATGGAAGACGAAGATTTTGTTTGATATCGATTCAGGTTCCTCATTACAACTACTCTTTGAGAAGACACCAGCGGTCGATCTGTGGTGCCATTTGCGAAAATAATAGCAGAATTTAATTGATATAAGCTGTAAATATGTTTTGTTTTCCAAAGGCAAACTTGCACGAGTCCGAAATTTCTTTTTAGGCCACGACGAAACCTAAATTTTGTAACATGTAGAAACAGGAATTAGTATCCAGTTGTGCCATTAGTCAAGCTATACACCTAATATTTGTAATAAATTGTTGGCCATTGCCATTCATCTCAACAAATCATTAAGTACGCATAATCAAATGCTCTTTCTTATTTTTGATTCGTAAATGGATAAAGAAGCAAATTTAAAAAATATCTTCTCATTTTCTTGTAATTTAATGTGACCATTGAGATGTAATTCCCACAAGTTGCAATTGATGCTTGGGTTGTTCAATGATTTGTTATGGCTAGAGAGGTTTCTTTGTCCAAAACATATGAGGGAGACTTCTAGAGGAGAACTTTTATCTTGGACGATCCACGTGACACTGACAGAATGTACCAATATATCTAAATTGAAAGAAGTCAGATTGCTAGCGAATGAATTACGATACATGACAGTTTAAACTTTGGATCCCTGTCAACTTGGGGAGGGTGCTGAAACTACCAGGCAAGTGCCATGTTTCCGTTAAGTAACCAACAGTGCGCTCAAAATGGTCGGCAGTTTTACAATACGCTTTGAAATTAGATAAAAAACTCCGTTAATACAAATTTTACTGGCAAATACATCATTATATAACAAAATGGTAATGGCATTCCTCGTAGTGCTTTTTTTGAAGGGTGCAATTTCAGTGGCATTCATTTAAACTCATATAAGACATGGTCTAAGACATACATGAGGGCATTGGCACTCTTATGGAACGGGGCCATGATGATGCGCATTTTTCATTGTAAGAGGCCATGGCAATCATTGAATGGACCAAGAGAAAACGCTCTCACTCTCTATACCTATATATACAGGTATTTAGTGCATTCACGAGGTCGCGTAACTGAAATGCTTTCTTTTTGCTTAAAAACTCTCCTATTTATGTAATATCCTGAGGTGTTATTGGTATTATAAGTGCGAAATGCGTGCGTATTGCGCAATGAAATGCGAGAAACGTTCATGTGCACACTCCCTCTGGGCGAGAATCGATCTTTTATCCATGTCTTCGTGTTGACTGTATCCAAATGGCAATTTCTATGCCTCCCATCGGAGTGTAACGCCTTTAAATGTCTACTCGTTCCCTTAAATGCTTTCTTTTTGCTTGAACACTCTCCTATTTATGTAATCCCCTGAAGAGTCATTGGCTTAAGAATGTAAAATGCGCGCGTATTACGTAATGAAATGAGAGAAATTCGGAGGAAAACTGTTGTTCTTGGTATCTACATTTCGGTAGCTTATAAACTGTTCTTGGTTTCGCATGCATCTCCTATTATTTTTAAAATGCACGCCATAAATAGTCATGCTCTATTTTAAATTTTCAGTTCTCATTCACAGAGTAATTTTATTGTGGAAGTTTTGTTTCTTTTTACCCTCCTGCAAAGTAATGATACTGTTTCAATATAAAAGTCTGACGTAATTATAAAATGAATGCATCGTTTTGTTTGTGTACCTTGCGAAAGCAGAAAGTAATTGGAAATTATTTCAAGATGGAGTGTAATCCAATTTTCCCCCTCGTGTTCTTTAAAACAAAATTTATTAATTGTGAATTGTTTCCATGTTATTCCAAAATCTTCTCCCATGGACAACAACCTTGAAGTGGTGGAAGGGCTTGTGCGTTCCGATGATACCTAAGAGCTGTGCTGACGGCAGCAGTGATAATTGCTCCTTTTTGTGGCCACACATTCCATGTAGGTCGAAGGCTAGGAGTCAGACGTAAGTTATTCCACGCAGCGTCTGTTCCTCAGCGAGGCGGCGGCAAAGGCGCCTGACCTCAGTGGGGTGGCCATTGAGAAATGGTGTCACGTTAAAAACACTACTGAGGAAGGCAACGGGAAACCACCTCAATTATCATTCCCAAGATTTACATGATGGACAAAACAGAGATTTTGAGTCCTGGTAACTACGGGGCTCGGCCCGATCGATCGTGTGCCGTGCCCAGTAGCGGGAGAGGCGCGGTCGTCATCTCACGAAACCCTCGCAAAAGAAAACCGACAGCAGTAGGACAGAAGACGGAGACGAATATGACCGATTTAGTTAGAATAGGAACTTGGCATGTTTGGACAATGCTGAGGACAGGAAAATTAGAGAATATTAAGCGAGAGATGGAAAGAGGAAATAAAGATATTTTAGTTTTATGCGAGGTGAGATGGAAGGAAAGCGGGGATTGCTGGAGTGACAGTTATTGAATAATGTGCAGCAGCGGGGACGAGAGCCTACGAGGGGTTGCCATAATATTGAATTAAGGGGTAGGAGGAAGCGTAGTCAACATAGAGCAAGCAACGGATAGAATATTACTAGTAGAGATAAAATCAGGACCAACGAACTTGTCATTGTTCAGGTACACATACCACCAAGCAATCATAAGGAGGAAGAAGTTGATAGGATATACGATCAGTTAGATGTCACAGCAGGGCATAATCGCGTGTGTTTCTACAGGGAAATATTTGATAGTGATGAGAGAGTGGAATACGAAGATAGGCAAAGGAAGAGAGGGTGACGAGGAAAGGGAAGGAACGGGGTAGGGATGCTGGACGGGATGAAGAATGAAGGAAGTACACAGAGATGAAGAGGGACTTAATGTAGGGTAGGTTTTTTATGAGTAACAAAATATGTATTTGGTAGTTGTATCCATCCAAAACCTACCTTAACATGTAGATTACTTAATAATAATAATACTTCCAAAATGGTACAACGCGTACAACTCGACATGTTGGAATCATGCCCTATAAATTTTAACCTTGCTGTCCGAACGCATCAAATGCTCCTCCGAGTTTATCTCTCTCAGTCATTCAGGTACTGTCCCGGCTGTATTGACTTGCTGCATTGCATGGTTCACGTAGGCATGTGACCACTCGGCGGTTCTACGCCTAAATATTAAAATTGAATTGCCTAATCCACTTCATTGCCCTCAATCTCGAGTTTACTCCTGACAGGAACTTCAGTGGAAGTCACATTTTTTTATTTTACCGGCGAATGTTTTCTCATAACCTTTTTGAGCAGCTAAGTAAAATTGAAGAACTGATTTCGTAAGTTATCTTCGTTTTCTGCCACGATTAATACATTGTTTCCGTGGCATGCCATTCTAATGATATCGCTTTTCATCCTGTATCCAAGACTAAATGAAGTATATGTGTTTATAGATTGTAAGGAGAGATTGCCTTTCTGAACAGATAAGTATATCATCTCCATTTAGTCTGCATATTTTGATGTCTCTATTAGGATTGCACACAA
The DNA here is from genome assembly GCF_022747635.1 of Hetaerina americana. Taxonomy (NCBI): domain Eukaryota; kingdom Metazoa; phylum Arthropoda; class Insecta; order Odonata; family Calopterygidae; genus Hetaerina; species Hetaerina americana. The sequence continues at coordinate 102,925,453 of NW_027286874.1, read as the reverse complement.
TGGTTTAAGATGGTATTTGTTTTCTCATGGCTATTTTTTATATCTCGTATTTTATGCTCCGCCATTCAGTGAAATCAATTAAACAAACGAGTGTATGCATTAAATATCGTATGTGCAGTCGAAACATATAGAAAGTTGGTAGTCAAATTAAGTGCTCTTCATTATATTTGTTAAATCATAAAGATGACATCCGTTGTGTATCTGCGTAATCTTATTTGTTGTTGTTCCAATTTTGTCCTATGTTTATTATTTTCTTTTCTAAATTTCTTTTCGCGAGAATTTAGCATGTTTAATTATTTAAAATATAAGGATTTTACCTCTATATTTTTCAGGGTCGATGTTTTGTGCTTTTATGGAGATTGTAATGCTTATTTCCTAATCTTTTGGTATTAGTGTCGTTCTCAGCATTTCATAAATTCATTTGCCTCAGTATTTAAACAATTCATTGGGAAATCGCCTTAGCGAGATTCAATTCCTATTCCATCTCTTCTGCATGAAATTTAATGTTCTTCCATGTTTTCAATTACGTCAATATTACGAAGTTCTTTGAATTATTCTTTTAATGTCCCTGTTGATATGTTCTTAGTTTGTACTTAATCAATTTCTTCCTGTTTGTGAAAACCATCCAAGCTTATATTTCATTAATGTATGTGTTCACCCACCATGTTACTTGCAGATTGTATCCAAAGGCTTATTGAGCTCACTCTATTTTTAGTTTGGGCATCTTTTGCCATAGTCTAAATTACTTTCAATATTCATTACTGCAAATTCTTAATTTAGACTTCTTGGCAGAACTATGACTCAGTACTGTTCATAGAGTCAATAAATGTTGATGCTTGGCTTTCTTGTCAAATTGCTTCCATTGCATTTTCGCGTGCTTTTTAATAAGAATGATCCAATTGAGTATTTATCGATGCAGCGAAGTGTTCTCCGTACCTTCAAAAGGCATCCTTTGACCATCTTGCGAAGGATGATATCCATTCCTATGTTGTCTGAGGTTAGAACTATTGTAATGTAATTAATATTTCCATTGGCTTCACTACATCACCATGGATCTTTGATCTCTCGTCTTGTTGCAGGTGTATTATGTACACATGCTTGTAGACCACAAAAAACTACCTTCAGAAGCATTCCTGGTGACATGTGGAAGTAGCATTCCCCTCAACACGCACGCGCAGGTTTGCCGTCATTACATTCATCCAGTATAACTTCGTGGTTGCGAGACTGGAAAAGCCATAATGGTTGATGAAACACGCAGCGGACGTCCGATCACTGCCACAGACGATAAATATCGCAAGCTCGTCAAAGATTTCATTCAAAATGACCAATTGACCGAATCACTCAAAAGCGCATCGCAATTCATATTGGAATATCCAAGGAACGTGTCGGCTTCATTATTGAACAATTGGGATACCTTAAAATCATCTATGCACGATGGGTACCACGCCGACTCACAGAGGAGAACAAACAAAACCCTCCTTATTCCCCCGATCTTGCGCCTTGCGATTTTTATTTTTGTCCTCAACTCAAGAGACACCTCAAGGGTAATCATTACACCTCGGACGATGAGGTTAAGGCAGCTGCCAAGCCCTGGATACGAGAAAACTCGCGTTGGCACAGCACTAGAACATGTCGCCATACTTCCGCTTCTCAAAATACACTGGATGAAAATAACGACCTCAAACCTGTGCATGCGTGTTGAGGGGGAATGTTACTTCCACATGCCACCAGGAGTGCTTCTGAAGGTTAATTTGTTTGTGATATACGAGAATGTGTGCATTAATTTTCAGCCTACCCTCGTAATTATTACTCAGCTCATTTATGGCGTCAAAGTCTATCAGGTGCTCTCTATTCTTATTGATTAATGAATTATTAGTCTCATTTGGTTTTTTTTCATACTTGGTATTCCATAATTACCCATATGAGCAAAGATGTCTCCGAACGTTACAGTTTAATGTTTATTCTGTTTTTTTCAATAATAATGGTAGTTTAAAGTAGACATTTTGTGATTATTTTGTAGGCCTGGAAATTTCTGGAATATATGTTCGATTAAGGTATATGGTGGCTATACCTACACATTTGCAAAATACTGTACACATTTTTAATTCAATGCTATGAATATTTCGCGGGACTTGTCTCCAAAAAGTCCAATCTTTAATGTTTTAGCCTTCCTTCTAAGGATTTCGGTATATTCCAAAATCACGTGTCCTCTGTCCCAATATGTTTTGTTTTTGATCTCTCGTATGTCTTTTTTTATGTGTGCTCATTTCGACAGTAATTCCCTTATCCCTCTTTCTCCACTATTTCAATCCTCCACCCGAACATTTGGCCGGTGCCACACCACCGTACTACCCAGAAATGTTGGAGTCTATTCTTTCTAAAGATGGAAAATGTTGGCCCTCGTTGCGTTTGTTCTATTGTTCGATTTTCGAATGTCAGAGCACATGGTGTGACCAAGTTAATACGTTCCATAATCTTAGCGAATACTTCCTAAAACAAATCCATCGTTTGATAAACTCGCGGCCTCATATTTTTTCAGTATTTTCTTTTAGGGTTCACGATTTTTCACTATTTTTCTTGTTCCGGAAGACATTTTTCCGAGTTACTTTCTACTTCCATGAAAATGCGTGTTTAAGACAAGTTTCTGTGGTTATTCTTCGCATCGGTGCTGGGTTGATGTCAGTGGGTGGCGAAAGAGGGCGCGTGACTCCGAAGTCACGGAAATGTACCTTTCGTTATAATATATAGTATTTCAAAGAGCGGAGTGGTTTCATTGCCCAGGGGCCATCATCGATCCGTCGAAAAAATGTACGCTTCATCTTTTCGCTGAAACGTTTTACCCATGCTGACCTCTATGAGCACTGAAAGCCAGTCTTTCGCCATGCCAACTTAAGACACCCTTTCTTCCACGTACATTCTAGCATTCATCTCTCCCCAGGGCTATGACTTTTCCACGACTAATGTGGCAGAATTTTTCGATGGTGCCCAGAACCCTACTTGGGCGCCGAGTGGAGATCACTTCGAGCGCAGTACTTGGTCTTTCGGTCGCGAATTTGTACTCTGTGGTCTTTGGCACACTACGTTGAAAGAGCAGACCGTTGCGGACTCGAGGCTTCTCTGAAGAAAGTACCTACATTTTCTGAAATGTCCACCGCAACCGAATCACCCCGAAGTACCCCTTCAATAAAGGCGTATGGACTTCACCTCCTCAAGGAATAGTAACCATACGCAGAAACTGTTTACTTCCTGATACTATTAAGATCAAAATTCCTCCCAGAGGAGAACGATTGATCGGTCCCTGAATACGTTTTACGCTCGAGTAGTTTTGGTATCATTTGGATCTCTTCCCGAGAGACGTTTCGAAAATTGGAGTCTTCGGCCAACGCCTTCCGACACGATAATTTGGTGGCATTTGAAGCAGTGAGGATTCATGACAAATTGGTGTCGATTTCCCCCCAAATACATTTGGAAAACGTTCTTGACCCCTGCTGATATAAAGAAAGCTTGAGAAGAATTGCATGAGCAGTGGGAGTGCGTTTGTAGGCGGATCCTTTCACGTGCACGCAGCAAGTTTTTCCGCGTCGTCGAATGTCTTCTTCGTGGGAGCGAGGGGGGATCGGGGGTGAGTTCGAATAACTTTGACGACAGCTGCAGTATCGGAGAACCTCCTACGAGGAGGGTGAGGCTCAAACGCGACGGCACACACACGTACGAGAACGGACCACACCAAGTTGGTGATTTTGCGCTGCACATGGTGGTGGTGGCCAACAGCACCGATTCGGCCACCAACGGTAGTGCTTACCTGTATACGTGTCTGCTGACGGATTTTATTATTATATATAATTCGTTGCAATTAGGCAATTGTCCTGGTGGCAACGGTCACTCCTACAATGCACATACATACACACACAAGAAGAACAGATATGAGACAAATTGCTCTTATATATACACAATGACATTATAAGATTACTAGCCGCGCCTTTACCATCACACAAGGGATAGGTTCACACCATACTTGCCACAACGCTCCGTCCATCGCCGCGCTTTGTCCATAATCACGCACTCCTCAATTTCATGAACCGTTCAAAATCACGCACCGTGGACACACATCATTCACTTTTGCAATACAGCCCCTCACGCCGTCCACATCACGTACGGAACAATATTTTCAATAAGTACAATATTATAATAATCACTTATCATTGAAGTCTATCACCCAGTGGTTGCTTTATACTTTTTTTTAACTCCTAAAAATTGGATGGAAAGGGCTCAGACAAACCTCCAGGCAGCTGGCTCCATTCAAATAGAGTTCTGTTTAAAAAAGATTGTTTTTCCTCCTTGTTTTTTGCATTCTTATTTTTATAAAACTGTGGTCATTTTTTTCCCTTTAACTTTGGTTTTTCTATATATTTCTATAAATCTTCCCATGCTTCGTCATTTTTATCAATTCTATACATCACGCCTAACCTACTCCTTTTTCTTCTTATTTTCCACACTCTCCCATTTCAGTATATCCATTGATTTAATATACCAGAACAGTGGATTTTGAAATTGATCTCACTCTGGTCATCTTAGTCGTGCAGAGTGTATTACAAAGTTCTTAGAGCTTCAAATGAGCCTATACTAACACGAAATCATGAACATACCATTTACTTTGATAGACGAGAGGGTCACTCCGAGTTAAGTTCAATTGAAAGTACCATTTTTGGCGTCTCTGACTACTCTGTAACCGTTAACGTCAATTACTATTTGTCCAAACCTAGTCCCATGAGACAGCTACATGCATGACCAATTTTGCTCATTTTGTGAACAGTTGAAAGTTTCGTCGACATTTCTGCAAGATCCAAATGATTCCACCTGACTCCCTTAAAATGTAAATCTGGCCATTACACCAATTTGAAGGTAGGTATTACGACAATCCCTGTCGACTATTTATGCCTAATTATCGTGGGAAAAAGTCTTTTTTTCATTTCTTTGAAGCCACTGCCTGCTTTAATGCTGTCTTTAGAGCCCACACTCTCTTCGTTCCTCTATCCTGCTTTCCGAACGTTGCAAACGTTCCCTCTTATTTCTTGGCCTTCAACATATCAATGTCTTTCAATAATTCCTCCGTCGACTTCCTTCAACACTTTCGGTTTTCCTCAAGCAAATCCAGTCTCTTCATTTAAATCCTTTTATATTTCATTTTAAATCTAGGCGTTTGTCTTCCTCTCTATCTACATTGTCCTATGCGTAAGAAAATCTACAAACCACCTATTTCAATGGATGAAATTAATTTCTGATGCGTACTCGGATTTTTTAGAATAATGTTGCTATTAAAATTTACGAATTAATTTTTTTGTAACATACATGATTATTGAAGTTCAAAGTCATCAAAAAAATGTCAATATTCCGTCAGATTCCGAGTCCCTCTCAGCTTTCCTTGCCTCGTCAGGGGATTCTCAGGAATACTAGAATTCAGGTGTTACTCTCACTCACGACCTCTCCTTCGTAAAACACATACGGGGAATATGTGGAGAATCTAACAAAAAATCAGGCTTTTTTAGAAGAGTACTAGGTAAATGTGAGGAAAAAGACAAAGAGTAATGTTTTCTGTCGTTGGTTAGGACTCATTTAGAATATGCTGCAAGTATATGGGATCCTCACGAAGTTGGATTAATTGCCGCATTGGATCGCGTGCAGCGTAGAGAAGCTAGATTTGTAAAACTTTGTCATGATAAGCTTAGTAGCGTATCCAAAATATCAGAAGACCTAGGCCGGGAATCACTCACGGAACGAAGGTTAACTTACAGATTAAATCTCGTGCATCAATTGGAAGGACCTCTCTTGAGCAGTGATTATGAAAATGTATTATTACCCCCTTGGCACTACGGTAGGAGGGATCATGCTAATGAAATTAGATAGATTAAGTGTAGAAGAGATAGATTTAAGATGTCATTATCTCCACAAACGATAAGGGATCATAATATCATTGTTCGACCGCGGAAGATTCATGTTAGTTTAAAATTATTCTGGTGTGTATTCACCCCCTGCCACACATCCTAGTAGCATCTTCATGGGTATAAAAATAAATTTAAAAAAAATACACTATACTCCTAAGTGTGAAAAAAGAAAAATACCCCCCCCCCCCACAGCGTGGTGAGATAATGTTATCCTGGTCTCGTATCATTCGTGGGAAAAATGACTATTTCTTCTACTCGTAATATCTCTAATATCAACAGCACTACTTAAGAGACGCCCTTCCAATTTAAGCAAGAAATTTAAATCTATAATTTAACCTTCGCTCCGTGAATGAATCCCGACCTATTTTGTCGAATGTTTTTCGTGCGATCATCAATTAATCAGAACAGTGTTTCAAAAATCTGGCTCCTCTACGCTGCACGCAATCTAACTCGGCACACATAAACATCCACTTAGTTCCTGACCTCACAATATTATTTTATTGAGGTGCATTTACCTCATTGTGTCCATAATGAAAATAAGATCCTACGCAGGGCATGAAGTACGAGTACTCGAACTTCTAATTCCGGAAATTAAGGATAAATAATTTAAAGGGAATGAAATTAACTGATTCTAATGATGAAGTCGAGGAATTAACAAATTTTGAAGTTGAACTCCAATTTGGCATTATACATAGAATTTCCTCTGGCAGCTCGACCAATGTAATGATTACAGGACGAAATTAGAGTGTTATTGTCAATCAATTCCAATAATTTTCGGAAGACGCAGTCTACAAAGAAATCATCTATGAGTGACCTTACATAGTAGAAGTTTGTGCTTCCATTTTTCTCTCATAGTTATGCACAATCTTTCGAATTTCGAGGCAAATGGTTGAACATCGATCTAAATGGCCTTGGAAGTAATGCCCTCCGTTTCATTCAAAATTACTTTAATATTTTGTAGCACAACTTTGATATGGAGTGTAGTTATGTACGATGCGGAAACGTGGTCATTGAAGCAGGTTGATAGAAATAGATTAGGGGCTTTTGAATTGTGGGTGTGGAGAAGAATGGAGAAGGTGAAATGGACCGAGAAGCAAACAAATGAGGAAGTACTTGGTATGGTGGGCGAAGAGAGGGGTTTTTTGGGAGAAATCCGATGGAGGCAGGAAAAGTGGATGAACGGGGTATTGACCGACAGTGGGATGTTGAAGACTGTTATTAAGGGGAGAATGTTAGGCAAACGAGGAAAGGGAAGGAACAGGATAGATAAATAGAGGTCTTTATTAGGGCGAAATTGAGACCTAATGGTCCCACTCAGGATAGGGATGTTGGATGGGATGAAGGGAGGAAGGAAGTACTCAGAGATGAAGAGTGACCTGATGTAGAGTAGGTTGCTGGATTGTGTTTTTTTAGGAGTCACTAAATATTCATTGGTAGTTGTTTCCATCCAAAGCCTACCTTGACCGATAGATTACTAAATAATAATAATTCAGTAGCACATTTTACGACGGTATGCATAATGGGTTTTTTTCAAATTGCAGGAAGTGAATCATTTTATACCTTCTTCAGAAAAAGATATTGTAAGCAGGTGAAATAAGCATTCTGATGACTTAAGAATACATTTATGAGGTATCAGGAACAGGAAATACTTTTTTGCTCCGAATTCTCACCGTTCCATTTTCTCCAAATCCTTGTGTTTCTTTTTTTTGTGTGTCTCTGTCCTTCATATCTGTGTGTGTGCGTGTGCGCATAAATAATATAGCACTAGCGAACAAAAACATGGAAACAATCAAACCAAGAAAAGAAACTCACACCTTTTCGAGTTTTCGGTGGGCAACCACCTTTCTCAAGGGAGAGAAGGAAAGAACTCTCGCTTGAGAAAGTTGTTTTGATCATCGAAAATTCGGAAACGTGATTTTTTTCCTTTTGTGAGTGTTTCTGTGTTATTGTTTTGTTCGCTAATGCTACCTTGATATACATTATTATTCAAATCCGTGAGATTTTCACATAAGTTTGAAAAATATAAAACTTATGTGAATGTAAAAAAGTATGTATGTATATATTATATAGTATACATATATATATAAATAAAAACATATTTATACAACACTTAGCACTAGTGGACACAGACAAAAACACAGAAACACACAAAAAAGAGATTCACTATTTTTCTAAAATAGTGAGTCTCTTGAGTGGGAAAAATAATGTCTCTTTTTTGTGTGTTTCTGTGTTTTTGTCTGTGTCCACTAGTGCTAAGTGTTATATATATATATATATATATATATATATATATATATATATATATATATATATATAATAATTATAAGTTTTATATACATATATATATGTTTTTATTTATATATATATATATGTACATAATATATACATACATACTTTTTTACATTCACATAAGTTTCATACTAGTGCTAAGTGCTATACATCATTATTCACGTCCGTGAGACTTTCAAAAAGTGCTATATATATATATATATATATATATATATATATATATATTATTTATATATATATATATAAATGCATACATACAAATGTATAACCGGATCTCCTACTCTTTTTGAGGCCTATGTGTTATCCAATGACGAATCCAGCACTAATGCTTTCTTTTCTTTTTTCTCCTTCTTTCTTCGAGCCAGAGCCAAAAACAGACATTCCTCTTCTTAATCCTTTAAGGGACTGAATACTTATCCTGAGGATCCTGTATCAGGCAAAGAATATGAGACGTCCTTGTAGCTATTTTATTACCCTTAGTCGCTAGTGAAAAGGAATTCCGCTTCTTGACCCTGCTCATCGACAAGAATCTAGGGTAATAAAACAGCACTGCGTACGGACATTTGTGAAAGTACCTGCCATCATCGAAAGGCATGTCTAAAGAGGGAGAAATGTTTGGTCGACCGCGGATAGCCCATGCGTGCGTTTCGACCGCGTCATAGTTCATACCTCCGTGCTTTATTTCTTTATTTGTATTGCCCCTTGTTGGCATTCGTCTTTGAAGTTGTGACCGAATTGTTTTGTAGCAATCCATCTGATGTGCTGTGACAGCAGAAAACGTTAGAAGAGTGGTAAATATTCTAAATTGATATTGCATCCAATTGATTCCCGGAGTGGATGTCAAGTAAAATCACTTTTTGATGCCCTTGGGAAAGCAATTCTTTATTTTTAAGCCGCAACAGAAAAAATGGGCTCAGATCTTGAAAATGGCAAGCCGGTAGATCGAACTTTTGGCTGGTTACGCAAGAATCGGGGAATAAACGGATAGAATGTTCCCCGACAACATTGACAAGAAAAAGTTGTGTCACTCCTGCCAAAAGAACTGAATTGCATACTTAAAGTAGGAGACTTAGGTACAAAATAGTATGTGAAAAAAGTACCTCTAATTTTGGACAAACAATAATATTTAAGAGTGTCTCAAAAGTTTTAGTTGGGAAAAAAATGGAAATTTCCCACAACAGTTGCAGAATATCCTTCAATCCCCGGTTATTGTGTTACATTTATCTGAAACGCTTGAGGAGATTATGCCGAAATCGTCGAGTGTGCCCATAATATGCGATAAACCCTTGTGGGCCGCCTGGTCTTGCATTCCGCCTATTGGAGAAAAAATCATCCGGAAGCAATACCTAACAGATTTCGAGCATCAGCGACTCGAGTACACTTAAAATTGGTAGCGAAACCTTTTCCCTTAAGAAAGGAGTATTAGAAACCCTAAATACATATGTCAAGGCCCTTGCGTCATCATCAATATTAATCATAGCGATTTAGCCAAAAGGTATTCCTCAGAGAAATTGAAGAATAAGTTGAGTATAATTAGGAACTCTTTTCGTGGAGCGAAGGCACGAGTGAGAATCGGATGGCGGATAAGAAACTCTTACAGTGCAATACTAATTTACAAAATGAAGAAATTGCGGCGGATAAGGAAATGAGTCAACAATTAAAAGAAAAATATGCCATCTAACCAGTTACTACGGTGCAAAAATCCACATTTAGTATTCTTACCCAACACTTTTACTTTCTCAAAGACAAAAGAGCGATGCAACAATTTCAGAGTGTAAAAATCATTCACCTTGACTGGGATTCGAACCCGGATCCTAAATGCCCGGCCGGGTGCTGCAGCCAGTTAAACTATCATGACGTCCTCTGAAACTCTAAAATTAAGAGACGCCTTGATAACTTAACTGGCTAAAGCACTCGGTCGGACATTCAGGGATTCTGGTTCGAATCCCGGTCAAGGTGAATGATTTTTACACTCTGAAATTTTTGCATTGTAATGCATATTAGCGGTTGAATCCGCTGAAATTTACTGCTGTAGTATTTCCCGCAGTTTCTTGGAATTCACAGAAGAGTGACTTTCGGTGTGAACCATAATGCATTTGTGCAAAATGAAGAAGCTTGTTTCTTTTTGGGTACTCCTCCAGAGTGGGCCCTCCTCTATTCCTCAATGCTTCCGCTAGCTTTGCCAATTGTCCTCTGCCAAACGCTTTCCATCGAATCCCAGGAAGCATGTAAATACATTCTGGTTGGATTATTTGTTCCTTTCCTTTACCTTCTCATTGCCACAAAAGCATCATTTCTCCGCTAGCATTTCTTCTATATACGTACAAAATGACTTTTCATAGGCAGTTTGCGCTGTTTTTCACCTTCTTTTAATGAATCTCCAAACTATCATTCCTGCATGTAAAATTGAACTTAATTTCCTGCTGTTCATCCTTACTTTTACCTTAATCTCTTTTGAAAATGGGTTCAGCATCGTTTTAATGAAGTCCTTTAGCCAGATTCCTTCCTCATGAATACCAATTTCGTAAGAATGCTAAATTTCCAAGTTGATAAACCTCGTCCAACTATTTTTCTCTAAACTCTTGTAATTATGCGTGGTCATTACCTTTTCCTTCCACCTACCTCGATTTAATTTCTCGACACGTTTTTTCTAGATCACTATCAAGTGTTTCAGGATTCAAGTTAACCTTCCCCGCATCGCCTTCCACTTGTGTTTCTTTGCTGGCTAGCTATCTCTTTGATATATTTTATTTATACGCATTCCTCTTCTACAAGTATTTCAATATTCCTTGATTCCCTTTCGGTTCCATTAACACCTTTCCCTTTTACTCTGTCTGGTCTGAATAGTTTTTCTTTCGCTACCACCCAGTAATTATTTTACCTTCCTTGTATATCAATCGCTTCTACATTTCCCTGTGTGTTACATTTCTTCATCTCCTCGCATCCTCTCAATCATGTCTCATGTGATGCATGGGTTCTTGGTTCTACTAGTCTAATTCTCCTAGTTTACTGTTTCTATTGTTTTATTTTCTGCTCCCTCTGTTCATAAATGAGGTTTTACCGCCTTTTTTTCAATAGCTTGCATCTATTCACCCTCACAGACATTTATAACATTTTAAAGTGTTTTTACGAGTGCATAGGCGTGAACTACAGAGTGAATATAAGCTTTTAATTTCGTAACGACAAGTCTCTTCAATACATGATGTGGGTGGTGATTGCTGGTTGATTGTTTCATGGTTTGATGATTGTTGCTTGCTCAAATGTTAACTCAGTGTACGCGATTTCGAATCCCATCTTAGAAATGGATGCTGCGGATTTATTCGATTCCTTCCGTAGACCAGAAACTAATGTAAATTCATCGAAGTAACTAAAAATATAATAAATAATAAAAAGGCAGATGGATTTAATCTTAACTTATAACATTCAAATCCTCAGATCGGCGCCCTTTAATTCTTATATATCCCATCTGTCTTTTAGTGTTAAATTTAAATTGGTAGTTATGCCAAAACTGGAAATGAGTAGCAAGTATAGTATGCGACCGACAGGTCTTCAACATTCTATCCAAACTAGATCCGCCCGGCAACAAGTGGAAAATTTGAAGACTAAAACTCAAACAAGTTGTAATTGTCTTTGAAAGATAGACTACTCCAAAAGTTGAATTGTTAGCTTTAAAGGTTTGATGTAACATAGAAATTATTTAAAGAAAATTAAAAAAGTGATTATTTGATTTAACTCATTTAAAATATTTAATTATTATTTAAACAATTGAAAATAATTTGAAAGGTGTATTGAAAGTATTTTAGTGTGTATTTAACACATATTTCTATAAAAGTTATGGATTAAATTCTTAATAAATTATATTAAACGTGAAAATGGAGTTAAAAATAATCATTTTGACGAAAGTTTCAACTGTTCATAAAGTGTACAAAAAACTCCCTCCATATTATTATGCCCACCCCGGGGCACATAAAAGGTGAGCGAGCCCTCCCCTGGGACGAGGAGTGTGATGGGCCAGGTGACAGCCAGCGGCGTGACTCTGCGGCTAGCCATGCGGCTAGCCTGGCGCCCTCAAAACAAGTAGAGTCGCGGCCTCCCTTGTCTCGCGGTATCGGGGAAAATTTATCTATAAATTAAATACCGCGTCACAAATTTTTTTTCGAAAAAACTACATAATTGAGTGAAAGCATTTTGTGGCGAAATTTTCATTCAATATAATATATTATTTAGGACGTCCTTAGGGCTTCCGGGCTGAAAACTGTACTTTTGGAAGGGAAGATATGTGGATAGAAGCATTCGACTTCAATTGATGGAAGGCTGATTCATTAAACAGGTCTTAGATCTAGAGAATTGACCCATAGCATAGGTAATGTATATGAAAGAAGAGTTAATGGCTTGAGGAAGGAAGTGGTTGACAGAGACAGTTGTGAGTGAATGCGGTTAAAGAGACTCGGAGAGAGAAAATTTGGACGTCTCTTGAGCAGGGGACACTGAAACAATATAAGGATTTCAGAGGTGATAAAATCATGAAAGGGTGGAATGGTATGAAATAAATTAATGAAACTATGTAAGATTCCTTAATTGCCTAAAAATGAGACTTTTTTCATAGTGACTATCACAAAAGATAATGGTATGAATGGAATAGGGAATGAAGGGAATGTATAAATGGTTAATGAGAAAGCGTTGAGCGCCTAATATGTAATTACGAGGGTCATCCGGAAAGTAGTACCCGTTCGTGCCGCATGAAGTGCTGACGACGCGAGTAGCCGCTGGACGAGGTCAGATAGCTTCAGTGGCTTGTCTGCCTTCTCTGAGCCAAGTTGCGTGACGCTAGCATTGCCTGTGTTGTTTCTGTGATTGTTTACAATGTTTAAAAAAATTGAGAACGCCGCCAGTTGTGAAGTGAGGGCAGTGATTAAATTCCTCAATGCAAGAAACGTTCGCCCATGTGATATTCATCGCCAATTAAAGGAGGTGTATGGAGACAATGTAATGGACGAGTCGTCTGTTCGGCGGTGGTGTCGCAACTTCAACATGGGGAGGGGGAACACACACGACGATGAGCGTTCGGAGAGACCGTCTGTCATTACAGACCAACTGGTGAGCTCAGTTGACGAATTCGTGAGGAACGATCGGCGCGTCACAATTGATGACATCTGTGAGCATTTTCCCAATGTTTCTCGAACAATTGTTCATGAAATTGTTAAACACCATCTGCATTATGCAAAAATTTGTGCAAGATGGGTCCCTCGCGTATCTCAATGAGCTGGCGGCGAAGGACTATGCAGCAGGAATACAGAAACTTGTCACACGTTATGACAAATGCCTTAATTTGCTTGGAGATTATGTTGAGAAGTAGTTTAAAGTATCCTCTTTCAAATAAAATTTTTTATGTTTGTTAATATTTACTTTTGTGTCTTTATTTCACGAACGGGTACTACTTTCCGGATGACCCTCGTATTATGATGTAAGGAAAGAGATTGGGAGGGAAGATTTTCTCAGACGTACAGGACATTGTGTGGACGACTGATTGACCAGCTGCCATGATTTTTTTCATGAAGGACATTGCTAGAGCTGATATCGGAGAGGTAGAGAAGAATACTGGAAGAAATGTACCATAAAGAATGATAACTACGAAGTTGGACTATGTACGCCAACATGGACAATAAAAGTTTCAAGTTGAGAGGGCAGTATTCCAAGTCGTTCCTATAGAGAACACTCATCTTTTGCGGCTCGGCCTGACGTCACTTGCGGTATCGGTCGATCCTCTTTGGTATTCTTAGACGATACTCTTCATTTGCAACGTCAACCATCCCTGCGGCATCCTTTGGATTTGTGAGGGTACTCACGGGTATTCTTCACTCAGACGGCCTCCCCCAGGACATGAGACTTCAGAATGTAATATTTTTGTCACGTATATCCAGGCGTTGTTGTGGCATAAATCCAATGAAGTAAGTATAATTTATATTCCACTTGTCATTGTTAATATAATGTGAGACGTCATCAGTGTGGGTTATCAATCCGATGTTTAGGTTGGCAGCATTCCAAGCAAACCAGTTGCCTACTTCTCGTTTCATTTATTCATAGTTACTTGCTCTGATAATCTCCATCGTCTGCTTCTCGTAATTCTTCTCAAATCGCCCTCTGAAATCCCTCCTCTCAATATTTCCCTGCTCCGTTATGGAACATGAGAAAATGTCGTCCTTCATATGCATGCATGTATTGGCTTCCATCTTTTTCTTGTGTCTACCATATTTTATTATCTTCGCCCACTTTTCGAAGTACCTCTTTATCCACCAATTCCATTTTATTTTCATCATCCATCAGTACCACCTCATTTTCAATGCCTTCAATTTTTCCTTTACTGTTTCTATTAAACCTACTCCACACCTCACAGCCGTAGCAAGGTGAAATTCGTTTATTCATTTGAATAGGTCGCTTCCGTGTACCCAGACTGTTACTATTTGCCGTCCGTATTAGTTTATGCTTATAGGAGGCCTTCTTCGCCACCCCTATTCTGCTTGCTAAAAGGTCTGCCACAAAATTATTGTGACTTAAATTTTCCCGGATAGACAGACGCACGGGCGGCGTTTTTTCTAGCTGAGTTCGAAGGAAGGGAGTCTCAGGAACGACTGGAGGCCGGTGAAAGTTGACTCCCAGCCTATGCGGAGTGTGGACCGTTCGTTTGCCAAACCTCTATAACTTGACCTCGCTACACTCCGCCATGAATCGGCTATTAGGACAGCGCTACGCCATCAAATTTTCCGTGAAACTAGGCAAAACCGAAAATGAGATTCATGACATGCTCAAGGACGCTTATGGTGATAACGCCATGGGTAGGTCGGGTGTTTTTGATTCGCAAAAGTTGTTTCGGGATGGCAGAGAAGATGTTGAAGAAGCCAAACGTTCAGAACACCCTTCGACCTTCAAAAGTGGCGAAAATCTTGCAACAGTGAGAGAAGGTTTTGTTGGACAGGGTTTAAGTATTCGTATGGCTTCTGATGAACTTGACATCCCTAATAGTGATGTGCATCAACTTGTGACCGAAAACATGAGCATGAGAAAGGTGTATTCCAGCATTCCAGGCCCCGCCTTCCAGAAGGCGTGCGAGGGGTGGAATACCCGCTGGCAGCGGTGTGTGGGCGCCCAAGGGTGCTACTTCGAAGACTTCTGAGTAAATGTATCAATTCTGAAAATAAATTTGTTTAAATCGCCTTAGTCCTACTACTTTTGGGACAGACATCGTATATCCATTTCGCGTCTTCCGTAGCTGTTGTTCTTGTTGTTCGAGTGGGCAAATATTTCCACTTGTTACAAGATGTCTGTACATTATCTTCCTTCCTGCAAGCCTATAAGGTCTTATTTTTAATTCTCACCCACTTTGTCGTTATCCCCTTCTCCATATAGGCTATAATACCCGCTATATCTCTCTTTTATCAAATTATCGAAAATCACAGCATTTTTTATCCTTCTCTGTGTAGTTGTTCCTCACGTACCAATTTGTTAATTATTCTTCCACTGTCCATTCTTCGGTATGTCAGTTTTGTTAAATTCTTAGAGTTCTTTAAGTGTTTCATTTCACTAATTGTTTTAAATTTTTATGACTGGTTGCTCTTTTATTCTTAGTTATACGGACAATTAGTATTACGAACATTCTTCCTTTTTTCTATTAGTGTATCTAATACGATTTATTAATATATTTTCCCTTCCTCAGTACTTGAGTTAGTCTTCTCAGTTTCGAATTATCATTCGTGATCCGTTAATTCATTTTTTACAGGTTTTTTCGCCATCTAGTTTCTTTCGTGGTTCCCGCGAGTATGCTCTTCATTGCTCGCCATCAATCTCTTCGATCTACCGGTCCTGCATCTTGTATTGCTCCGATCTTTCATTCATATCTCTAAAAATCGATGTAATGTCTTCTACATGAATCATTTTCCTCCGTACTTTCTGTCATCGGTTCTTCATTGTTTTTTTAGTTTTAATTTTAACTTGGTACTTCATTAATACTACGTACAACATGTTCAATGTCAATATATTCCCCCAATTAGCTTTTCCACTTCTTGGATTCTATCTAGATGTTTGCTTTGCGATAATGTAGTCTACAATACAACGCGTTTCCATTTACGTCAATTTCATTTCATGCAAGAATTACAAGTTTTCACCAAGTAATTACTTTCCAAGGCCCGAATTTTCCCAATACCAGTAAAAGGTAAGCATCCTTTCACGTTGTCATTACCTTTAGCCAGTCTCTTATCACTTAGCACTTTCAAAAATGTATTCTATATCAGATCATTTATTTTTTATTTTATTTTCATCTACTACATTCCAGTTGTGTATTTAGCTACGCTAACGTATTTTTTCGGGTACATTACACTTGCTACATTCTTAAAGTAGAAAATCCGATTAAATATTTCCTGTTCTTGTTTCATATATAATGGCTTTCACCGGTTTCCCTTGTAGGTTGCCATGCGATGCTGTCCACCCGGCCTCAAGCCATATGTACCATATGCGCCATAAATGTACCCGCGAGTCTTTTACTCTCTGCTCGCCTCCCAATTGAGTGCCTAGTGGTCCACCCTCCTCTACGCCCTAAGACGATTCCCTGTCTATCCTTAACCCCACACTGAGGGATTATGGGAGTGCCGCATCGTGTTCAGTCTTGAAAGTCGAAGAGAAATCGGACGGGAATCATTCCCTAAGGAAATATTTTATCCCAAGAGTCGTAAGGGAGTGATGAAAGTGGAAGAGATAGGGCGACGAATGAGAAGTTTATTAAATCATTTGAATTTGGTCCACTATTCATGGACAGCAATGAAAGAAATGTTCTACACCAGTATGGCTATACTGAGAGAACCGATTGTGGGAGGTAGGAGAGAGATGTGTGAGGAGAGAGATTTGTGAGGGAGTCGTGGACTGATAAAGCCATGGGTGATTGTGGTCGAAGAAAATTCCGAGACGAGGAATACTCACATATTTAGAAGTCTCACGTGACGAAGAGTATGTAGTAAAGAATGTATTCATGAATGTTGTGGAAGCGGAATAAATAAGCGAGGATGGGGCAGAGCGGAAGAGACTAGTAAGGGAGAGTTTCCTTCCGTAACTTAATACCAGGCTTTTCTTTTCATTGCCAGCGTCGAATAGTGTGGGCAAGAAGGATATGTTATTATAATAGATAATCTACCACAAAACACAGTCCAACATTCTACTCTGCAAAAAGCCCCTTTCCATCGCCGTCTACTGCCTTCCTCACTTCATTTCATCCAAGATCCCTATCCTATTCCTACCCCTTATTTGCTTTCCTAAAATTCTCCCTTCTATCACATTCTTCAACATCCCACTGCCGATCAATACGCCCATCATCCAGTTTTCCTGTCATCCAATTCCCTCTCCTCTCTCATCATACCCATCATTTCCTCGTTTGCTTTCCTTTCTGTCCACTTAACCTTCTCCATCCTTCTCCACACCTTCATTGTGAAAGTCTCCAATCTAAACATCGCAACCTACTTCAATGACAATATTATCTCGCCTTAAATAACTACGTTCCATCACTGAATAAATAAACTTAGTATTTATTCACACAAAAAACTTTGATATACTACTACTGATTTCGACGCATTAGCGATATCATCAGGTATCGCATGATCGCCTGAAAAAATACTAAGTTTATTCTGAACATTAATTATGAATTTTCGCAAAGTAGAGCCTCAAACTATCGAAATCGACTACGCTCCATACTAATATTTTGACCAGCCTTGTCTTAACATTCTTACTCAACGTCCCTGTCATCAATTCTCTCATTCTTTGTGAAAGCTTTTTTCCGTAGCGCTATTCTTCTCCTTACGTCCCAAATACTTTCATCACTTTGGCCAAAAAACTTCCGAGATACCCAAACTGTTCCACTTGACCTAGTTTTTGCCCTCCTATTTTAACATTTAACTTAGCACTTCTCTTACTGGAAAACCGCATAACCTTTGTTTTATTTATATTTATTCTCATCCCGTCTGTATCGCACTGAATTTCCAATTCATTCGGCAATGCTTGCAAACCCAAGGCTGACTGACAAACTATAGCTTGGTCATCAGCAAACCTAGCTGACTTTACGTATTCCCGGCTGACTTTCGAAGGATGTGTACGAATGAACATTAATTGCTTACTGTTCAGGTACGAGAACGCCATCAGTTAGTTCGATCTTCTTGAGGCATATGGGGTCGCTTATCAACTCGCCGCGCATTGATGCAAACTTCCTCGAAGTGTTCAAGGAACCAATTTAAAGTGAAGCATGGAGTTTAGTTATTTTTCTCAAAAATATCATCATCTCAATTCATGTTCCGTCATTTTTCATTTGACTGCGGAAGACATCATGCGGCTTTCAGTATTTTATGATTGAGTACGAGCAACAAGGACGTAGGGTTTGACCGGTGTAACTAAACCTTGCAAAATGAACTAGAACATCCCCTTTGGAAGCTAAAATGTAATCCAACGCGTTTAGGTGGCCAGGAACTATCCGCGATTGGCTTTGGGAATGAGGGAAAATAGATGAAATGTACAAATTTTTGTTCAGCGGTTGGTGCTTTAATATATGTCACATTGACACATTTACATAGCTCTTAGAGCACAGGTGATGGAAGACCGTGTGCGGGTCTTCTGTTGAGCTTTCGTAATAATAAATAACACACGTTCATTATAATATAATACAGGTTAGGAGGAGATTGGTCCCAGGACGAGCGTCCCGCCCGGCGACCTCCCCTCATTTTGGCTGGCAGACGCAGTTCTTGGTCAATCGCCTTCACTCGCAGCCCTTGAAGATGGGCTGCAGTTTGATGCTGGCGCCCACGCAACCAGTGGTGCCTTGGATGTAGTCGTGGAAGTTGGACTCGAGAGTCCACATGAGCCTCTTGTATCCAGGAGCGACGTGGGTGGACAGGCGGCACCCGTGACCCTTCTGAACCAGCTGGAAGTTGTCGGACTTGAAGCAGGTGTTCGTGTTCCACATGTAGATGTCGCCCTCTCCCTTGTACCGGAAGAATACGGCAGAGCCTCCGTCCGTTCCCAGGCAGACAATCTTGGCGGGCTTGTTACCGACGGTGATGAGTCGTCCATTGGGTGTTCCCCTCCTCAGGTACTCAGTACGGATGGAGAAGAGACGGGTGGAGGAGAGGTAGCTAAGGTAGAGGATGGTGGAGCCGCAGTTGCGACGCACAAGGGAAAGGTAGAGGACGTCCCTGGAGGTGCAACCGTCAGTCACAGCCTTGGGCAGCATCACTCTGAAGCCACGGTTGCGGTGTACGTCGTACACAATGACGGAGCGGGTTGCGGCGTCGCTGATGTACAGGTAGGTGAAGCCGTCCTGTGCAACGTCGGCCACGATGTACTGCAGCCGGCTGGCTGAGCACACTAGGCTGGAGAGGTCGATCACCTTGACCACCTTGCCGGTCTTGGTGCAGAAGCCGATGACCTTGGGTGGGCAGCGACGGATTGGCTGTTCAAGGGTGTTGACCACACCGACATCGAGGACCCAGAGGATTTCGTTGATGTCTATGTAGATGTCGACAACGTTCTGCAGGGCGTTGCAGTTGCCCTCCTCCTGGAGGCTCCAGCAGGGGAACGGGCAGAAGACTGGTGCGCATGCCTTAGTCTTGAGGTTGGCGCGTGCCAGGGTCACTGGAACACCCGGTCGGTAACGGGGCATCGCCACGTATACGTAGTCCTTGGCGAACTGCACTCTCGTGGAGATCACGTTCTTAGGGATGTATCGCCCGGAAGAGACGTAGATGTTCTTGGTGGAGAGGCAGGGCCACTCGAAGATGACACCGTGCCACGAGAAAGACAGATCCACGCGGGTCTTGTCGAGGGGTGCATCGGCACAGCCGCTGGCGGACGCCAAGGCCAGGGTAGCGGCCAGGGCCACTAGCACTCGCGTCAAAGCCATTCCTTACGATTTCTGGAAGAGTAAAGAGATAGAACGGTCAGTTGCTTTGTGAATACCAGAGGCGGCAGGTATCGGGCATCTCCTTCCTTTCGCTATTCCCGTCTCGATTAAGAGGATGTTTCTTTAAGCTACGACTCTGCAATCCCTTTTTGTATGGGTATTATCTAAACCACGGGCCTATTCGAGATAATGTCGGTTGAGAGAGAGAGAGAACACTGAATTTGATCGTTGACTTTCAGTAACATACTCGCGCCGATTGTCGCAAACGTAACTCCGGGGTTATTTTTAATTTCAGATTAATTATTAGCCTAAGTTGAAGTCTAGCCTCCATTTCCCTTTATGATCAATGATACAGTTGATCTCTCTTTTACGAGGCGACGACTTGTAGGCGGATCATGATTTCCAAAATGTCCAATCATGGTTTGGGGCATTGAATTTATGTCAATTCACCAAACCACATGTCATTCCTCTCTGGGTAATTTACTAGTCTATGTCCACTGCCCTGGCTTTGCAACACAGACCCAAAAATGGAAGACTTAATTTCCATTTTTCGTCATCCATCAGGATTTTATAATATTAGATCTTATTTTGGCATAAGAATAATAATAATTGATTGAAAGTAGACATGAATATGGTACAATACTTGAATACGAATATAGTAACCAATTCATTATTTTTTAAATGTAGTTTTGAGATGCAAAGGCCTTTCAAAATGGGCATTAAATATTTTCTGCGACTCTTTCTAATCAAACATTCTCATCTTTTCCGTTTGATCATGGTTTTATAACTTTATCTGTCTACGTAATTCGAATGCATAAGGCCAAGTGCATAGTTTTCCTCGTGTTCAGGTTAATACTGCCAATCTTTCTGTGATTTCTCTGTTGAGTATAAGCCAATTATGAGTGTAATTGAATGATAATTGAAAATTCGAAATTAATATTAATAACTAGCAACTAAGAGGTTGAAAAGAAACTGTTTACTCTATTTCATTTTACCACTGCGGTTTTTGGAATGAGTTGCAAATGGAATAGAGCGTTCTCGGAATCGAGCTCTCCGGCCCTTCTGCCCTTAGACCTACGAGAGGAAGTCGTAAATGGGGTGAGCGGGTGAGAGGACGAGTTGAAGTTGTGGGGGGATTTTTGGGTGACGCTAAGCGTCACACAGCAGAGCTGAAGCTCTAGGATACCATGGCGTCCAGAGGGAAGGACCCCCTTCTGTCTTACCTGTGTGATCCTCCTCTGGCTATCTCGCTCCTGTGCTCGACGCGTTTCGGTTGTGATGGACGCCGTGTCGGCGGCCATCGCCTTTATACTCCCCCCCGCACCTGGTCCTTGTTTGTTTGTCGCGGGGGACATCGCACGCACGTGGGTGGGGCCCGAAGATATCGAGGGCGCCCGCGAGCCCTCCGCTTACCAGGAATTCGCGACATAATTGTTATTGGGTCAAGGTCGGGCTGGCGGCGGACTCCTCGCCGTGCACTTTAGGCCATCTTTCTTCGTCTTCTTCCGAATGTTATGCCCTCCTTCCGATTCCTCTATGCGGACATTCCACCTGCAAAGCTTTAAGGCGGCTGCAAGAGTCGTCAGTGGCCAATGACCAATTCCAAGTCAGGGTGAAACTGGGCCAGTCTAATCGGGCAATGGCGTATCCACCATATGGCCTACCCTATTACCGACCAGGGGATGTCACATTTGACCCCACACCTATGTCAAGATAAGGCCGAGTGTATCCGCTAGTAGGGTGACCAATAGGGTACCCAAATCTAGTCCAGGATTAGGCTGGGCCTGTCCTGATGTAAATCGCCGCGGATGATTTTGCCATATTGCATTGCGAACTATGGTAGATGGCTAATGGCTAAAACAGATTGGATGCGATTGGGTTCGAATGTAGTGGCGTTCACTGATATGATGGAATTTTCCTGGTAAAATATATGATTGATATAATTAAATTCTTTTGCAAATATATGGGGGATTACTAGATTTGTTACGCCGCTGCGTCTTTATCAGCGTCTATTCATTGCACTTATGGGCTATAGTATTCAAGTGATAAATACTCGAAGCCCCTCGCAAATTGCATGCCCACTCCTGGGCAGAACGGCCCGCTCTGAGCCGTCACACTCTCTCCCCCACCTTGCCGGACAAAGTCTTTTCATCATGCATCCGTGGACATTCATTGGATATATTCTCCTAATCATCGACTGACTCTGCTGACGCTCGGACAATCATCGAGACCTATTTGCCCTTAAACCTCCATCTTTGTTGCCTAATAAGTCGCCACGATGGAGTGGCAGGGGTTAGGGTGGGCCTCCTTATGTCATCCTCCATGGTACACCCCCCGAATTGATTACTCTTGTTCAAAGTAAATTTGGTATTAATTTCTAAAATGAAGTGATTCCTCAAGGGCTTCGAATTAATATCTGCCCTTAAGGGCTTTTTGTTGCTAAAATTATCAGAAATTGTTAATCTTGGCCTGATGTTCTTTTCATGATAGCTGACCAATACGTGTTTCCCATAAACATTCTTCCTAATCCTACTTATTCATTTTCCAGTTTCATAGAAACGAAAATAAGAATAAATTGTGAGGATTTTGAAAAATAACATTTGTCAAGCAATGAATATGAAGTCATTGCTCAGTAAGTAATGTCCCGAGTGCATGTTACGCACCATCCTAATAAGACTAATTTAAGCAAAACTTAGCGAGAATAATCGATATAATTACCTTGGCTTCTTACCAAGTTACGCTTCCTGAGAAACGAGAAACGTCTCACCTATGGAAACGTGCGTGCGTCCTTCGATTTTCGAATGAATTTCAGGGATTCTCGCAGGCCCAAATTTAAATTTTATTCACCAACCTTTTGTTCCAAAATAAATCCGAAGATGCGTTGCCGAGAACCATCAGTTAATAAACAACGCACTCTCAATACAAGTCAGCCCTAGGAAAAAATGTAGAAACATGTGCAAATGTGGAGACTTTCCGGGTCTCTCACGTTTGGGTCACTATAATTATGCAATGCATTCACTCAATAATGGTCACAGCAACCTATTATAGAGCAAATAAAGCATGTCTTGGTATGAAATGGCCTTTTTTGCGAAATACTGGTAATACTTTCCTCATCGTGCGCTGTGGTTAGGATTTTATGGTTTTAAGAGTTCATTCACTTCCCTTTCTCTTCATTGAATTGAAGATAAAATCAAGCCGCAAATTGTGTGAAGTTTCCATCAGGCGCTGTATTTTATCCTCCAAACCACGACATGCGCTTGTGTCAGCGAGAGTTGACTAACCAGCATTAGAGTAATTAAAGACTTTTAAAATTAGATGTCATTTTAGTTTCGGGAAATACAAATCGCCATGCGTTAAGTTTCCTACTCCTGTGGTCACCACTTGCGTGACGGAAAAAGGATCCCTCGTGCATGTCTTTGTCTAGAGGCTCAATCCTCTGACTAATTTTTTTTATGCCAGTAAACGGCAAATGAGCGCATAACGCGGAAATAATAGAGGCTATATACAGGTCTATTCAACCCGGAAATCAACTCATCTTTTTGAGCTCATTGTTTGCATAACGAGGCATATTGTCCCTCCAGTTAGAGAAAGTTAACATTTAATACCCAAAATCAAATTTTCCTATTATTTACCTTCCTTTTTTCATTATGGCATTGCATTAATAATCTCCTAGGATAGGCAATAGCACCAATATCAGTCGCAATGGATTGCAGGAATACCGGAGCGTTGTCACCTTCAATATGAATCCCCGCGTTGTATATTTCTGTAGAAATGTATCGTAAATGATGAGTAAATACTGATGGCATATAGAGTTTACACTTCACTTCAGTCGTTTCTCCTGAATGTACTCAAATATTTGTCTTCGCTGAGAGAAAACCACGCAGGTCTAGTTATATTTTTTTCAATTAAGTTTCATTTGCTTTGAGGCAGCTTACTGCTCTGCAGTTGACCAATACTCTTCATATGGAGACCAACTGATGTTACCTCTCCTGGCTACTACCCGAAGGTTTTGACTGTCTAATATCCACCGTTTCGTCAACACTCGGCGATATGATTTTCCTCAACATATTGAGTAGTCCAAATTTGAGGGGTTTCCACTACTTTTCGTGTTCCAGTCTGCATTTTTAGCTGCAAGCTTTATAGCTTGTCGACATTACATAATGGTAATACACGTAAAATTCTCGGATCTTTCATCAATTTAAATACCTATTCCAGGGAGAACTGCTTCAATAAAGGGAAATGTACGGTCTCCGAGAACAAGCTAGCAACTTGATTTTTCTTGGGTGAAACTAAGCTTTTCAGAATTCCCAAATAATCAACCCAATGGTTTACTTTTATTGCGTTGAAGATTGTCAAATTCCCTACCTGTGTCTTTGGGGGCGGAGGCCATGAGTTGCATGCCCACGTGGCAGTAGAATTTCCCCTTCTTCTTTACAATTGTAATTTACACGTTATTGAATAGATTTTTACTACATTCGTAGGTGCATGTGTATGTTAGTTGATAGTGTATCTATTTGCAAGCGTGTAAGTTTAAAAGGTTTTCGCATAAATACCTGTTCGAGTAGATTTGCATACATTTGTTGGGTTTCCATGCGGTTCAATTTTTTTTACGGGTGGTGAGTGACCTAACATCCCCTGTCACCCGCCCCTGAGGCAGCTAGCGGGTAATTATGTAGATGTAGATGAAATCATTCCCTTCCTTGAAAAACCTTTATTTTCAATGCCTCGACTCACCTGAGCAGCCGGTTAGCGATATATTGTTTTGATTCAGTTCAAATGCTTCCTTATGTATTTGACTTTTTTGGTAATACCGTGCAGTTGACGCGTTGAAAAATCTTTTCGTGTGTTCATTTAACACAATTTAGGCTTGTGGTAGTATTTTCGATATTTTGTGAGAATACGCAAAATACGTAACCGCAATTTCTGTCGGTTTACAAACAAGCAAAATAACGTATGCCCGTTAAATATTCCTTAATCAGGTAGGGAGGAAAGGTCACAATAGCCAGAAAACCAGGTTTCACATCCTGTGTAACGTATTGCACGACTTTACTGCAGTTGCAATGAGCGAACTGGAATTCACGAGCATTAGGCAAAGAATACTTGGTATTAAACGGAGGAATTATGTCCCCGTAGTGAACGAATGGAAAGAATGTCACTATGAATCAGTTTGTATTATGATTTCACATTTTTTCATCAATTTAGGCAGATCATGCGTGTGTTTATGGCTATTTGTTGAATCGCGTAGTTTCAGGCGTGATATGTTGGATTCGAACGTGTTAATGGCCAAATGGTAGAACTTTTCCACCAGTTAAAATAAGTGAGCTAGTAGGAAAATGCTACTGCTTGGTCATTAATTGGCAATTCATTCTTATTTCTGCTTATAATTCATATTGCAATATATATTTAACATCGCCCATAATCTTCCTTAATTTCTCTTCTGCGTCGGACTCTAAAATCCTGCGACCTTTTTTCTGGTTATTAACTTTCTTCCTCCATTTCTGGCCGCTTCTATGGTTCACATAAGTCAGTCAGTCAAATTTTTTCATCCGCTCATCACGTAAACGGATTTCTTCCTATTTGTGTTCCTTTTTTATTTCTACTCTCTCTCAGTTGACCACTTCTCCCAGACCTGTCTCGTCTCTCGTCTCAATTAAAGGTGGCAATGAAAACAAATACTGACTGTTATTATTATTAAATAGGCACGCGTTAGAAGTGAATGACAGAGACATGAAATAAATATTGATGAACATATGACGTGGAAGATTTATGGCAGGGTGGCGACAAGTGGATGAGAGCGAGAGAAAGTATATCAGTAGATGCTGCCAAGCAGTTGGTTTCAAAAAGTGTAAAGAATGTAATGGTTGAACGAAATGCAGGAAAGAGTGAAGGAAACTGGAAAGTTCGAGGGATTGACCAGGGAAAACGAAGGAAATGATGCTTAGTACGTGAGAAAATAAGAAAAATATACCAACCATTACCTACTTATTTATAGAGATATCTTTCATAAAAAAATAAATGATTGATTATAAGTTGTACCACTGTCCCTGATGTGGGAAACCGACACTCGAGGTCATAATCTGTAACTTTAAACGACGCAAATAATTCATTTGATAAATAATCTTTCACTTACCTCCACGATAATGACCACGATAAAAATCGAATCAAGTTCTGAATAATTCTCGAGGGGATATCATTAACATTCTATCCAAGCAACTCTTACACACCTTTCAATCATTAGACTAATTTACTACTTTAGTACTTATTTAGTACTTCAAGTTTATCGTCTCGGATACTTTGTCTCATCGGAAGTAATGTTGAACAAGGTTTAAGTATTTCTCATTAACAAGAAACTATGATGACAATCAATTGAGTACCATGTCTAACGGACTTTCGCATTTCTTATTGAGCCAATTGATATTCTGATTCATTCATAATTCTCTGGGTATTAATCATCCTTTAGTGAAGATTTTCTTCTCCCCTCCCATAAAATAAACCGAGTTCTTGTTGGTAATTTTTTCAGTACTTCACTAACCAGTCAATTTTACATAAATAATTATTAGTTCACTTGGTATAAAATTCAAATGTGAATGATTCTCCTGCTACTACCTAGGCGAACTTACCTACTTATGATTGACATTTAGACATAGAAACAACACAATAATTTTAACCCCATTCCTTTCATGACTTTAGTCACTGTCTATATTTTATACCAACTGCCAGGAACTAAACACGTTGAACAACCGTCGTAAATTATCATCTCCGCTCTGCAGAAGTCTCTAGCCTAAAATGGGGTTTTATCTAGCGTGGACTTTGACAACAGTGAAATTTGACCTGCTATAATCCTGTCATGCAATATCCCTGGCATGTTTTTATCTTTGCTATGTGACCGTATTAGGGGTCCCGTTTCCACTTGGGACACTGATAAACCACTCTTGGTTCGTCACCAAATGTCCCAAGAGCCGGAGCACCAGAGTTCACAACGCCAATTACCAAGGCGGTACTCTAACCTGCGGCCCTTGAGATTGCAGGCGAGCACGCTTACTAACCTGATTATCACGGCCGGAATTAACCATAGAAAACTTCATCAGTTATTCAAATTAATAACTTTCTGAATTGGAATTGAAGTGAAGCACGACTTCAAGAAATCGTATGAGTATCATTTGTGAGGTCGAGGGCATATTTTCCAAGACCGCGGGAGATCGGTGCGTTTGTTCTGCGGGGGATCGAGAGGGGATATGGGGGCGTGGGAAAGGTCAAGTTGGCGTGCACCGCGGGGCGATTCAGTTTTCAGGATTCCCTTTCTCCTCGAGGGTAGAGTGTCCAATGGCAATTATCTCTCCCTCCCACTAACTCTTTTGTCGATAAAATCCACATAATGGCATGCATCTTATTTCCCGAATTGTAGGCATTATACTCGTATATATTCAGAGATTGAAATATCCCAATAGTTTTAACATTCAGCTTCCATCATCGGGCATGTGGCGTCTTATCAAAAAACGTAACTTATCGCACTTGGTATTACTGCGGCGTATGCTGTGCATGACATTTTTTGGTTTTGTACTTCGGATAGCTAAGTCGCTTCCGACATCTAGAATACTAACTTTGCATCAGGGCGTTGAGTGGCTCAAACCCTTGAGAATAATGCACTTTGAAAATGTCAGCAGCAAAACACCTGACCTTTCGGGAGGTCTCCCCATATGAATTACGTCACATATTGGCAATGAGCTAATATCGGGAAAATCTGTGCTAAATCCAAGCGCTGGACTCTGTAATTACGAACTGGGTACACTATGATGTTAAA
Organism: Hetaerina americana; assembly: GCF_022747635.1. Taxonomy (NCBI): domain Eukaryota; kingdom Metazoa; phylum Arthropoda; class Insecta; order Odonata; family Calopterygidae; genus Hetaerina; species Hetaerina americana. Next base: position 102,897,495 of record NW_027286874.1, on the reverse strand, counting down.
CGTACATTACTTCTCTAATATATCCAGTGTACGCTAAAAAACAATCCCATCCTTCTCCAGGTGCTTTGACCTGTGCAGAGCAAGAGGCAATGAAGTATCTTTGATTATTAGCAAGTAGTGGGCTGAAGACGTTAAATATACCAATGGACTATTTTAGCTCGCCCAAGAAGTGTAATCCTTGTGATGTAAAATTTGAAAAATATTTTATTCACAGTTCGTTCAGGATGTAACCTATTTTCTACAATAAATAATAATAACGCACACGTGTACACCTATATGCCTTTGGACATAACCTTGGGGGATGTTACTAGTTAGCTTTCCAATAGTTTCCAATTTCTTATCTTGAAGAGGAAAATGGCGCCTCGGCTCTTTACATTCGACATTTGATGTTGCGTTACTCATTTTGAAAATTTCATCTGTATTACTGAACATGTTTTCTCCTCGCGAACGATTAAAAAAGATTTGTCGAGCTACTAACAAGTTGACAAAGATATTTAAGTTCTAAACTGTTGGGATGTCGCCTCTAATTAAATTACTCTGTAGGAACAATCTTCCTGTACTGTATTTGTCCTTCCTGTACTGTATTTGTATTTGTGAACAATCTTCCTGTACTATACTGTACTATATTTCTGTAAACATTTTGTCTAAAGAATGTTGCTCAAAACTTTATATTACCCATGTAAGACCTCACGGAACATTATATAATTTTTATTGTTTATACCACCGGATTTGTAATGCTAGCATTAGTTTAATCAATACGCTTCCGATCTCCATCTAGGCATAAACACGCTTCCGATCTCCATCTAGAGGCGAAAGATCGCCAAGGTTAAATAATTACCAGTGCAATTTCAAATACGACATGAAATGTCACAATACATTTTTTAGGCTCTTATACTTTTAAACAATTAAAATTTTCTCAGAAATACTTGAGTGTAATATGTTTTATCATTCAAAAAAGTAGACATAGCTAACGCATTCGCAGCAAATCCTGTTTTAAATTCATAGAGACGCATACTTAGCATATTATTCTAAATGATATTGCCAAATAGAGTAATCAGGTATCATTAATGTTATTAATAGAATTACAAAAACCCTAATTTCTCTCACTCAAAATTACCACTGTTATTATTTATGTTTTAAATATATTAATTCGCGGAGCACGGTTTCCATTAAGCTTCCTAGCACCTGTAAGACAAGTATCAAAATAGATGGATTTATTGGGGTGCGCCGATTACTAAGGTCATTTAGCACAGGTATTAATTTACCCCACCAATTTGATAATATATTTTATAAAATATATTTCATCGGTATAATTGATATCTTTCAGTTTAAAAAATTCCACTGTGACTTTTAGAAAAAGCTAAATCAATCAAGCTCCACATACATACAGCCACTGAAAAGAGTAATTATATCCATATATTCTCAAGTAATCCAGTCCAAATCATCTTTAAATATTGTTTGGAAACAAGAGAAATCATGGATTCTCCCTGGTTTAGGAATTTCCCACTGTAGGAATGCATACCCTAAACCAGCTTATTGTTTCACCATTCTATTGCAACCTACGCCCATCTTCAATCACATTTAGTCTAGTCCACATCGGGAACTTGTAAAGTAAATATTATCCATTTCCTAAAAGGAAATTACCCAAGTGGTGAGTAAATTTGCCCTCAAATTGCATAAAGGGTTATTCCATCAGAGAACACACTAAAAGATCATAGCAAATTCCTGATTTACGATGTAGAATTCAACTTATTCTCATAATTATAACATAATAAGAATTCATCATTGTTAATTTGCATTTTTTTATTTCGAGTGTAACTGGATCATAAAATTCTAGTTTTAATGAGTTTATGTAACCATATAACTTTTGTACTTATTCTATTAAAGGGATTTTTAGTGATTGATGTCAAGGAATGGTTTGAATTTTATCCCATGAATCCTGAGTCAGAGTGACAAAGCGTTGTCTTGGACTTTCTATTGCTTGTAGGCCCCTTACACTACGTGGGATAGAATTCAAATGAAAAGTGGAGTTGAATGCTTTAATAGTACTAGCATCCATCTTCCGTCACTGCTGACCGGGGGGGGGGGGACGTTTGGTGACGCAAGGCGAGAGCCTTTCACTTCACCCTCCCCATGCGACCACAATGTTTCTTGCTTACTTCTACTTCATCGGAGATGATACATGAGGCCATGGCATCGCCTATAAATAAATTTTCTGATTCCAATATTTTTTCAACATTTCCCAAATTGTATAGAAGGACTTGAAACCACATCAGTATTTCAGAGCAAAGACTGGTCGACTGCAGGCCTTCCTAATATATCCTTTCTAATTCCAATCTCCTTACTTTCTTTTATAGATCATTCGTCCAAAATTCCCGCTATTTATTGGGCCTAAATGTGTTTGTGATCTCTCCTTCTTCCTCGTGCTGGTTTTTTCCTGACAAATCCACTGTGTCTCAAGGCACAGTCTAACTAACTCCATCTGGTTCGTCTCTTCCTTGCCGTACTCAACATTTTATTTTACTCCTCTACGCTTCTGTATAGATACTTTTCATGCATTTGCACTTGCTTCTAGCATCAGTTTTTGAAGGAGTCTATTTCGTTTTGAATTATATTTATTTTAAAAGTTGGTGGCAACGATTTCCTGCCACACCTTTCGTTTTCAATGAAAACGGTTAACAATGAATTATTATTCAACAGATTCAGGCGAGATGTTTTGGAAGTTCTTCATTATGAGAAACAAATTTGCGCATTTCCACAGTTTTCAAAAATAGATTTGTGGAAAAATGCAAACTTGTTTCTCATAATGAATCCTTACGTTATTGATTTAAGATGCGAAGAATTTCAAGCTTAGGGGTACATGATTATAAAATGGTTTTAACGATTTTTATTACTGAATTGGAATTTTAGTCAAAGAACGAGTTTCAGCGACCCGTTCATGGATTGGTTCTTGGGGGAGCGAGCGGACTCTGGCAATCAACATAAGAGAAAGGAAGTGTGGATTACACAGGTTGATCATCATATTCTGGTCATCATTACTGGTTATTGAGACCCCGCTCTCTAATCAATTCTTCCATCCGTTAATCTCTTCGTGTCTACCTAATTCTTCAATTTCTCTTTGAAGTCGAGTTAGCGGCTGAGTTTGAGGATCGATGGCGCGATAAGCCTTAATCATATCAGTGGGCCAACATTCCGGCAATCCAGAACGACATAGCATGGGTGAATTTAGCGTTTTACAAATTTTAATGTTTCCTTTTAGGTACATTATTAACCTCCGATTCATCAAAGCATACATTAAAAATACTCTGCCAGCAAAGATAGATACGAGTAGATTGATATTCGTCTTTATTTTTATTTATAGAAGCTTTATTCGTCTTTATAAGTTGCAAATGTTTCCTGATGACTTTTTACTTCTAAAAAAACTCCATAAAGCCTAATTTTTTCCATCCTTAACCCCGATTACCTACTATTCTTCCTTCTATCGGGGCCTTTTCAACAGCCCACAGCATGTCGATATTTCCTCCATTTAATTTCTCTGTCCATTCCTGATTTCACCTTCAACTTCCTTTCTCCGCCCACCCTATTTGACGCCTAAGTATTTGCCTTCCTATCTGTCCAACTTATTTTTTCCGCTTTTGGCCGCACCCACATCTCAAAAGCTTCTAATCTACGCTCATCCTCTTGCCCCAGTGCCTCAGAGAGCGTCTCACATCCTTAGAACCTAACGCTTCATATTAAAGTCTTCACTAATATTTTCTTATCACCTTTATTTGGTGTACCTGTGATGAACTATCTTCTTATTGCAAGTAATGCCTCTTTATAGCTAACACAATTCTTCAACTAATTTTGCATCATTCCTACGTCCATTTTCTTCTATAATACTGCCGAATGCCTGAAAATGTATACGATTGTTTCAGGATCAACTTTGTGGAAGTTCATGTTCATTAAATGAAGAACTAAATTTATTTTTCCACTGTTCTTTATTTCCTTACCACTAGTTTCAACACTTAGGCGCCATCCTCAGTTGCAAATTAGTCAAGTTGCCTAATTTGTACCTGATGATGACGCCTAAGCGTTGAAACTAGTAGCAAGGAAATAAATAACAGTGGAAAAAAACATTGTTCTTTATTTGATGGACCTGAAAATGTGCCTGATCTACTCTATTCCCTCATCATTTAATGCTTGATTCAACTTTCCTGATTCTTAAGAATCGCATTACTTTTGTTTTCAGCAAAAACCAAAACAGACTCAATAGAAATTCGGTGAATTCCGCTAATGCTAATTTTCTTGTGTTCTTCGCGGTGGCGATGCGCACACGCGAAGGCAGAGGCGGTCGCGCCCGCATTCAGGCCGCCCACCCAAAGGCGGAGAGTGCTGATGCCGCCATTTCGCGGCAGCCAACGGACGCGGCGTGGAAGCCTTCGCTTTCAAGTCCAGTCATTCGAGTACTACTTCCACTGCATGCCTTCCTCTTGTCTGTCGTCAAGGCTGTCGGGAATAGGAGGAAATTTGCCAAGCAGCACTTTTCAATTTAGAAGCAAGTGCGGCCGCAAATTGAAGCATCTACCAGAAGTTGACTCTAGGATTTATAGTCACATACTAATCCGTCCAATAAATAGGCGAACTGAGACCATGAAAACTTCATTTTGCCAAGTTTAATCTACATCAATTTTGTCCCCTTCTTCAAAGTACTCTCCATTAGTTGCTATGCACTTATTTTCCACTGAATAACTGGTCAAAGCACTTTTCCAAATGAAAAAATGTTTTTATTTTACGACCGGGTTTCGATGTATTATATCATCATCAGGTCCTGATGTTACCAGATGATGTTGTAATATATCGAAATCCGGTCGTAAAATAAAAAAAATGAAATGCTATCAAGTGGAAAAGTGCTTCGATCAGTTATTCATTATGTTCGACTTCCACCACATCACGCCTGAAGCTACTCAATTTGTTCTTTTCCACTTTTCAAAGCACCCTTGGAAGCCCTCATGGCAATTAGGCTTTTTAGTTTTCTCGTCGTTTCTTGCTTTATTGTGTCTGCCACATCTCCCCGGTGATGTCCCCTCATCACATTTTGGCATTTTGGGTATAGGAAAAAGTCGCAGGGGGCGAGATCTGCCGAATAAGGAGGATGATCAAGGATCTAGGTGATGGAGTTTTTTGCCAAAAAGTGGCGAACAATCAATGCTGAATGTGCAGGTGCATTGTGTTATGGTGAAGGATCCATCCATCATGTTCGGTTCAAATAGTGTGGGCACTGTTGATATTCCTAAATTCAGTTCATCAGCTATCATTCGGACAGTTTTTCGACGATCGGTGAGGACAAGGGACCCCGGGCAAGGCGAATGATTTTTACACTCTGAAATTGTTGCAATGAAATGCATATTAGCGGATGACTCCGTCAAAAGTTACTGTTGCGGTATCTCCCGCAGTTTCTGTGAGTGTTCCACGTGATTTGGTGCTATATACGCCGCCATTCAACTTCTTGATATTCTCATTAGTTTTGTTCTCTTATCATTTTCCTTCATTCCATACTGTAACATGTGTTGGCACGCACGGTTAACGGAATTATTTGTGGGGTTGTGGGTCAACCTGAACGCGCATTTTTCTTAAAAGTGTGATTCCTTCAGTTTTTAATACGTAATACTAGTCTTACTTCAATATTTGCTTCATTAAAGGGTGTTGGTGTATAATTTTCTTGCAATTTCTTTTCGTTATCACTCGTTGTTTCTCAGGAAGTGGCTCTATTACAAGCAGAAATTTTTATATTTCTTTTGGCTCTTTGGCACATATCATTTACATAAGAGTGTAGGGAATAATGAAAAAGCCATATTTTGCATCCATGAAGAATACCAGAATTTTCTTTTGCAAAAAATTGATACTTAAAGTGTCTAGTATTTAAATCTGTGTTCTTTTGGAGAGAAATTCGAAGAAAGAATTTCCCGTTAACTTTACTCGTGATTCATTCTTGACCTTTTAGATTGGTCATAATAAAATTGTGAAAGGATTAATCGTTTACTTTCATAAATTCAGAAAAATGAAACATGGTCCACACAGTGGTATCTTTCTTCTGATTGAAGAGCCCATGCTTTCTAGAAAAGGTATCGGAGAAAGTTTCAAAAAATCGATTCATTTCAGACATTGATATCAATGCCTCAAAATTCTTCAAAGTATATCCCTTTAGCGTCGACACACTTGCTTGCGGCTTTTCTACGGCTCGAAGGCTCATTGGTAGGCGGATTCCTGAAGTTCCTTAAGGGTAAGCGGGCAAGATTCTTTGGAGACATTTAAAAGCCTCATGGTGGTGTCCTTGAAGGGAGGATTTCACTTTTGGGAACAGGAAATTGACTGCTGGTGCCAAGTCGGGATTGTAAGGGTGTTGGGGAATCGTCGCGATTACGTTAAAGAAGGTCTTCACGAGCAGGCACTATCCTCTGCTTTTGGTGGTTCGTCAGGACGGGTTGAGCGCAGATCTTTCGCATCGCTAAATTTTCAGTGATAATGGCGTGTGCACTGTAATCTCATCAATGCCAATAAGACAGGAAAAAATTGTTACCGATACTTTTTATGCGAACCTTTTACATTTTAAAAGAGTGTTCAGTTCGTTTTCAAATGTTCTATTCTTTTTCGGGACCCATGCTGGTCGCAAGATGTATATGGCATTGCAATCTCCAAATCCTAATCCATTGCTTACAATAATGCTGTTATGCAACGGAATCGAGAGGTTATGGTGAGTGGCTAGGATTTTTTCTAATCTTAGGGTCCATCTGCAGACATTGTATCAATGAAGATACATAATACATTGGCAGAATCTATCTCACACGCCATTGGTATAAACTACGTATTTGTAAGTGAAGAACGTAAAAATAACTGAGAATATTCTTTTGAGGTGGCAGTTTCAAAGAAAAAAAGTCTGTGGCACAGTAAATTTAGAAATCGGTTTTCCTGTTCAGGGGGCGATGTAACGTGGGAAACGAGATGGGTGAGGACTCTTGGACCGGGATCCCCTGCGGTCAGGTGGATTTGTTTTTTATTTCTAAGTGCACAGTTGGAAAATTCGTGTTTCATGATTCTCACTATGGTGCCGAAATATATTTGTATACAACCAGTTTTGAAATGTGTTTTACGCACAAGACTTGAAGCCTGTCCACCGAGAGAAAGTCGAATACTTGAAACACTTTTCGCACGTGTGGTGTACAAGATGATTTAGGCAGCCGTTTTAAGCATTGAGTTTTAGCAAAGGACAAACAAATTACATTATATATACCCGATATACAATAAAGGGCTCTTCAGTTGCCATACTGGTGGTCAGAGAGCTTGCAATAGAATAATTCATATGACGCCATTTGTATAAAACACATTTTGGAAGTAAAGAATTCAAACTATAGTATATGAAAATATTCTATTGAAGAAGTAATTTTCCAGAAAAGCATTAAAAATTACGAGTAAGCTGTCCTATGTACCTTTGATTTCGCCAAAGTCCAAGAACTGTTTCAATTCCATGGACCAAAGAACTTTCGACATTTTTGAATTGAAAAGAGGGGAAAAATGCGTGTTGCCTCCTCAATAGTCCTGCCCATGCTGCTACTACTCTCCCTTTATGTGTATGGCAGTGATATGTAAATTAACGATGCAATGCTAAATTGGAAAACTATTGCAATTTATGACCGTAAAAACATAATTACCGTTGAATTTTACCGGAAACGTTTTTCGTGGTATCGCAAATCGCAATTTAAGAATACTGCGCCAAGTAAAATACCTGGGAATTACGGTATTAACTAACAAGGAGCATTCACGTTGAGAACATCTGAGAGCCACGCCAAAAAAATATTCCAAAGAAAAAATTAAGAAGAGGTTCTAGGTATTTCGCGCTGGACAGAAAGCACCTTGAATACTTGTCGAATGTTTGGGAGCCTGCGCAGAAGGACCGAATATCGGAATGAAAAACTTATTATCTGTCACGGCCAGCTCCCCAAACCTGGATCTAGTTAGCATTTATTTACGACACAATCTTCCCCCGGGCAGTATTTGTTTAGAGAGCCTTTGAAGAGGGCCGAACCACATCTGTGCATACAGCATCCCCGTCAATGATGAGTGAAGCCAACAAAACTTTGACAATGATCCCCTCTCACGAATGTTTCGAAGACTATGAAGAACATGGAAATGAAGCGAAGAATATCGGAAATGAATAACAAAGGACACAACTTTAAGAACAGTATTAAATCATGGTATCACGCAAATTTTAATGCTATTAATATATATAGTTATTCTTATATCTCCATCCCTGATAAATATTAATGTTATGTTTTACAATATTTTTTTGTTCTTGACAATATTTATGCAACAAAACTTGTATGTGATCCTCCTATGTGTGTTTTAAATGTAAAAAAACTAACAGGATGCAGAGAGAAAAACTGCCCATAGCGTGAAGAATCCCAATGAACGAACTGAAAGGACCAATCAGTATTGGCTAGGCTGGGTTTGGGCTAATGAAACACATTTGCATTGCATAAGCCACTTAGACTGCTATGCTTTCTGCGAACGCTGACCCGTCAGACTTCACAGCTACCGCTCAATACCATGAAGAGGCGTTGCCTATAACAGGGCTTCCTGGTTCGTTTTATTGTTATCTTTCCACTATTGTTATTTTATAAATGTTTTTTACTGTTGCAACTTCTTGGAAAAATGAACACAATTTAACTTGACTGCGTTCAAGAAAAATTTATAAAGAATAACTTTGGCGCAAGATAGGCGAGGTCACAGTGGGAAGTTGTGGGCAGTTGACAACCGAATAGGCCCATATGTAAGGGAATATTTTTCTCTCTCATGGTTCGTCACCAAAGCACGAGTAAACATCACGCCCGCTGTCTTGAACCCTCAGAAATCAAAATGATTCGGAATACCAATAAATATGCCAATTACTCAAATGGCTGTTGACCTCACAACCCCTGCCCTACGTCCTCGTGGCTGCTTGCGAGGTAGGATGCACGTGTTAGCAACATCGGAAAATGTACAAATAGCGTCTTTAAGGCTGTTTGTCACGAGGGTATCATTTTGTCTATGTTGAATCGATAATTAAATGAGTACTTCTCGGTTTGGTGATGTATTGGCTCTTTCTGGCTGTGACATTAAAAAAATTGAAACGAGGGCTCTCCTGGCTTGGGAAGGAATTCATTTTTCAAATCCATTTTTTTTTTCAATGTGTCACCGATGTCACTGCTTTCGTCATCATTCCGACATGAGGGCAACGCATTGAACATACTATATTCATATTTCTGATCGACTATGGTACTATTTACTCGTTCGTCCGTGCTGTATCTAGAAAATCTCACATTTAACCCGTTAAGTCGGTTTTGACCGACGGACGTCATCATCATGTGGATGCGTTCACTGTGGCAACGTCATTGTCTATTCAACGTGTTTTATGGCAGTTAAATCTCGCGGAAATGAAAAATGTGGATGACTTGAACTTAAAACAATACATATTATCCCTAAAGGACAGGAACATTATCACGTTACTCCAGTCAGTAACGTGAGCACACCGAAACCAGTACTCCTACCACTCATTGTTCTGCATCGGTGGGTTTAGCAACGCTATCAATACTCCAGCCCAACCGATATCCTAAACAATCAATTCCCGATCTCTCTTCCAAAATTAAATATACTCATGTCACACGGGCAAACTAGATGTCACTTTTTGTATGAAAAAACGTATTGTACAAGAAAGTCCGCGCTATTGTGCGTAAGTTTCATGGTTTCTTCACAAAATTGTATGCAATTAAGATTAGACTTATTTTTTGTGATAGTTTTGATGCAACTAAAAGTCAGAGAGAAGTGTGCGAGAGAGAGAGACAAAGCTACAGAAGAGCGTCGCCTTGCGCTTGTGAACAGAAGAAACTGAAACTGTTTAAGGAATTGAAGTAAATGAGACGTTTATGTCTCATTTAATGTTACTGCAATGTAACTTCATGTTGCAAAGTAATCCAATAATTCAGCCAAATAAGATAAAAATCAACGTAAAAATAAAATTTTGGGCAGTGCCGCAGTTATAAAGATGAATTTATACGTACCTTCTAAAAACGTCCCGAGCATCACAAAATATGCGTGGAAGCACTTAAGGACGGAGGACGTCTCGAGCCTGTTGTAAGAGGCAGGGAGATCGGGAAAGTAAGTCATTTTGCGGTCCGATACACGCTCAAATCGCAAAACACGGTCGGCACGGTGTCCACACTAACGCTTTTATTCCCAAGTCACACTAATAAATATTAATTCTGTGGGTGGACGGAGTTTTGGTCTTTATAAAGAATAGAGGAAAACTTTTCAATTCCATTCGTCACCAAATGTCAATATATTTTATGTGAATTTCCTAATTCCTCGCCGGTAGTTTTGTTGCACTCATAAAATATTTATTCTTTTTGTCTACAGCTTTGCTGTGCGAATTTTCCCAAGGACATACTTGTAAGGTCGATCATCAAGGAAATGAAAACTTTCTACAACCTAGCGTAAGTCTTTCCATGCGCGCGTTGGCTGCTGTGAAACACTCAACAATGTGACGTAGAACCACAAAAATATGTAAAGCTTGATTCCAGTGCAGTGCAGTGCATGCGAAATTCTATGTGAAGTCTTTTTAAGTTTATTATCTAGCGAGATCGCATGCATCAGGCTAATTGTGAGTGTCCGTTGAATGAAATTGGCGCCGGATGGTGTACTCTCGACAGAAATTGATGTTTTATTTATTTGTTGTATTTTATTTACCATAATCGAACCCAAGAGATCGAAAAAATTAACTTCCATATTATAAGTTCCTGGTTGGCCTGGCGCAACAGTTATTACATGCTGTATACAGGCAATTATGTGTGCAAGAGTTGTATATGAGTTAACATGCATTCAAGCGTATGAATGAATGTGTGACTGGTGCCCTAACACTCCCCACCACACGCCCCTGCGGCGGCCGATGTCATGTTGTCTAAATGTATTCTTTGAAATAATTTCAACAGATTTAGGCGAGATGTGGTGGAAGTCGTCCTTATGAGATAAAAAAATGTGCACTTTTCCACAGATTTAATTGTAGTTTACAACGCGTTTCAGTTCATCGAACCATCTTCAGGAATAAGACAAGACTCAAATTGTGATTCATCATATTTATACCTGTTTGAGGAATGGGGGAAGAAGAGAGTGAGGAGAAAGGTAGGCGGGGACAAAGAGGGGAAATATGAAACACCCAAAGAAACAGAGAAAGCAAAGAAATGGGGAGATAAAAAGAGGGGGGGAGATAAGCACTTGTGATCATTATTTGAGAAGAAGGTGGCAGGTAGCTGGTATCCTGGCATTAGGAAGGAGGGAAGGATAAAGAAGGGTTAAGCGGGAAGAGGGCATGGGAGGGATAGAGGCAGGTTGAGGGATAAGTGATTCTAAGAAGTTCATTATCAGGGAAGGGTTGTTCGACACATGCATACTGGAGGGTAGTGGGGGAGGTTAGATGGGAAAATACGCGAAGGGTGGAGTCAGTAGGAGAGAGGGTGTTTCACTGTTTGCTGTGGAAACGGGATTCTGAGGAGAAGAGAGTGGTTTACAAAAATATTGCCATTTAACAGAACATTCATATTAAATTTTACAATTTCAAGTTGCTCTAGAATTACAAGTCTTTTGCCCTTATTTTCGTAGTGTAGAATCTCAGGATTAAATTTACATGGTTGATGATGATTTACATGGTTTAGATGATGAATGTAGGAGATGCTTAGCTAGGATTGATGTTTCATCAAAAGTCCTCCGGCATCTTTGATGTTCCTTTATTCTAGTCTTGAAACTTCTTCCAGTCTGGTCTATGAAACACATGTCATAGGAATAACACTTCTTTTTGTAAATGCCGGATTGTATGAAGGGTCCTAGGTTGGCTCTGCTGCGGTAAAGGATTTTTCCCTAGGTATTCAGATTATGAAATCATATATTAAACTTTCTTTTTTTTTACATTTTATTTTATTGCTTTTCTGAATTTTACCTTAAGAATTTCATATTTTTCAAATCTATTTGTAATGCTAATGCTCTCTTGTCCATCGTATTTTCTCCCATGACTAAAAGCTACGATTAAGTTTTCGAATATTCGAATTTAATAATCTTGGAGTCTTTTAAAATGGCCACCGATGGTGTTTTGCATTCCAGGTTTGAGCATAATGTATCTTCTATGATCAGAAACTTTTAAGTGAGCAGATTGGTTATCACATGTCACATACTGCTTTTAAAAAACTCTCCGATTGCTTCAGTCATATTTTGTTTCTTGGGTTGTGTATCCCAGTGAGAATATGTGATACCAACTAGCCTCGATGTACTATTCTCTATTCAAGGTGACATTAAGATACCTTTTCATGGAATAAGATTCCTTCAATCCTCCCCATTTACCTCATCGTACTAAGGTGAGCCACATACACTCGGCGACGTGCACCAGCTGGCAAAATACTTTTCAGCAATCCGGAGTTTTCCTGTAATATTTCACCTCAACATGCAATGACAACGAACAAGCTCAACGGCGAAACGGTGGAACAGCGGTCTGTAGATATGTGAGTCACTAAGTCCTCTGCTAATGAGCGTATGTTTCCATTCACGATCCTTATACACAAGAAATTTTAACTCTTGTGCTAACTTACAATATTACATTTGCACTAATTTACATTGGTTTACAACGAAGTATGAAGTCCAGATATGTTTTCTATGAGCTCTGTGGCAATATTATTCACGAACAGAAGTCGCAAATAAGATCCTCATCTGTGGAACATCACCCTGTTTGCTCAGCGTAACATAACCGGAGGACATTGCGCGCTATCGCACCTCAACACCGATATCGAAGCAGACAATCAACACACCCACTCTGTTAATAAGGATCCAGCCGGTACTCGCCGAATTACCTGCACTTCCCTAGTCGTACCTGGATTGTGGACAGACTCTGCATTCTCCATTCACCCTCAACCCACCTTAACGGCCTCACTCGCCAACCTTGCCGCCGGGAAGAGATTAAAGAACAAACGCCCCCTCGAATATCACCTTTGATCTTCGAGCCCACCCCGCTCCTAGATCTCAACGGCACTCCCACTAGGAGTACCGATACTTCCACTACAATGGCCAATTAATTAGTACCTTTCTCAGCCGTTACATCTTCCAGGGAGTCGACAATTGCATCAGAGATCATCGATCGCCACACGAGTGCCTTCCCTTTCGAGGGACGAAGGCACCCGCGACTATTCCTGTGCGTGCCATCAAGTCATAATCTCAAAAGTATCTTTTGCAATGTTGATTTTTTAAAATGAATATTCATGTCCCATTCTTTATTTTTTTCAATTGAAGGGCGACTTTAGCGCGCATGGCGCAAACAGTGGGAATATTCGGAAAATGTACACTATACTAGAAATATGGGGTACATTTACAGCATGGAGTGACGTAATCGGGGGACTCCCTGAATGTAATCATGTGCTATATTAGACGTACTCATTCCGTCACTCCCTGTCCATCTCATGCCAGGAGTTGTCTGAATGAATGTATTCGTGATACTAGAGGGATGCATGAGTGCATGAAGGAAAGCTGGTATGCATGGCCTTCGCATCATTAAATACTTCCGAGGCAAATGAAACATATCTCGTAATCATTTTTTTATTGAGCATCATCATGCTGTTAATGAATCTACATCTACTTAGTACCCCATAAGCCGCCGCCCGGGTGAGTGGCGGGGGGTGTTATGTCACCACCCGTAATTAAGAAAAAAAACCACATGCAAAAGTCACAAATGTTTACCATTCACAAACAAAACATGGTATATATTCATGCAAAAACCCTTACAATCCACGCACATACAAACGCACAAACTAACATACCCATGCACCTACAAGCATAACTGATGTCTTTGTAATGTTTAATTTTGTTCCGACTTGTAAATTCAATGTTTTTAAAGTTTCTAAGTGACTTCGGTTTCTTACTGCTATTATGATTTCTGATTGTTCGGGGGAAGAATGAGTATTTGTATCTATCTATCTGCGCTGGAATATATCTCCCTTTATTTTTGTGATCTGATCTACATAAGTAGTGTGGGGCCATAATAATTCCCTTAGTGCCATCGTTTAACTATTTTGTTCTGAACCTTTCTAAAAGTTTCGCTAGTACTCATCTTATCTCAAGTGGCTCCCAGCCTAAATCCCTTAGTGAATGCCAATGCAGTTGTCCGTCAAGACAACATTTCGTTGCTGGGTTGAATATTCAAATTTAATGCGGCTTTAAAAATCGTTTTATTTACTGCATATCAACTGTGGTTTATTTGTTTTGAATCATTATCACCGGGTGAATTTTAGCTTTTTTGATGCGTTAAAAAAACAAGACAAACATGCTATAAGTTGTGGACACTCTTATTTTTAAGAAGCTGTTAATTTTCAATTCCGTGAAGGGGAGGACACTTGGGTCTAATAGTGCCCACTTCTGGCGCAACGGAAGTCTAAATGGTTTAAAGAGCATGTGCGGTGGTAACGGGGTACGCTTCCAGGTATTGCATCCATCCATACAGATTATTTTCTTTGCATATTTGTCTTTATTATTTATTATTATAATTGTAGATGAACTGAATGTATTTCAGAATTTTAAATTAATTAAAATTAAATTGGTAGATTCATTCGTAAAACAAATGTTTAATCACAGTGTTGTCTTGTGACAAGATTAATCGTATTTGATTGCGATATTATTTTTCGTTTTTATTTACACTTCAAGCTATAATTACATGCTTCTAACATTTGGCTCTCATATTTACAACTATTATACGATTCGTGGTATAATTTTGTTTTTATATCTTTGCTTGGTTCGCATGCGACATATCCCCACACGAACACTTTCGTGGTTTCTCTCTTTCGCGCTTGTGATATCTTTTGGCGTCATTTTTGATTATTGTTTAGTTCTGATGCATAGCTGCATGATTATTTCACAAAGAATTTTTTTTTCTATTTGTCAGATATTTTAAATTTCTTTGCCTGTGAATAACAAAAGTGTATCTCCCTCCTATGTTCAACTTATAAACTAATATGGTCATTGACTTTTGTCGAACCAAAGTTATCGATGCCAAACATTTCGTTTGCACTACCCTCCACAGCAAACCCTACAACAATGTGGCTCGTGTTCGACAATTGATGGACTTTGACCGTCGATTGAGTATCAAGATGGTTGCCGATGAACTGAACATGTGATCTACTGTTGTGTTTCGCATTGTTACTGAAGATTTAGCGATGAGGAAAGTGTGCGCCAAGCTCGTGCCCAAGGCGTTTGCCACAACGCGAGTCCGTGATTGAAATAGATGATAAGATTTTCTTTGAGCTTTCTCTTTTTGTCGTACTCGTAATGTGTTGGCTATGACCCTTAGAAGATGAAAAACGATCGAGAGCGAAATAAGTTAGATCTAGGAAGCTAGGATCTGGTTGGACCTATAGAAATGAAGGAAGCTACAGATCTAAGAAGTGCAAATGGGGATGATTCACAAGAAAATTAAGAAAATACTGTGCAATCTTGAATGAAACCATTTCCAGACTTAAATACGCGTCTTATACCTCTAAATAACGTTCATGAATTATTCTAATCGCTGTTAAATGATCAAAAAATGAATCAGCATGAAATTTCCGAATCGTGCAGTAGTTTAATAAGTAAATATTAGGAAGAGTGAACATCAAATTTTAATGACCGATTTTATCGTTTAAACAGGAAATAACGTTGCATAGAGATGATATATCCGCACTTTAATTAAATACTCTTCATAAACGTCAACTCTTTCTTGAACTCTCTGGAGAGTACTCGGTAAAATTGAATTAGAGATGTTCCTAAGTTCGTCAAAGCTGCAGGGAAGGTTAAAACCTCGCAGTAAATGCATAGACAACAACCCGACGTCAGTGTTAAATGACTTTATAATACAAACTGATTTTACCGAGTTGATCATGAGGACAGTCTAAAAAGGTTTAAAAATCTACCAAATAAACGAGACATTTTGCCTTCCTATGTATTTTCATTTTTCAGTATAGTCTCCTTTTAAGAAAGTAAACTTTTTCCAGCGTCACTCTAACTCGTTAGGAACACGCCACTAGTAGAGTAGGGAAGTAGATTATTCTGCATACATTAAAGAATTATTATTGCGCTTAATAAATGTAGATATTGTACTGTAATTTGAAGAAAGTAGTGTACCCTTATTTATCGTTCGTTTCTCAATTAATTGCTCCAAGTTTTATGTTTTGCTCTATCCGGTTGAAGTGATTCCGTTTTTTTATGGAAGGGCGCCGAACCAAGGCAAATAAAAAGTTTTTCGGCAACCCAAGATACCACTGACTATGTCCGTATCGGCATTCGATGCCCTTATGTAAGGAAAAATTTCGATTTCCGTGACAATCCAAATGTGTCTGCAAATTATCATTGGGTTTATGTCAGAATTGTTTTAAGGTGACGGGAGGGGAGAGGAGTGACACACAGACTACCTCTCTCCCTCTCTGTCTCGCCACTCCCAACCCCTCCCCTCCCCTCCATCCCCACCCCCACTCTTGGAGATGGCATTCTACCCCTCCAATGCCTTCTTACGTCTCGCGAAGTGCTGCAAAGGCGAATTCTTCCTCTCATTCATTCAGCACTATTAATTAACAGGCTAACCTTAAAAGAGTCCTATATGTGGCATTAGTTGTAGACCATTGGTTTTTTAGTGCTTAGGGCAATTTAAATTAATACATCAAGTGCAAAAATGGCGAATAGGATTTTGATAATTTTGACGCAAGATACAGATGAAATAGGGTCGAGCAAAAATGGTGGGTGAAAATTGTTCAGGGAATATCCATGCCTCAATGCATAAGCACTAAAACAATTTTGAATAAGAGTGAGAGAGTTTCTCAATCAGACGACGTCAAATGAATCAAAAAAACGAAGTGAAGACTAGATATAGGGGCTCACGGCGTGGGAGACAGAATGACGGATGAGTATAATAAGATTATTTGGAATCAAATGGTAAACTATGCACGTTCTTCCTAAGAGTTTGTGAAGGTTCCTCATTTTATTTCCTGCACACATGGGTCTATTGAGATGTCGGTAAAAAATATCCCGGCCATGGGAAGGAATCCAAAATAATACCTTCGCCCCATTCGGCCTCATTGAAGCAAAAAGAAATGATTAATGAAAGGAGGTCAACTCGATGGCATGCGATTAGCAAACATGAAATCAGCAATTTCCTCCCACTGTCTAAAGAAGTTTGAATCAGGCATTTAAGAGTCATAATTGAATTTAGATTTGCACCGACGGAATTTTGAGGAGAAAGTGCGTAGTAGGTTATTCTCCAATCCTTCACTTTATACCATGTGAAGCGCATTATGAGAATTTCATATTCAACTCTGTCCGTGATCAGAAATCCTTGCATCGGCTGGGCTCAGTACTTCAATCAATTCTTCTAGCACCTGATGACCTCTTCCTGTCCTCATACGCATTTTTATTTAAGAGATATGTCTCTAAGCGTTCCATGAACAACATATTTGTATCCTGAGCATTACTCTATGGTTGCTCCTTACGCCGCTGCTGCTTCTGCTTCATAAGTAACAAAAAACATCTATTTCTCCCAGAACTCGATTCCTCAGTTTAATACGTGAGTTCCTTTCTGTTTTTTCATATCAAAGCCCTTTTCATCTCTTAATCACTTACTTTAGAGTCATCTTCAAATCACAATAGAAAATAGCAATTTTTCACAAGAGACAATTCTATTCTAGCATAAAATACGTTAACTAAATATAATATATATTTTATATATATTTAAAATATAAATATACATATATAATATATATATACATATATATATATATATATATATATATATATATATATATATATATATATATATATATATAATACAAATTTCTTAGCGACAATGGAGGACGCGGTCTTTATAAAGGAACCTCAACTTGTAAAAATAATTTTGTCTGATTAATTTTATGGAAGGTAAGTGTATATTTTATTGTGAAGGTAATTGGGTCACTGAAATCTTCAATAAACAATCAACTGTTTTTTGTATGCCTCCATATTTATGGTGTACATTCATTCCCCTCTTATATAAAATATTCTATAGAATCCATCACATAAGGGAGATCGGTTAATGTGGTGGACAATACACTGCTTCCCACCCCGGAGGTCCGGATTCCAATCCCGGAGGTGACAAAATTTAGTAGTGATAACCCGATCCCTACTTGCGGTGCTGATTGGAGAGTCGTCGGATGGGACGTTAAATCGTGTGACCGCTTGGCTGTCTTTCATTATTAAGAGCAAGGTTAATGCCGAAGCTGGGTTTTTCTCACCACCCTTTCTCCATTACCTAGACATTCCATCCCTAAAATTCGTCTATCACTAATGGTGGCGATTACCTCAAATCGTCTCCTCCAACTACTGCTGCAAGATATCAAATTAATTCTCCAGAGTAAATGCATAAGAAAAGATATTACCCAGGAATTTACTATTAAAATTCTAAATATCTAAAATGATATATAATTTACGATGAATTATTATCTAAAAATCAATTCAAAAACTGGAAAATTTGGAAAATAAGGGAAAAGGAGAGTTCTATGAACGCAAATTAGTCCTCGCTCTTCGTAATTATAACACCTACTGTATTGGAACCACCGTAATCATTTAAATCCTTCCATTTGGACCAACGAAAAGAACCCCAACCAGATGCATGTGATATCCTGGAAGGTGTTCTTCCAAATGAAAAGAACCCTGCTTTAAGGTACGTTTTCACTTGGGTAATTTAGCCTGAGCTCGCCGAGCAGAATGCGACTAGTTCGTGCTCGAAATGATATCCTTTCTCTCACACTGGCCATTATTCGCGCTCTTTTGAGCTTTTATGGTGCGTTTGATCATGGAGCGGGGGTTTGGGAGAGGAAGGATAAATGTTTAAACCTGGTGAATTAATGCGAGAAGTATCAGGAGCGTCCAATTTAACAATATCATGAACCATTATTTCTGGATTAGCACATCCAAACGTCCTCATCCCCTTTACGAGTCCTTCGAGGCTAAAAAGCGTAGATTTACGGCCAAACGATCCTTGCTGGGTATTGCCTTAGGAAATTTGTTTCTAAAGCCTTTAAATCTGCTGTAATTTCCTGAAAATTGTTGGAATTCTCATTGTGTATTTCATTCAGTAACGACAAAAGTCTTTAACGTTTAGAAAATTGTATGCCACGCATGCTAAATTTTCTCTGTCTTCCTCTTCTTTTTGGCGAGGGAGTTTAAGTATGTACGAGGCATGCTCATAAAGTAAGGGCCGTTTGGTCACAGGAAAAAATATACTCATATGAAACACATTTTATTGGCACTTTTAGTTATCTACAAACCTACTTTACTTCTCTACATAATTGCCGTTCACTTCGAAGCATTTTTCGTACCGCTGCACAATCTTCTTTGACCCCTTTGCATAGAAGCTCGTCGCCTGAGAGTTGAACCAATTGACAACGCCGTTCTTGAGCTCCTCTTCGGTTTCGAAACGTTGTCCACCGAGCCACTGCTTCAAGTGCAAGAAGAGGAAGAAGTCCCTAGGTGCAAGGTCAGGACTGTACGGTGGGTGGTCAAAGTGTTCCCAATGAAAATCTTGAATTTTCTTATTGGTTTTGGCAGCAGTGTTTCGATACCCACCTTGCACACAATTTGTGGTATCCGAGGTTTTCCGTGACAATATTGTGAACAGTAGTGCGTCCAAGTTGAGGAAATTTTTCAGCCAGGCCGTTAATCGTCAATCGACGATCACATCGCAGTTTTTGTCCCACTTGCAAAACAATTTCATCGGTCAGAATACAGGGCCTACCACTTCGCTCTTCGTCATGGATATTTGTTCGTCTATCTTTAAAATCACAGCACCATTGTTTAACCTTTCCTTCACTCATAACTGTAGGTCCATAAACTAGGCATAACTCACGATGAATTTCATTTGCAGCCGACAATCCTTTTGCATACAAGAGTAGTATGACAGAACAACGCACTTCACAGCTGGCGGGATGAACGATTGTCGCGGACATTGTTGTTTGCATGCACGGACAAGCAAACGGCTTCTGAAACAAAACAAATGTTGCTATAGCTTCTCAATGAATCAATAGCTGGCGCTGCAGGAGGAAAACTGTGTTCTGAAGCGCCAATATTTAATTATAAGCAAACGGCTCTTACTTTATGAATATGCCTCGTATAACGAGGAAATCGACGTTTCGGTTGGCTAGGGTTGCTCTTTCGGGTCGTGTGCGGACTGAAATGCTTTGATGTGAGACTCGCCCTCACTCCGGGTAATGCCTTCCACACCCTCCATCCTTCAATCCACCCAACTGCATCGCCTACCCTCCCGGTGCCGCCGCAATAAGGGCGTGGCGTCCCTTAATGGCTTCTCCGGCAGGCGTACTTTCTCAAGCATTCATATACCTGATGATTATATGCCCAGGTGACTGCATTAGCAAGGTACACTGAATCCATTTTTATATCAAATGAAATATCTTGAATTTTACCGAGTAGCCCCATTCTTCTTCAGTTCTTGTTAAGGGGTTTAATCAAAGAGGGATTTTCCTGGTTGAAAAATCCATGCTTCCGTGGAGATGTTAGAAATTTTTTAAATTTCTTGTGCAAATATCATACTTTAGTTGACTGATCATTTGCAAGGCAAAAAATCTCCCATCAGCATTTTTGTACCCTTAAATCAGCCAATACACGTAACTGGTCAACTAAAAACGAAATACCAAAGAAAACTGCATTTCTATCATTGCAGTAGTTATTACAATATTATTGTAAACATAATAAAAGGAATCGCTTTTATTGCCGGCACGAAACATTTTTATCCACGAAAAAAAATTACACTGAGGTTATCATAAATATCAGTTACCTACTTACAAATTCTTTTATAACTAATTTATAAACTCATAAATACTAATAAATTACAATTTTCTAGAAACTACAGGTCATAAAAAATTACAGCTTCATACACCAGTCTCTCGTGAAAATATGTTGTTGGCCCTGGGCTTATTATGAAACTGAAATCTTAAATAATGATTATAAATGATATGTTCTCATTTCCTTGACTAATCACTGTTTTCATTATCTCTGCCAATTTAATATATCAAGAATATTGTAAATTCCATTCCCCTAAAAATTTCCAACCTTTGCACTCATATAATATATTATCCTAATATATTTCTCAATATATCGACGGGTTTTATTCATTGCCGGAAAGAACATCTTCTCGATTTCTTGTATTCATTCAGCAAGTACTCCAAATCGTTTATTTCAAACACACTGATAACAACCTTTTTCTTGTTCGCTTTAGTCCACATGCACGTAATGGGTTAAAGGTAGCTCGAAGGGTCACTTCACATTAAATAACGCTTTTGATCGATTTGAGGTGAAATGGTATTTATGAAATAAAGGGATATAGAATAAGAGAAATAAAGATATTCTAAAGATTACTTGTGTCACAAGTGTCAACCATGAATCCCACCCTGAGTCCTCCTGTGTTATGCTTTTATGCATTGAAAAGTATAGGATTCATAAAACCAATTGTGCTTTCAACCGTGGACTCTTCTAGCTCTTTTTTCATTTATTTCCATCTGGCGATCTTCTTACGAGTCGAATTCTCCTTTCGATTAATTGATTGATGACTGACAGAGGAGCTTAGTCGAGTGGTCAGTTCTGGCTACTTGAAAGAAAGCTACCGTGAGTTACCATAGACATTTGTCAAATTGAATTTACTTTTTTAACACCTTAAAAGTGAACGTAATAAGGTATACGTGTCTTTAGAGGCTCTGTGTATATATATGTATATATATAAATATATATATATTTATATGTTATACATATCGATGATATAGAAGCACTCACGGGAGCAATATAACGGCATAATGGAACACAAAATAAAACAGGTAACACATTACACATAGACGACGCTCAAATTGTAGATTGTTCGAGCTTTTGGCCTTCTCCTTATTTTACATATATATATATATATATATATATATATATATATATATATATATATATATATATATATATATATATATTTATTTATTTATTTATTTATTTATTTATTTATTTATTTATATATATATTTATATTTATATATAGATGATTTCGTCGACGTAACACGGAAGTGTTGAATAATAAATTGGACAGCAACAGACAATATAGAAACACATAAAAAGATCACTCACACGTTATTTCTTGATCGTTTCGACGGAATTCTGCTCCGTCTTCATCGGAAGATATAGAAGTAAACTTACTTTACTAACCTTATCTTTACTATCTATATCTTCCGATGAAGACGGATCAGAATTCCGTCGAAATGATCAAGAAATAACGTGTGAGTGATCTTTTTATGTGTTTCTATATTGTAATTTGCTGTCAAAGTTTGTTATATATATATATATATATATATATATATGTAGGAGCTGTTATTGATATAATTCAAATTAGTATTTTTTTACGTATTAATACTTCCGTCACGATTATTATTTCATTTAGCGATTTCTTCATCACTTAATGGATGATGTTTTATGATACAAATTCCTTTTAAATCACCTGCCCTCTCAATGCCGTAGTTTTGTTACGCATTACATTTGCACCTAAAAAAATCAAGTGAACTTTAATTCTTATAAAACAACTAGCCAGCGGCCATCCCTGCTTCCCAGTGTGACGTAAATGTTTAAAGTGTCTTGTCGCCGAATTCGAGTATAATGGCAATCAAATTCCTTCATTTTTTGACTTGGGGAATAGTACATATGTGTAAGACATGTATATATATAGTACAAGCATGTATGCCCCATGAAAATCAAGGCTCAATTTTATCACTCTATTTTCTCGTCAAATTATCTTACAAAGTTTCCCTTTCCATTAATTGAGTGATGACTGAAGGAGGAGCTTAGTCGAGTGGTCAGAAGGGTATGCCCTCCCCTCCTGACGCCATCCTCTCTGGATTCAGCCAATCGGGAGCGTCTGGAGGGTCCCCGAGAGGAGAAAACTACAGCGGGGGTCATAGGAACATGTTCCGGCTTTCGTCAACACTCCCGGACGTGAATTCACCAGACGGAGTCAGTTCGAGAATAAGGTGGTGGGATGGTGGCACGTTGCTTGATTGTTATTGATGCGATGTGCGTGAAGGAGTGAGAGGAGGGAGTTTCGCTGCTGCCGCTATGCGCGACCATTTGCATGAAATGGGAAAGGCGGAGGCATTTTCTCGGCGCTCTCACTCGCAATTATTTCCGCACAGCTTGTAGAGAAAAATTGTAAAAAAACATAACCACCATTATCTGAGCGCGTGGGCCGTACACAACATAAATAACAATAAATCTTGTTCCAATGCTTTTGTTTGTTGGAAGGACAAGGAAATTGTCAAGAATTGGTCAATTTGAATACAGAGGTAGCCGTTCAGGGCTCAGGCTGGAGAGCAAAAAAAGCCAACTCGAAAAAAAAGAAGCGTTAAAAAAGCTATTTATTAATGCTATTGCGAAAGGACTCAAGAAACTGTTTTATCTCTGCGAGCAGGTGTCCTTCATCAAATGTTCAATGTTGTGTATTCCATGGTTGTTCTCTTTTGACCACTACTTTCTGAAGACTTTTGGATTATTTTTCAAACAGTCCGATGTTCTACAACAAATAAAAGTTTATATTCAATGATGTAGAGGTTGAATGAAATATTCTCGACCTCTTATTGCTCTTAAACTCCATGTTTATGGATAAAATCAATAATGGTGTTAGAATTATCTATAAGTACGTAATGCACATAAGATACCAAAGGGTGAAATTTGATTATCATCAAATGAACGCGCAATCCAAGCCGTGATATTTCTAGTCAAAATAATTCGACTAAGATGAAGATAGATATTCTTTTCTTATTTTCTCTGCCATGCATACTAAGTTATAGTTACGGCCAGTATTCTATCTATTCAGTCAACCGTGAAAACATGAGTTTTCCTCATCCATCATGTTCATTGAAGTATATAGCATTTTCATGAAGATCATTCCAATCTAAATCACGACAACAGCGAGTTTACTCGTGGTAACCATTGGCTACATTGACAATTCAAGCGCGAAGAAAGAATCGAAGACTTTGCGTTTCAACAGAAAAGACTTCAATGCAACAATTTCAGAGTGTAAAAATCATTCGCCTTGACTGGGATTCGAACCCAGATCCCTCAATATCCGGTCGAGTGCTTTAGCCACTTAAGCTACCGAGTAGCTTCGGTAAGCCTCGGTAGCTTAAGTGGCTAAAGCGCTCGACCGGATATTGAGGGATCTGGGTTCGAATCCCAGTCAAGGCGAATGATTTTTACACTCTGAAATTGTTGCATTGAAATGCACATTAGCGGATGACTCCGTTAAAAGTTACTGTTGCGGCATCTCCCGCAGTTTCTTTGGAATTAGAAAAGACTTCATTATTTTCGGCTAGTTTCGCTATTCTGTAGCAACATTTGGACTCACCAGTCCTGATGATGCTACAGGTACTGCAGTGGAACTGGTCAGCACAATAATAAATTGTTTCCTGTTGAAACGGAGAGTCTTTGATTCTTTCTTGTTGCTTCACAAATGGATTTCCACAAAGCATCGGCCTCAACCATCTCTCAAAAGAAATTTCAAGCACTTGACAATTCATCTGCATAAATTAATGATCGCACCTATTTGATGATCATCAAAGCGGGAGAAATTGCAACAAGGAACAATGTTTTTTATTTATGTTATACAGTAATGTGATCATGGATGATCATTTCCATCGGAACTAGAGCAAGGAAATTTAATTCCACAATTATATTTTAAACACGGTCATGGTGGCGATAATAGGCGCCTTCATTAAGTTCAGTATTTTCTTACTCCCTCCTGCAAATCATGTCCAGCTCGTATTGAATTCTGAAGCGATCGTCATCATTTCAATCAATACAAAGTAATAGGTATTTCAGGAGCACTAAAACGTAAAATACTCGTACTTTTAAGTGTTTCGTAAGTGCACTTAGTCAGTTAAATTGGATTTAGATTCACTTTTTATACCTAAGCAGTCAAAATCTTAGGTTTTAAAAGAAAATAAACCCCTTTTATGAAAAATTCTTCCCTTGTTAAGCTCTAATTTCCTATTTTCAACGAGAAATGTAGCACGTAAAGAAGCAAAGAACCTCATTCGTGGCAAATATTTGTAGGTGTAGATATGCACATGTAGATAGGTTAGGTATCTCTTACATTAATATATTAAGGGTCTCTACTGCCAGAATGGCCTATGCTTCGCCTAAGGCCTATGAATCATAATCAAGGTGGTTACTCAATAAAATGACATTTTGGAGCCTTGATGACAGGAACCTCGCCAGCTTCCAAATATGTGTCTTGGGAGAACAGCGATCTCCATATACACTGCGGAAAGGTTATGTTTGGATATTTTAGTTCTCAGCAAGCCACCGATAGGGTGTGTGGCAGGGGGTGAATGTGACCCAGAACTCAGAGAACCAGATTAATTTTGACCCGAATATGACCCCACCGTGGTTGGACAATGTTATTTTGATCCTTCATTGTTCGTGGAAAAAATGACATCTTAAATATATCTGTTTTACACTTAATGTATCTAATTTTATTAACATGATCTCTCCTACCGTAGTACGATGAGGGTAATAATACATTTTCAACAACACTGCAAAAGAGACATCCTTCCGTATTATGCAAAAGATGTAATTTATAATTTAACCTTCGCTCCGTGAGTGATTCCCAGCCTGGCTGATCTAATATTTTGGATACGCTACTAAGTTTATCATAACAACGTTTTACAAATCTAGCTCCTCTTCGCTGCACACGATCCAATTCGGCATTTAATCTAACTTCGTGAGGATCCCATATACTAGCGGCATATTCTTAATGAGGCCTAACCAGCGAAAAATAACATTTCTCTTTGACCTTCTCATCACATTCAACCGTTACTCTTCTAATAAATCATATTTTTTGTTAGCTTATCCACATATTCCCCGAACATATTTCACCCAGGCTAGGTCGTGAGTGAGGGAGGGAGGCGTTGGTATTTAATTGAGTCTATACCTTCCATTTTGGTGTTCCCGATGCCGTAGGTGTTCGGGAGGGAATTACTCTTTTTCTAAAAATGTATCACTACGGACTTTTTTAAGTTTAATTCTAATTGCCATTTTTCACACTAGCGTTGCATAGCAGTCAGGTCATCTAATAAAGTTGCTGTGTCCTGAGGATATCACGGTAAACCACTACATCGTCGGCAAATAAGCGTATCTTACTAGTGACTACGGAGTCAATGTCGTTAACGTAAAGAAGAAATAAAAGAAATCCAATAACATCTCCCTGGGGAACCCCTGAAGTAACTTCTACTGCATTTTAGCTAACTCCATCTATCACTACTATTTGAACCCAACCATTCAAAAAGTCTATAAAACAACCCAGGGTATGTTTAGCTAGAATTAAATATGAATAAATATGTTTCGATAAATTTGGGGGGGGAGAGTATTTTACCAGAAAACGAATTATACAGGGAATCAACATGTCAAACGTATAAACGGTAAAATATTCGGGAATAAGGATAACTAAAGATATTTCCTAGGTAAAATTAAATCGTAAATTTGTAGAATAGCAAAGTAAAAGTTATAGGATTCATAAAACGGATACTTGGGGATTGTAATGAAAGGGTGTAGAAGTTTTGTTATTCACGTTAGTTAAGCCCAACCTTAGGCGTGCTGCGGGTGTATAGGATCCTCACAAGGTAGGCTTAATTTTGGAACTAGATCGAGTGCAACGTAGAGCAATTAGGTTTGTGAAAACTTGTTATGGACAGGGTAGCAGTGTGTGTGGCGATTTTCTGCGATTACAACCATTAAAAGACTGAAAAAACGTCTATGGACAACTTTCTCGTTGAGAAATTGCGTGCCTTAAATGTCGAAAGGCAATCACCCCCATCGTCGCTATGCTGCAAATTGTGACTCTATTACTTCATCTCTGGCTAGCAGGTAACTTGAATAAAAGGTTACCGTGAGTTTCCATAGAAATTTGTCAAATGGAATTTACTTTATTACCATAACACCTTGCAAGTTGAACATAATAAGGTATATTTAGGAGCTGTATATATATATATATATATATATATATATATATATATATATATATGTATGTATATATATACATATATGTATACATATATATATACATATATATATATATATATATAACACTTTTTGAAAGTCTCACGGACGTGAATAATAATGTATAACACTTAGCACTAGTGGACACAGACAAAAACACAGAAACACACAAAAAAAGAGACACTATATAGTATTTCGAATTTTCGGTGGTCGTGACCACCTTTATCAAGGAAGAGAGGAACAGTTTTTGTCTGTGTCCACTAGTGCTAAGTGTTATACATTATATATATATATATATATATATATATATATATATATATATATATATATATATATTGGGCTCATTATACAGGACTTATATACCTGTACATATGCCTATCCAACAAAGATTACCTGCCGTCCAACAACCACATCAGAAACTCAGTTATGAGCTCTGTATTTTCAGTTATAACCTCCCAGGCATATTATCAGGACTAAATCCTAATGCCAAACGGTTAGTTAATCAAGTTCTACGCTGACATTAACGTACAATGATTTTTATGAAAAGATCAGCTTCCACTTTTGTTGATATCTCATTTTTTCCCATTCATTGCTATTATCATAGGTTCTGTAAGCCAACATTTACTTTTGAAAAATTGTGTTTTTAACCCTGGTGCTCTCGGCCGTAGAGGTCGGCGCCATTCACCGAGCGACGGCTCGTTTGCTTACTCCATGTGGTTTCGTGGCAAAAGGAACGGAGGGACTCGTTTGGCGAGGACTTTCGGTGTCATTGCTGTTTGAAAGGAGCCGTCGTTAAAGCCGAACAGGAAGGCATGTAGTCGTAAAGTTCATTAAAGGATCCATTAAACGTATTTTACAACGTTTCCGTGCATCCGGTCTGGCGCCGCCGCAGCCTCCGGCAGAACAGGCGTCTCTGCCCCTCTCTCGACATTCATCGCGGGCTGCGGCGGAACTCATTCCCTGCCCTGTCGTGGTGTGATGCCGCGACGCGACGCTCGTTTTCCGTCACTTGCTCATCTCCCATCAAAACGCACAGCGCAAGGGTATCGTCGCCATCTGCTTCTACGTGCCGCAGGCGTGAAATAGAGCATCGACTCACGCTATGACGAATACGCAACGCTGAATCGGATGTATGAAAACAGGTTTAAAGTTGCCCTGGCCGTATCTTGTAAACTAGGTCTTTTCAGTAAATTCTAGGAAAAATGCAACGAAAATTTATGATAAAATGGAGAACTTCCTAGAAAAATAAGGCGTTTAATACGAGGGTCATCCGGAAAGTAGTACCCGTTCGTGAAATAAAGACACAAAAGTAAATATTAACAAACATAAAAAATTTTATTTGAAAGAGGATACTTTAAACTACTTCTCAACATAATCTCCAAGCAAATTAAGGCATTTGGCATAACGTGTGACAAGTTTCTGTATTCCTGCTGCATAGTCCTTCGCCGCCAGCTCATTGAGATACGCGAGGGACCCATCTTGCACAAATTTTTGCATAATGCAGATGGTGTTTAACAATTTCATGAACAATTGTTCGAGAAACATTGGGAAAATGCTCACAGATGTCATCAATTGTGACGCGCCGATCGTTCCTCACGAATTCGTCAACTGAGCTCACCAGTTGGTCTGTAATGACAGACGGTCTCCCCGAACGCTCATCGTCGTGTGTGTTCCCCCTCCCCATGTTGAAGTTGCGACACCACCGCCGAACAGACGACTCGTCCATTACATTGTCTCCATACACCTCCTTTAATTGGCGATGAATATCACAGGCGAACGTTTCTTGCATTGAGGAATTTAATCACTGCCCTCACTTCACAACTGGCGGCGTTCTCAATTTTTTTAAACATTGTAAACAATCACAGAAACAACACAGGCAATGCTAGCGTCACGCAACTTGGCTCAGAGAAGGCAGACAAGCCACTGAAGCTATCTGACCTCGTCCAGCGGCTACTCGCGTCGTCAGCACTTCATGCGGCACGAACGGGTACTACTTTCCGGATGACCCTCGTATTTATTCAGGAAAACAGAAGAACATGATATCTTTACACATGCCTACATATATACTGAAAGGGAAATTCTGGTGATTTACTGAAATCCTACGGAGGCTGTTAAAAAATGGACGTTCCCGAGTAAACCTGGAGGCTCGGTAACCATGCGTATTTAAAGAGGGTCGCGTTGTGCCCCATTTACTGCTTGCGGCCGCATTGACGTATCGCACTGAGAAAATAGATAAAATATCCGTCGATCACCAACAAATCCCGAAGGAAAATTCATATCTTTGGCAAATACCCGCGGAAATACGGGTATGACATAGGCAAATTCTAGAAGATCGATAAAATGATGCAGGAACGTAGAACGTGCATACATATATTTAATGCATCTATAATGTGTCACTCCACGTCTCAAGGTTTGATATTTGCCATAGAATGAATGCACCACAGGTTTGTTATTTTCTCCCAGTTAGTTTAGCACCGCTCAGTTCACCTTCAAACAACTTTTCCGTTTTTGCCCCTGTTCTCTCCAAACACTCACGAAACCCTTCCTCCGTCGAACGATATTTTGTAATACGAAACTATAATTTAAGGACAAGCAAAATGATTTTTTCTGAGATGGATTAAATGAACATTAGATTTTAAGGATTTCTTCTGTTTGATAAATTCCAAGAAAATGCCGGAGGTGCTGCTGCGGTAACTTTTTGACGGAGTCATCCGCTATTAGTATGCATTATTGCCATGCAACAATTTCAGAGTGTAAAAATCATTCGCCTAGACCGGGATTAGAACCCATATCCCCAATATTTCGGATTGAAAGAGGACGCCTCGATAGCTTAACTGGCTAAAGCACTCGGCCGGACATCGAGGGATCCGGGTTCGAATCCCGGTTGATGCGAATGATTTTTACGCTCTGAAATAGTTGCATGGTGATTTATTCTGTATTTGATGTCTTCGATCCCTTCGAAAGTTGCTCTGTGCTTTATAATCCACCATTACCACAAGTTAATTGTCCAGTTCAACACCTTCTCCGACGACGACCATCTGTGTCAGGTGTTTCACGGGCACCAGCCCAATAGGTCCATTATCAAATAGGAAATATCGTCTCTTCCGCTTCCTCTCGAGTCTGATTAATTAACATTTCTGCTTCGCTCGGAGTGGCAAGGCGTACAAGCTACGTGACATCCGGTTGGTACTTGAGTAAACGTAATCAGCTGCGCTTGGCAATTGCATCAGGAATCATTGAAAAATATTTCTACAGCAATGTTAGAAATGGGGTTTAATCATGATAGAAATAGCGAAAACTTACATGTGAAGTTCTTTAAGTAGAAGTAGAAATAAATAGCTTACGAGACCCCCTGCAGTGGCGTGCATCGTGAGTCACCATACCAATGTCAAGGAGTCGCATTTCAAACCAACCATTGCAAAACTGCCTACCGCGCAGTTTTGTTACTTGTTAACGGTTAAGTTGCCCAAAGATTTCGTCAGGAGATAAAAAGTATTTCGACATTTCTCGGTCTCTCTTACGCTTAACATAAACGCGAAGTTTGCTATAGACTTCCCGGATATTCTTTAGACTTGTTCTTTATTGCACAAAAAAAATGAAAGAATCAGTACAATAGTTGACCGGCCTTGCTCCAAGGTCCATGCAGTCCATTACAGACAAGCAGAGAAACGATATCTCTAACCACTAGCAGAGGGAATCATCCCGCTGAGGGAGGCACATGGGGTTTGGGGGTTGAGTAATTACAAACAAAGTGTCTTGAAAATACGCACAGTCCTACTACAACACTTCCTATGAATAGTCAGACAGCCACTGCCACGTATTCAGACTACCCCGTTTCCGAGAGAAATTATGTATCTAGTAAAATAGAAAAATAAATTTCCGAAATAGCTGTCAATCGCTCTTCTATTTATCGTTTGGGAAACCCTGATTACCCAAACGCCGTATATACTTCAATTAAATGGTACCAAAATCCACCTCATACAAAACTCAGTCACATACTTTCGAGTTAAGGTTCATTTTTCGTCGTTGCGGCTATAAGAGGTAGAAATATATTGGGTAGAAAGGGATTTTCAATTTATTCATGAGTTACTTCATAGTAGCGTTTGATAGTTTCGCTCCATAAATGTTCGTCAATTGTGCAGATTTGGAGAAACAGCAACATTTCAACAAACAATCAACGATTCAACAAGAAAATGCGCGCTCTTAAACAAAGGCGCGAATTTTCAAAAGTTCACCATCCTGTTTGGAGGTCTTCCCTCGATTCTCATCTTCCGTGCCATTCTCCCTTCACTCGGGATCTGGAGAATCGGCGGTTGCGTGGAGCACACCGCGACATCCGCGTTCCCTGTTACCCCAATGAATCGGGTGAAAGTATGGACTTGGCGTACCACAGAGCATTGACTTAAAACTTCAAAAACTTGTGTTTTCCTGCTCCACTGAGTTGATTTTCGCGGAAATAGTTATGTTTAACTCTATGCGTAATCATTGCAAAACGGTGAAGCGATTGGATGATTTTTCATTTCATGTCAGAATTTATGAGTAAGATGATGAGAAATAAAAGACTTCCGAATTTCGTAAGAAAGGTTGTTGTGGGTGGAATGTGTAGGGCATAAAAAATATGAGGTTTATCGCAATCAGCGTTGAGTGCATGCACAAGTGCTTTCTACGTAACCTGTGACGTGGTTGGCCATTTTCTTCTGTGGTTGATGTCATTAATTTTATTGTAGTATTAGCAAAAGGAAAAAAGACAGGGTGATTATTTCTCGATTTCTCCCTCGAGAAATAAAAATGAAATGCAGATAACAACAGACGTTTCAGGCGTGATATGGTGGAATATCATAATTAATTGAAAATTGGTAATTTTCCACAACATAAAATTTATTACGACCGGTTTCAATGTGACTACATCATCATCAGGCCCAGGTCCCTGATTATGATGTAGTTACATTGAAACCGTCGTATTTTGTGGAAAATTGCCAATTTTTAATTAATCATGGAATGCAGAACTCTACGAGGAGTAAAAATTATTCCCCTTTGATCTAATGACATGTGTAACTTTTCCGTGTGTTACCAACGTTTTCGTTAATTGCAATCTGGGTTAGCATATCTATTTAGTGCGTAGAATACCTACTACTCCCGAACGCATCCTATATCTGCGTCTAGATGGTAACCCGCACACCAGCACCATGGAATTTGACACTGGGTGATTACACAACAGACATGTACCATCCTTTTTTTTAACCAAAATTTAGTGTCTAGCGGAGATATTAAATAATTTAAATGTAAATAATCTTTTCAAACTGCTTTGCGATATCTTCAGTATGACTACTACTCATCGCATTGGGACGAACAGCTTTTTAGGTTTACAGTTAAATAAAGGTCCAATAGAAAAATGTTGATATTGCCAAGACATACCGATATATCGGTAGTCTTTCCGATATACATTTCTAAAATATCGGTATTCATTACAATTCCGTTTCGTACAAAAAATCAATTTAATCTTATACAATTATCTTAATGTAAACTACACTCGGATCAAAAGTTTGATTGATTTGATTCTATTATTGCGTGAGCGGTAGTCATTGCAAGTCGGAACGTATTCAGTCCGCCTAAGGAAAAAGTGGACGCAACACGCGACGCTGCGTTGAAATTTTGCTTTTGCCTGAACAAGTAGTCAGCCAAGGACTTAGTAATGATGCAGGAGGCTCATAAGAGTATTTTCTTCCGTATAACACAGCTGGAAGATGGTTTAAATCTTACGAAATGGGAGGCATTCAATTTAAAAAGAAGATGAACCCGGAGCACCGCTCATTATACATACTTACGGAAACCAGCATTAACACCGCTGTTGCCATTTTGAGAGAAAATCATTCAATGACCTTATGGGCACCATCAAAAATATTTTAAATTCCATCGGGTTCCACCCACACGCTGGTATAAGAGAAATCGCACATGAGACGTGTTTGGACGTGGTACGTTCCGCGGCTGCGTAGTATTTTTAGGGGAGGCGACCGATAGCAGAGGATATTTGCGCCATTAGGGATGGACAGGAAAGGATGAAAGGTTGAGAGATACCCGGAGTTGACAATGACCCACTCTTAACGAAAGGCGCCAAGAGGTCCGCTGCTTAGCGTCCCATCCGACGGACGGTGTGCTCATTCAAAGTGCCCGCCACAGAGCACCTCAAGTAGTGATCGGAATACCACTGAAAAATATCTTCCGGGACGCCGGGTTTCGAACCCGGGCCGGATGATATGCTATTACGCTAGCCACACCACCATCCCGATCCCCCTCCAAGACTGCTCACACCCGAACAACAGAACGCAGTTTAAGTTCATGTTGCGGGAAGATGAGGAGTTTCTTTCGAAGGCGAGAATCCAGATGGAGCTTGACTACGTCATCGCGATCCTGAGGGCAAACGGCAAAACTCTTTGTGTAAATCTCTGTCAGCCCCAACTCTACAAAAGCCAAAGTGGCGGCCGCTACTGCTGAAAAATTTATGGCCATTTCATTTGATGATATTCAGTGAATGCTGTATCCGCATATCGTATCAGCGCACACAACTGTCAATGGAGTATAGTATAGGGATTCAATAAACATTCTACAAAGTTAAATCACTCGATAAAATCAACATTACACGGAATCAGGCTGGATACTGCACCACAATAATATGCGAACGCGTGTTGCAATTGTTGTTGCTAAATATCTTGCGAAAGCCACCTCAAATTTTACTCCTCCCCCCCTCTACAGTGCAAACGTAGCCTCATGTGGCGTATTCCTGTTCTCCAAAGTGAAGGAGCACCATGGCGTAAAGCGTTTTTTCTTCTTCAGAAGCAGGTTCAGGAGTAATGAACATGTTTAAACATGCAACGGCTGCCGCTGATGCATGAGTGGAGGTAAATTAATGTACTTCAAGGACACTATACATAGAAATGTGGTCGAAAATCGTCGATATTAGGAAGTCTGCAAGAGGAAAGGAAAGATATGCCCGAACACAAAGTGAAAATGTGTATGTTAGTTGGTAGTTTGTGTGTTTGCATGTGTGTGGGGTGTAAGTGTTCTTGCATGAATGTTTTGTTTGTGGACTATATATTGGTGGCTTTAGCATGCGGCTTTTTCTTTCTTAATTACGGGTGTTGACCTAACACCCCCCGCCACACGCCCTTGCGGAGTATTATGTAGATGGAGATGTAGAAACTAAAGGTGGCTTTTATCAAGACTATGGGTGGACCAATCAAATTTTGGATCGTGTCTTTGAAAATCTCTCCTTGCTATCTAAACGTTCATGCAGTATAAATTTCCACAATTTAAGTTGAGATTACTATTTACTCTGGTCAAGTTTTTTAATCTGGCTGAAGTTCGAATCACTATGGTTCCGAAATATTTTTGGTATCCAATTTCATTGCAATACTTGGACCA
Organism: Hetaerina americana; assembly: GCF_022747635.1. Taxonomy (NCBI): domain Eukaryota; kingdom Metazoa; phylum Arthropoda; class Insecta; order Odonata; family Calopterygidae; genus Hetaerina; species Hetaerina americana. The sequence continues at coordinate 102,862,951 of NW_027286874.1, read as the reverse complement.
GGGGCCATATTTATAAAAGGAATCCTTAAGAGTTTTACATTGGATAGGACCATCCAATTTATGTTTATCTACAAATATTTGCCACAAATGATGTATTTTGCTTCTTTTCATGCTGCATTTATGGTTATTAATGGGAACTTATAATCTTACTGTGGTAACCTAACGTTACAGGTAAAAATGGTATACAAGGTCTCTCCCAAAAGTACTACGAATTATTTTTTTTCCGGATAGACAGACGGACGGGTGGCGGTTTCTCCGACCGGGTTCGAGGGAAGGAAGTCTCAGTAAAGGCTGGAAGTCGGTAGCAGTTGTCTCCCAGCCTTGGTGGAGTGCGGATTGTTCGTTTGCGAAACCTCTATAACGTGACCTCGTTATACGCCGTCATGAACCGGTTATTAGAGCAGCGATACGCCATCAAATTTTCCGTGAAACTGGGCTAAACCGGGAATGAGACTCATTACTTGCTCAAGGCAGCTAATGGTAAATACGCCAAGGGTAAGTCGGTGGCTTTTGAGTGCCACAAGTTGTTTAGGGAGAGCAGAGAAGATGTCGAAGACGCCGAACGTTCAGGACGCCCTTCGACCTCAAAAAGTGGCGAAAATCTTGCAATAGTGTGGTCTCCGTTGGACAGGGATTGCAGATTAAGTGTTCGCATGGCTTCCCATTAACTCGGCATCCCTAAAAGTGATGAGCATCAACTCGTGATCAAAAACCTGGGCATGAGAAAGGTAAGTGCCGAGTCGGTGTCGCGAGTGCTCTCGGACGAACAAAAGGAAACTCATTGCATTGCAACGGATTTATGAAAAACATTTTACTTTTTACTATAGATTACTCTAAACAAACAATGAATTGAGATGTTCTACATAACTGAAATCCAAATATTGTGAATAATTTTGAGAATCAGCCGCTCCTATTCCTCGGACGAAAAAATTCCTTCTTCCCTCGGAAATGATTTTTTAAATGCAGCACAATTTGATTTCAATAAGAGATTGTTCAAGTATTACGAAAGAGGGCTTACTCTAATTTTTTAAGACCCTTTCCTGATGTAAGACAATATAAATTTTCCCACAAGGTCGCACACCTCCTTTCTATCTTACATAAGATTGATCGAAGGGTGGGTATGGATTCAATACCAACCTTGAGAATGCTTGCAACACACTGTTGAAAACGTTCACGAAACTCATGATGTTATCAGACATGCACAATTATCATATGTAAATAGCTTTTATCACTCCGTTCTATTTGCTTCATGACATTTTCTTTAATTTTGTTTTGGGTGCGCCCCTCATTTCTACGCCTCGTGGACCCACCACTGTCTCTATTATGTGGAATATAGCATTAATTATAATATTTTAAATATCTTTAATTAATAATACAATGCTTGGAAAGTGTCTGAGAAGTAGTAAATCGTTCATGAGTTCTAAGAGTTTCGCGTCGCAGAGCTTAAAACACTTTCCAACATAAAGCTTTGCCTTTATTCACGGAAATTAATACATATTCAGCCATGCTGATCGTCTTGTAAACGCCGTAAAAATAATTGCACCATTTATAGTTTTTATGTTTTAGTTTTGTCGGCATTTGCAGACATTTTGACGTCAGGAAAAACAACTTCACTTGTTTCGTTCATTCGCTTAGCATACGAATAGCACGGCTTTCTGTCAGCAGCTTGTTCATTTCCTATATGCTACGTGTGTAGGTTGTTTGTTTTTCGGGATAATTAAATAACCTGGCGCTTAATTTTCAGGACATTTGCAATTTGTGGGAAGTGAATTTGATGCTTTGCATAATGGGAGCGAGAATCCTACGAAATACTTGCTTTGAGAGGTATAATCTCTTTTACATTATTCCATGTGACCATCAGTAACATAGCAGTGAGTTGGAAAGTCACAAGAGGGAGTGGATGATTGTGGATTCTAAGCCAATTAAAATCCGGTCGTTAGAGATCATAGTCATTGGGTTGATCGTCTTTCTGGTGCATCGGATGAAGGTGGATCTGATCACACCCAAAGACTTGTGGCGGATGCAAGAGAAGGAAACTGACAAAATTACCCCCTGTGCCCCTTCAGGGAGGAGCAATTCCATAGAATATCGCCTTCAATTATGAATGTGTGCTTCCCCGGAGCATGCCCTCCTGCTCACAAACACGCAACTGTACCAGCTGCTTCGGTAGTATGAGAGAGAATAGTTTCAAGACTCGGCAAGGCTTTTAAGCGTATTAAAATTATTAGAGGAACCCGGCTAAGAATCGCTCACGGAGCGAAGGATAAGTTATGTATTAAATCTCTTGCTTAAACTGGCTCGTATTATTATGCGACTTATCTATCGCTGAAGTTGAATGATTTCAATGAAATTAGAGAGATCAGGTGTAGAATAGATAGATTTAAGATGTCATTTTTCTACGAGTGATAAGGGATCAGGAGAATGTTGTTCGACCGCGCGACGATGGAAAAGTATTTTAGGTCAAAATTTGTCTGGTGCGTAATCACTCCCTGCCACACTCCCTAGTAGTGGCTTTCAGGGTACTATGTAGATCTAAAATTTGAATCTAGACAACATCACAAGCGAATATGCTAATGGTTTTGTGATTGCTTGAAGACAAATTGTGGTTTTTGTATTATTAAGTGTTAAATTAACATGACTGATCGTTGAATTAATTTTTTTAATTTAATGATATGCATTTAACTTTTTTGTTGGCATTTTTAATTATTCTTAGAAGGTTTTCTGTTAATATTTTCATAAATACAAAAAGAAAAATATTTTAATTTAATTAATACTATGCGATACATCTGTAATTTATGGCAAATAGTATATTTATTTCATAAAATAATTACGTTTATTGAAGGATCTTTAGTTTCTATTGCTTATAATTGTCGTCTTAGGTGTTTTTGGCTTTTGAGATAGCTAAGTTTTTGGATTCTAAGATTTCAATATTACTCTGAGTTTGTCAAAAATTCTGCTTTTACTTTGATTCATGAAAAGCTTTGAGAGTTTTGGATTGAAATCATTTCATATATTTTTAGTGAAAAATATATTTCAGTCACCATTTTTGCTGAACTTTATCACATTTATCTAACATTTAATAAATTTTAAAAAAATTATTAAATGGTCATTATATGCATTATAGGTACAGCACCTATCGTATTTTTTCCAACAGCTCCTGAATTGACTATGAAAATTTTCGCGTTCCTTTCCATAATTGGTGGTTTGTAATATGCCATCAAATGCTCATCCTACATTTTAAAATCATAGGATCATATTCTTTCTTTTGAAACCAGTTCCGCATTGTCCTGTAAACCTGATATAAATAGACAATAGAGATGTCTTTCTAAAGAAAAACTACAAAGAGTGACGAGATTCGTTTAGTTAACAAACAATTGCTCGTGTGTCATATATAATTTGCTTGAACAATACCCGAGAAGATGTGACTGTTAAAAGATCACAAAAAGTAGATTGATATCAAGGTTTGATGCTATAATCGCAAAGAGGTACAATAGATATACTGAAAATGTTTTTAAACCTCGGCGATGATTTCCGATCGTTGTTTTGCTGAAAATTTATTGACAACTATCCTTCTTAGTGCAGGAGAACACAGAATTCACGCAGAGTAATACCGAAACCGTGACGAGTTGATTTAGGAAATCCCGTTTAAAAATGCACAGGCAAAGTTTTGGCTTTCGTTAAGTTAGTATTCTCTGGCCTCCTACTTATTTCGTCTATTTATTACGGCTTATATCTATTCGTTCATTCTCATATGTCTATGTGATATACAGCGTTATCTTCGAATTGCAATTTTATATCATAATTTATTTAAAAGTCGTGATCAAACCTCAGTTTTATTTGTTTTACAAAAATTGACAAAAACACCTGAAACTCCAAAAAATTCTCTTGTTAATTAACTTCAGTTATCAAACTTTTTTAAATTTATATCTAATTATATACATATTCATGTTTTAAAAGTATTTTATGAAACATTCATTTGTAAGACTTCCAGCGAGAACAATCAAAATTTTGTCTGAAAACATTGTTGATTAGGATATTCCCTTTCATAGGTTGACTAGATTGTCTTTAAGTATCGTCGTATCAAACAGTGTTGCATAAGATATCTTCAGATATTCTAAAAACTAATATACAGGGGTCAGACGCCATTGCAGCCGCCTCACTGAGGAACAGACGCTGCGTGGACTACCTTTCGTCTGGCTCCTAACCTTCGACCTATCTGGCATTGGTGACCCTACCAGGAGCAATTATTATTACTCCCGCCAGCACAGCTCTAGGGGTCATCGGAACGCAAAAGCCCTTCCACCACGTCAAGGTTGTAGTCCGGGGAGGGAAGAACAACTTTAGCTGCGTGGGATATCAATTAGTTTGATATCCCACGCAGCTAAAGTTGTTCTTAGTATCATAAACAAAAGGATAGAGAGTAGGGCAAATGATTACTTAGGGGATGATCAGTTTGGGTTTAGGAAGGGGAGAGGTACGCGTGATGCCATTGCAGTAATGAGATTATTAATCGAGAGGAATATAGAACACAATCAGGAGGTATTTGCCTGTTTCGTAGATTTCGAAGCGTTTGATTGAGTGAATTGGGAAAAACTAAAGAGTATACCTGTATTGCAGAAAATAGGAATAGATTGGAGGGAAAGGAGGCTAATCCGCAACCTGTACATGTCTCAGACTGCTCAGGTGCGAGTGGGGAATGGGGAGTCCGGTTGGGCAGTGTTAGGAAGAGGTGTAAGGCAGGGTTGCCCATTATCACCGTTGCTGTTCAACCTGTATGCAGAGGAAATGATTAAAGAGGCATGGGAAGAACTCGAGGTAGGAATGAAAGTGGGCGGGGAATTCGTAAAATCAGTTAGGTTTGCTGATGACCAAGCTTTAGTTTGTCAGTCAGCCAAGGGGCTGCAAGCATTGCTTAGTGAATTGGAAATTCAGTGCGACAGGTATGGGATGAGAATCAATATTAATAAAACAAAGGTTATGCGATTTTCTAGAAAGAAAAAGGCTAAGCTTAACATTAAAATAGGAGGGCAAAAACTAGAGCAGCTAGAACAGTTTACGTATCTCGGTAGTGTTTTGGACCAACACGGTCAAAGTAGTAAGGACGTAAGGAGAAGAATTGCGCTAGGCAAAGAGGCTTTCACAAGGAGGATGGAGTTGATGACGGGGACGTTGAGTAAGGATGTTAAGAAAAGACTCGTAAAAACTTTGATATGGAGCGTAGCTATATACGGCGCGGAAACGTGGTCATTGAAACAGGAGGATAGACGTAGATTGGAGGCTTTTGAAATGTGGGTGTGGAGAAGAATGGAGAAGGTGAAATGGACAGAGAAGAAAACAAACGAGGAAGTGCTTGGTATGGTGGGCAAAGAGAGGGGCTGGTTGGCAGAAATGCTATGGAGGCAGGAAAAGTTGTTGAAGGGGGTATTGACCGGCAGTGGGATGTTGAAGACTGTAATTGAGGGGAGAATGTTAGGCAAACGAGGAAAGGGAAGGAACAGGATAGGGATGTTGGACGGGATGAAGGGAGGAAGAAAGTACTCAGAGCTGAAGAGGGACCTGATGTAGAGTAGGATGTTGTGTTTTGCTAGGGGCCACAAATTATTTAATTAGTAATTACGTCCATCCAAAATCCTACCTTAACCGGTAGATTACCTAATAATAATAATAATTATACATAGTTATAGAGATTATATTCGTTGTTAACGAGACCAAAAGTACTAGGGTTGCTATTTATATTTTCAGCCTTGTGCTTTAGGCGCAATCTGGCGTTTCCATTTGAAAGTTTGACCCTATTGACGCTATCTTTCTTCGGAACTTTTTGTCGTTTGAACATAACTTGTGTTGTTCACAGTGGCTCGAAAATTTTTTCTCAGCGAAAAAATGGAGTTAACTCGTGAACACTTTAGTACGATGTTTTTTTACGATTTTCGACGTGGATTTTCAAGACAGGATTGCATAAATCAACTTACTTCCACTTTTGGCGATGAATTCCCATTCTTAGCCACTGTGAAACGTTGGTATAACGAATTCCATCATGGCCGCCGTTCGCTCAGCGACGAAAGTCGTGAAGGTCGTCCAAAATCAGTTGTCGTGCCAAAAAACATTGATGCTGTGCAAGAACTAGTGAAGGAAGATCGTCATGTGACTTATCGTGAGATTGAGGCATCATCCTTAGCGATTAGTATGGCGAGCATCAATAAGATATTGCATGAAAATTTAGGTGAGAAAAAATTTGTTTGCGTTGGATCCCGCATAATTTGACAAAAGCTCAAAAAGATGCTCGTCAATTGGTGTGAAGAAATGCGCAAGAAATACAATCGCAGTGCATCAAAAGCTGTTTATAACATCTACACAGGGGACGAATCTTGGATCTATGCGTATGGGCCCGAAACAAAACAGTAATTAACTGTATGGGTCTTCCAAGACGAGCCAAATTCAACAAAAGTGATTCGTGCACGAAGCACATCGGAGCAAATGATCGCATGTTTCTTCGGAATAACTGGAAATGTGGCAACCGTAACGATAGAGCAACAGAGAAACCTGAATTCGAAATAGTGCACGAGTATTTGTTTGCCAGAAGTGCTTGGTGAAATACGGAATAACAAGCGGCAACGAAGGATCATTCTTCATCATGACAATGCAAGCTCTCACAGATCGGCTGAAACAACTACCTATTTGAGTGGCTAAAACGTCGAATTGATGGGTCATCCGCCGTACAGCCCTGATTTAGCACCAAATGACTTCTTTTTATTCCCGTTTATCAAGAAAAAACTACGTGGCCAGCGTTTTTCGGCGCTTGAAGAAGCCGTTTATGCATTCAAAAACCATGTTTTGGAGGTATCTCAATCGGAAAAAGTATTACAAAAATCGGTTCGAGCACATGCAAAAGTATAATTGATTATTATGGAGAATATTTCGAAAAACAATAAAGCCGAATTTCAACAATAAATTACAATCTTTTCATCAATAATATTTTCATTATTAGGCTCAAAATATAAAGAGCAATCCTTGTTTATTTTCACCAATGAAAATGTTCTCACTTTCTTGGAGTTTTTTCTCGAAATACGTATCCATCGCACACAACAGTAGTTTTGAATTTAGGCGATAGTCGATATTTTAGTATTATTTGCTATTGGTCATCCCTAGTTTATCGCCCAAAAATTGTTTCCCTGGGGTTTTCGTTGGTAATTATTCCTATCTCGTATCGTTCATGAGGAAAAGCATAACCTTTAAATTTTAGTTCTAAATTTTGAATTTCAATCTTTGTTTTGTGATCTCACCCAGTTACCGTAGGTACGAAGGGGTCAATAATAAGTTGTTGATATCGTCACAGAAGAAACCAGCTATGTACACGTGCATTTAACATATTTAATCTGCAATTTAAACTTAATTGGATTAGTGAGTCCCAAACTAGATAATAGAATCACCTAATTGTGGTACAAAGTTTAAGAAACAGTCTCGTATTCCCTTCATGCGATCTGGTTCGGCGATTGCACTGATCAAAATATGGATCCCACAATCCAGCAGAATATTCGGACTAAGGGCCTACTAGTGAAAGATAACATTACTCTTCTGCTGGATAATCACATTTTCAAAGCACCCTTTTAATCAAACGTAATTCATTCATACTTTGTATGTACATTTGTTTAACTGTGGACGTATTGTTGGAACTGACGTTCAGTCTGTACTATTGAATACTATTATGTATTGTCATTCGCTTACATATTTACAAAACCATTTGAACAAATTTTTTTAATGCTGATGTTGGAAAAAGTTGCGTTCGTCTATCTATTATTCCATTGTGACAGAACTGTAATGACTCCAATTTTACCTTGTTCCATTGCAATTTAATCATTTCCCCGAACAATAAATGGTATTTATATCCTCTTCTTTGATTTTATGCCGCATCCTCCCCATATTCACAGTATATTCTCCCAAAGAGAGGTGTTGAGGGAGGTCATGATACCCTCCAACTGACCACGGCTTGAAAGGGACCCGTGTGGACTTGGATCGGCCACGTTGACGGCCCCCGTCGGAGTGCATCCAATGTGAATCGAGGACACTGGCCGAGCCGGACGAGTGGACGATGCGGTCTTCTGCCCAGGGCGACACCGGCATGCGCGCGGGAGGTCGAATCTATGTATATTAAGTGTGTCCCGAAAATCGCAGATCGACGGACGGGCTCGACTCTGCAGTTTTGGGCTCTGCCTTTTGTTTTCGTGCCACCGCGCCACCTGTGGAAACAAGGGAGCGGCGTCGCGCCCGCCCTTCACCCTCGCGTCCTAGAAATGATGGCACGGAGGGGAAGAAGAATGGCTCTGCGGCTCGCGTATAAATGGTGTCGCTTCGTCCTGGTGGGCAATCATTCCATCTTCTTGTCCCCTTGGATCCGCTCCACCCCGAGGGACAGACAGACGAAAGGGTTCGCGACACCAGAAGACACATTGTGTAAGTTGTTAGCCAGACAAAGAGAGCTTCACTGGATTTTACGTCCTCAGCGACGACATCCTCTTTGCCCCTCTCGGGGACTATGCCCGTTTAATTCTAATTTCCAATGTTTAACCTCTAACTGCTGCGCACACCGCCATTTTTTTTCTCCACAAATTTTCAAATGTCCTCATTCCAAGTAATAAGTAATACCTGATCTTCTACGGGTCCATACCATTTCGATATAGTAATTGACCTGCAATGAGACTTGGAGGTCTGATATTCATGAGTATGATACATTAATGCAACAAAAGACAAAATTTATATATATATATATATATATATATATACACGCTTGTTGCACTCGCATTTCACTATGGTCAAAATAAAAGGATAAAACAAAAACCACTCACTTTTCTATATTTAGGTAGTCCTAGCCGTCTTCAGGGTATGGGGAGTCACTGATGAAGGTGGCTGGGACCACCGAAGTATAGAAGTGTGTGGTTTTTGTTTTCTCTAATCTTATTGATTTTTATAATGGCAATAATGAAATTCGTAAATGAACACCATAAAGATGCTTTATCTACTATGCATACATAGATGTTAGATTAGTAAAAACTCTCATTCAAGTCCTTTAATTTATCATATAAAAATATTCCTGTAAGAATCCTCATGAAGTGCTCTGCCGAGTGGCTGGTTTTCCATCCTCTCCTGTCCTAAATCCGTTGCTTTTCCGCCTGTTTTTACGCAGTTTAACATTTTCAGTTTGCTTCGTCCTCTTCCCTTTCTCCCCTCTGCTCTTCCATCAATCGCCATCGTTAAAATCCCGTCCCCTCACAATGACTGGGTGAGGTAGTTTTCTTTTCTCATCTGGATATTGTTCAGCATTGTTCTGCCGTCGTTAACCCTTGTTTGTTCTTTAAATAGCTTTCCACAATTAGAATTAGTACCTTGCTCAGCTCTAGCTCTGGATTGCTGTATATTAAACTAGTCATTTTATTAAAGGCTTCTTTTGCCATGGGTTTTTCTTTTTGCAGCGACTGGTAACATTTGCTGAATATCTATTGAAATATGCCACTTATAGTTGGTATCAAATCACCATCGCAGTCTCCTTTTTTGTGGTTCACTTAATACCGCGAAGAAAATTATTTTGTTAATGGTTGTTCATAATTTTGTATATTGGCAATATTCTATTGCAAGATATCTCTGGAGATCGTTTTTAGTAGAGATCTCTTCCTTCTAGACTCATCGTGATGAGACGTGATATATCATTGGAAGTCATTTTTATTCCTCTTTACTATTAATTGTAAACGAATTAGAAAATAGCACGATATGCATTGAATATTAGTTTTCGAAAAAGGTCGCCTGAAAGAGTCATTAACGATTTTAGCCACATTTTTTAGATTTTAAAAATTCTAATGTTCCTAGTTTGTCTACCACTCGGTGTGTCAGAGAACTTATATCACATGTCACGTGTGTCAGAATACTTACAGCACTTGACTCACTAAGCATATCATGTCAATTAAGGGGTAAGCAAAATGTTCGACGTCTTGTTTGCCAAACCAATAATTGTAGCAATACTAGTTTAATAACTTAACAAATTGAAATTTTGAAGCTGAATTTGACAAATATCACGTTTCCAATTATATATAATATCATTTCTTGGGCATTATTCCACTTAATCTAGGAAAACATCCCTTCAAAAGCATTTTAATTTCTGTTTTGCTCCGAAGGTGAATTACTCCAGAGAGTGATATTCTTCCAGAGGAAATCGTAATTAGATAATAACACCATCTTCACCTAGTGGTAGAGCTACTAAAATAGGTAAAATTGTAGCTTAATGGTGGTAGAATTTTAGGTAAAATTAATGTCAGGGATTGAAAAAACATATTTAAGCACCCAAAGTTACGCCGCTGCGTTTGTTTTGTTGCAGGAAGGTGAGACAAAGTATATCCCTAAAATATATAAAACCAAGAGTGTATTGCTTTAATGGCAATTCCCTGTAGATTGAATATATGGGTGAACGTGATTGAAATTCTCCCCGAAATTAGCAGGAAGGTTCGGCGATTTCTTCTACTCTATATCATTATTGATGAAATCATCGAGCTTTTCGGTTCAGACGGTTGTTTGTATGGAAGTGTATTCAACAGGTGTTGCTCTGGTTTGTTTTTCAATGCAGTTTTCAGCCTTTCAAAATGAACCAGGCTTTAAATTAGTGCTGTAAAATCGCGATTCGCCGATTGTATCGTTTTGAACTTTTATTGTAAACGTTAGTGACGACTGTAGCGCCTTATTGCAGTTGCTGATAAATGTGTCACCAGGTCAATGCCAATGCCTAGAACAAAATACAAACGTTATTCCTTTTTATACAGCGCCTGGCGATTAGGCTCCGCATCGTGAACACCTGCTTGACTCATCGGAATACCTTTGTCTATTTGCATGGCACACTCTCCACAGGAAGCAAGCACGCAATCAGGTCATTTGAGACAGAATTAGAAGAATGATCAGTTTTATTCCTTGACCGAAGGAAAAGCATTCAAAATATTAACAGAAAAATATCAGCAGGCAATAAGGAAATAGGGCACATATATAAAGATAGATTATACCTATGCAATGAATAAACAGCAGAATAATAGACTGGAAATTTGTTGTAAGCCGAATTCAAAGTATATGTTTAGTGAAAATTGTCAGGGACCGATTCTCTTTGGGACAACGACCATGAAATTGGGCGAAAAAATTCTGAAGTAATATCTTTAGACTTAGAACTAGAAAGAAAAAGTAATGTGCATAGTGGAAAAAAAGAATAAGATGAGATGTTGAAGAAAACACAGTGTGGTATCCTATAAGGTAGAATTCTACTTAAGTTAATATTGCCGTCCATTGGGGCAGTTATGGGCACAGACACACAGAGCGGAATCCTGCCTATGGTTATCCACTCTGCCTGAGACCCAATAGTATCTGCGAAGGTCAAGCTCCAAGGAAATCGCCTTTTAAGCAGACAAGGGTTTTTTGGGCGGAATGGGAGAGCGCAGATGATGTCTTTTAGAAATCTGCTTCCAAACGTCTTCTTCCTTAGAATTTCGTCAGTCGCTAGACAAGTCATTTTTGGGAGGGTGATAGACGTCGTCCACTGTTTGAAAATATGAAACATCAATATTCTAATGTGCATGGATTTTTTCCTCTAACCGGTACGGAGGAGAGAAATTAGTGTTAATCGTCGAAGTGTCACAATATTTTTACGAGGAAACTCTAATATTTTGTTGAATATATCTGAAATATATGCATTCGAGTAAAATTCTTAAAAGACCGCTTGAGTCAACATTTTCTTGTCAATTGTGAAAATTCAGCTTCAGATCAATCGCATTTCGAGAAAGCTGTTATTTAAATATTTTTGAGAGATAACGCAATGTAAAAATGCATTTTTGTGGAACATTGTCTTGAACTCCATCAAGTATGAGCCCCTCGTTATTCAAGTATCTCCTCATGTCCGTTCCTTCTGTGCCTCGTCGCCTTTAGTATTTTGATAGCACCGGATGAAGCTTAAGCATCCTGAGGCTTTAGCATCCTGAGGCTACTACAACCCCCCTCATCCACCCTGACCTTGTGGAAGTCCCTCTGACCGACCGACCTCTCTCATCTCACAGGCGCAGAAGCAACATGCAGCCCCGCGACGCCCTCCTCGTCGCCGTCTTCCTCCTGGCCGTCTCGACGCACGCCAGCTCGTCCATCTGTGATGACGTGACCCTCAAGTGGACCGGCGGCTACTTCGAATGGCCCTGCAAGTCTACCGAGAACATTTTCACGTCAACGGGCCGTTATATCCCCAAGAACATCATCGCCACCCGCATTCAGGTTTACAAGGATGAAGCAATCATCGCCATGCCCCGCTTCAGGTCTGGTACCCCAGTTACCCTCGGTCGCGTTAACCTGAGGTCCAGAGTGTGTGAGCCAGTCATCCGGCCATACCCCTGCTGGAGCCTCCAGGAGGAAGGCAACTGCAACGCCCTGCAGAACGTCGTCGACATCTACATAGACATCAATGACATTCTCTGGGTCCTGGACATCGGCGTCGTCAACACGCTCGAGGATCAGCCCATCCGCCGCTGCCCACCTAAGGTCGTTGGCTTCTGTGTCAAGACCGGCAAGGTTGTCAAGATCATTGACCTGTCCAACCTGGTGTGCCCCACCAGTCGTCTGCAGTACATCGTGGCTGACGTGGCCCAGGACGGCTTCACCTACCTGTACATCAGCGACGCCGCCACCCGCTCTGTCATTGTGTACGACGTACAGAGGTCTCGCGGACTCCGCGTTATGTTGCCCAAGGCCGTGACCGCCGGGTGCGGCGGCCGTCGTGACGTGCTGTACCTCGCCCTCATCCGCAAACCCTGCGGTGGCTCCGTGCTGCACCTCAGCTACCTCTCCTCCTCCACCTGTTTCTCCATCCGCACCGAGTACCTGAGGCGTGGCGCCCCCAACGGACGTCTCATTGCCCTGGGCCGCAAGCCAGCCAAGCTCATCTACCTGGGCACGGACGGCGGTAGCAACATCTTCTTCCGTTTCGAGGGCCAGACTGAGATCTACAGCTGGGATTCGAACAAGTGCTTCAAGCAGGAGAACTTCAAGCTGGTATGGAAGGACGACGGATGCCTGCTGGCCACCCACGCCGTCCCCGACTACAAGAAGGGCCGCATGAGGCTTCTGGGATCCAACTTCCACGACTACCTCCAGGGTACTGTGGGCTGTGGAGCCGTGCAGAGCATCTCTATCATCCAGGGCTGCTTTTAATTAAGCACCTCTACCATCACACAACGTTACTCATGTAAAATTATTTAACTGATGATATTTAATATTAAATTATCTGATTCGTAATATTTGTTTTATTTTCGCACCAATGTTTATTAGAGGTATTTCAATGTATCCTCAGCACCTTCACCCAGTCACAAATGAGAAACATCCTGTCGCATGTGATGGTACAGGTACTTTCTGACTGTTACACCCACGACACCTTTCTAGATGATTTACTTCAATTCGCCTCCTTTCCCATTTATTCGGGCACATCGAGTCGTGGGGGCGTTCTTGAAGATTTTCTTTGAGGTGCTAATGATTAACTCTTTTGTGGTTTAAATGTGCTAGAATTGATAATTCCACAATGAAGTGAATGATAGGCCATTTCTAAGAAAAAACTGTTGTTGGCACATGGGAAGAAACTAATTACTTTCTGCAATTGCGTAAGGGCTTACGCATGGTAGCTTCTTGATGGACCCCAGAATTACATGCTACTTTACTCGTAAGCCCGTGCTAATGTGACGTAAAAAAGTCTTTCAAATCAAAACTACACTTGTAATAAGTCATTCTTTACCTCTGCATACTCTCTACCTTCCTTAATTCGATCCAAATTCCTATTCTTTACCTTCTCTAATCTCATTTATCCAGCATTCTCCCCGGTATTGCCCTCTCTAGCATCCCATTATCTCCCGCATTTACTTGTCCAGCCTTCATATTTCTCCCAACAGCTGAATCTCTCTCTATGCCATGCGTGTAACTTTATCGCCAGCTTTCCTTTCCGCTCATTTTATTTTTTCCATTCTTCTCCACCCCCACACCTTGACGGCATCTACGTTTGGCCTCTTTCCTTACAACCAAGTTTCTTAGTAACACAAAAATACGCTCCTTTTAAAGACCATCCAATAAGTACTATTTTCTTTACATCGTTTCTTCAGTTATCACCGTTATCATTGGTTGGTTTTGAGGGAAAACAAAGCCAATAATGGGGACTCCCAGAAGCAACACGGAACCTTCATCAAAGAGAAGTCACGAAAAAATTAAGAATAACTTCTCCTAACCATTCATAAAAAGCTGAAAAGTTCTACTTGTTTACTCAATTTTCCACGATTTAAAAGTATATCTAGCATCCCTACTTCTTTATTATCTCAACTCCTTCGTTTTCTTCCTATTAATTCTCATTCCATACCTATGACACCGATTCTGCTATGCGCAAAGTAATGATTGTGAGCCTTTGGCTGATTGACTAAATATTTCTTGATAATCTGCGTATCGCTTTTCATGAGTTCCAAATAACTCTCACTTTAGTTTCTACCCACCCGGAACGGTCTTTACCATTTACTTTGCATATAAATTGAAAAAAGCAATTGGTAATGAGCATCCCAGTCATACCTCCCTGCCTAGCACCGTCCATCCCGACTCTCCATTCGCTATCCGCACCTGTACAGTCTCAAAAAGCTCTGACAAAGACGTCAATCCAAATTAATTTTCCATGAATACTACGAAAAAGGGTCGCGGTAGTCTAGGGGGTAGAGAGTTGGACTACTGACGGGAGGGCCCGGGTTCGATTCCCGGGCATGCCTCTCTGGGCACCTGCAGCTCCACCCAAGCTATGTGATTTTTCAGGTACCAGATCTTCCTGGGAAAATATAACCGGCACAGGGAAAGGAACTGGCCCCCCAACCCTTATGTGCGAATTGCACACGCCATCGGGGTTAGTGCTGGGTGAACTCTACCATCTCCTACCAAACCGACCTCCGAATTGATTACTGTGTTTATGGTACTACGAAAAGGTCCACATAACGCTGCCTTCCTGATTTTCCTAAATTCCTGGGTAGTTCTGCAGGGACGTATTTCCTCAGCCTTCTTAAAATGTATTTATTCACTGGTAATCCTTTTTCTAGGGAATATGGTAGTCCATGGGTAGAGCATTGGACTACTGACCGGAGGGCCCGGGTTTAATTCCCTCGAATCCTCTAGGAGCATCCTCAGCTTCGCCCGAGGGGTGTGAGCTTTCGGGTACCTGGTAAATTATATCCGGCGTAGGGAAATGAACTGGCCCCCAAACCCTGATGTGTGAATTTCGCACGTCGTTTGGCTTAGTGTTGGCAACAACTCTAACGACACATAACAAAACGGGTTGATAACTGTGTTTATGGTTTAATCCTTTTTCTATCCCGCGGCTATGTGCTCCTGGCCCTAAGCTAGCCTTATCGACATTTATTTAATTGCCTTTCTTTGCCCCAACTCTTTGGTCTATTACGTCAAAGGAATCGGCATTGTGGGACTCCATCTCGTAGATTATCTACGGTTCGGAACTTCCCTAATAAATTCGGGTGCCCTGAAATATCACTTTCTAATGAATTCCTCTCGATCCGATCACATTTGCGCTCAAAGTTCAAGAATGTTTAGGCGCCATTCCCACATATCCGTCGCAGATTGCGAAACACCCAGCGGGAGACGTTGGCGGTCCTAGGCGACCGCTCGTGTCAAACTCCCCCTCCCACCTCCCCCCACCCACTACTCTCCTTTGTGCAACCAACGCAAAACCGCATCCACGACCCCACCACCCGCACCCGCTCCCTCCAGACGAGCGGACGCCGTTCCAAACACTCCCTCCCCACCTCCTCGAGCGCCTCCGACTTCTCATCCGAAACACAACTGCATCAAGCAACTAAACCGACGAAAAGTGTTTCACCGTCTGAACCAAAAACATTCTCCTGGATTCCATCGGCAACGGCCATCCAGAGGATGTCCGTTGTTGTCCCAATGTTGCGAAAGTATTATAACGTCCAGCCTACCTCGCACCGTATGTCATATCGAAAGAAACTGGGAAAATGCTAAACTTTCTGAGATTTGTACATGGATTATTCAATTTTCTAGTGGATAAAACTGATATTGGCTGATATTATGAGACTAGCAAGAAGAGATTACAAGGTCGTCACACTTGGCCATCAGTCGGTGGAAAATTCGGTTATTGGGTAAAATTGACTTGCCTGTGGTATCCACTTACAATAAATACTCTCTTTAGCATAACCCGGCATTAACAACTAACAGGCATAGATGTGATATGTCTGCTTCCGTCATTAATCGTTAATATACAGTGTGCGTGTATGGGTGCGGTTAGGGGAGGGATAACAGCGTGGTTAAAAGAAAGGGTGGTGACTGCACGGAAGGGAGGTGGAAGCAAAGGAAGAGGGCAGGGGGAGAGAAGGTCGTTGGATGCGTAGGCATTGTTTCAAGGTCGGCTAATTCCAGTGGAGGGTTGAGGGAAATGAGGAAGGAAAGGAGCGAGTGGTTTTTCTGATGATTCAGGCGTGGAGTGCCAAACACTAGGAAGTTGGATATGCACAGTTTATATTATTGGCAATACGTATGTTGATCATTTTCATGAAGGAACTAAGTTACCCAGCCCTCACGTCCCACCCTTTAGCATTATTTAAATAATGCACCACATAAGGTACAAAATTGATATTATGTGGGCATAGCTGAGTTCTTTTGCAAAATTAGAAGCACAGCTAATGTTCAACATTTTATGCATCCCTCTCAGATCGATGCACAAGTTTATTAAAAATTGGCAATTTTTCACAAAGTTTGTAGAAAATTTGTTCCCCTATTTTGTGGAAAAATGCCAATATTTATTAGCCATGATATTCCACCATATCACACCTGAATCGTCTTTCTTTTTATTAGATGTACAAGTTGTCACCCTGCACCAACAGGAAGTTTTTAAAGACAGCATTTCTTTTAGGTTCCCTAACTTTATCTTTGGCGTTGCACAATAGACTCCGTCGGTTGTTCTTGGGATTAAAGGTAACTTTTTGTTTTTCTTGAGACAATAATTAACTCACTCAGTGGGATAAATAACTTGTAAAGCTTAGTCTGTACTACATTTTTGCGAAATCTTCCTTGTTAGAGACTGGTCAAATGCTGTTTGGCAGCATTTTCATAGTTAATTCTTTAACATTTATCCGATTAGGCTTGAGGGGAATTAACGGTTGAATTAGTGCTGAGATTATTCTATGTTAAATTCTGATAGGGAATCATTTCTAATGGGGTGTTTGACTAAAATGCATTCGTAAAAACCCGAATATTTATTTGACAGGTGAGGGATACACATCAGAGTAATAATGGGGCCAGGTCCTTTCCCTGTGCGACTTATGGTTCCCAAGAAAGATATGGCACCCGGGAAATTACACAACTAGGATGAAGCAGAGGTTTCCCAGCGACAACCCAGGGAATCAAACCCAGCGGGTCTTCCGGTCAGAAGCTCAGCGCTTTATCCACTGCACTACCCAAAGCGTTTCATTCATCAAATAGTGATCTCTATATGAGGCCACTAAACACTTCGTTATGTAGAGCTGGATGAGTCGATTTTGAAAAAATTATATGCATATTCTGTAAATGTTGGTTGTATTCTAACACAGAAATGTTAAGGTCTTTTCAGAAATAGGAAATATATTAGTAATTTATTTCTAATATTTAGTAATATCAATCAATGCTCAATAGAAATTTAATTAAGGCCAGCATACAGCTTGCCTGCAATATCGTGGTATATGGCCATGCACAAATTGCTACTAGGATTCTCGGGACCAATCGTTCAGTATAATACGAGCGGAAATTTGACGTAAGAAACTGATTTGAGAACAAAGAAGAAAATAAAATTTCACAAAATTTTCGTCTTTTGATATTACTTCTATGTTCTTCTTTTATTAAGGGATTTATAACAATATTGCTTTCGATGGAGATCTTTTGATCCTGAAATTGCATCTTAAATAGTCCACGTGAGTTAATGCGTTGCTGTTTTTGGTCGAAATTGAGCAATTTTGGTACGAATTACGTGGCGACCCGTGTCATGCACAAATCATTGGTAAAAATCGAATGACACGAGCTAATCGATGTGTTTAGATTCTCAGCAACTTCTCTGATGGTGATTCGACGATTGGCCAATACTATTTTCTTCACTTCATCAATGTTTTTGTCTGTTGTTGACGTGCTCGGGCGTCCGGCACGCCCTTCGTCGTTCACATCTTCTCGGCCCTCTGAGAACATTTTGTACAAGCGATAAACGTTGTATCGGTCCAAGGTAGCTTTTCCATATGCCAAATTCAACGTTCGGATGCGTCCGGGCACTTAATTTCGTTTTTCACACAAAATTTGATACAGATTCTTTGATCCATTTTTTGGAACAGGCAAAAATCGAAGACAAGCCAAAACACGTCCAAACAAAACTTCCGTCAACAATTAACTGAACATTCAAAATGGCCGAACTTTTCGGCATAAGTGATAGACATAAGTACCAACATAACGTCAAAAAAATTGAAAATCAAATATGCGTAACGCGCCAAAATTCAAAATTCGCGATACTTTTTGAACAGACCTCGCATATGTATGCAATTATACGAATCCTTTATTTACGTGTGTTCGCATCTCTTTTTCCCTGCCACGCTCTCGGATGGAGAATGGAGAACGGGATGTAGGGGATAATTGTTTCCCCTGAATGGAGCAAGGGATAGCGAAGGAGTGATTAATAAAACACAACTTCAACGAAGAGTCCAAAATGATTTATTTCCTTCATTTCAACAGTATTTCATTCCATTTTTAACACACCGCATGAATTTTTTAATAGTAAAAAAATAAATGATCACATTTTTCGTCATTAATTGGCGCTCACTTTTCAAAACAATGTATACAACTCAGCTAAATATCTTACACAAAGTACGAGGTCTTATGCCTGCCTAAATGGACGTAAGATTATACGTCCTATTAAGGACATATCTCGCGAGAGTAAAATGCAGGAGTTATTATCTGCAGTAATCATCGGCAATTGCTACAGTTTGTGCCGTCCTTGAGTTTAATGCAATTGTCCTCCCGGATTTTTTCATTCTCCACCCCCTGTTTTCATTTTTCCAGGTACTCCGTTGTAGTAGACCAAAAATTGAGCCACCAAAAAATGTTCACCCAGGGTGCTCTCAATAGCAACACAAATGCTGTCAGCGTTTCGTTCCGCATCCTTAAAAAAATCCGATAAAACTAACCATGTGGGGAATTTCATTTTCAATGAAGTTTACCACATACTAACTAAACCAGAGGTGGCGGCAAAAGGAGCATAATTAAGTGAGCGGCCTGCTCGGGCGACGCCACTCGTTTTGGTCAGGGCCATAGATTGAGGGCTCAGGGGGTTCCACTTTCGAATCTCATTCTCACCACTCCTAATTAACCGCTGCCCGGGCTTCATCTCCTCGTCATATCTTCATGGCTTGTTCATATTTCCGCTGCCGATTCTTCCAACGTATTCAAAATGAAGTAGTAAATATATTGTTCCTTTAGAGCTATTGCACCCTGAAGGTGATATCCCAGTCTGCTGTCGAAACGTTGGTTTTTAAAAGTGGCTCTTCTGTGGTAAACTGGAGAATTTTTCATTAGCTAAATTCCAAAAGGCGTGAGTTATTTCTACATAGACGCAGGTTTGGATACATCTAATCTTTCAAATCCTAGTTGGCCCATGGCAAAGCAGTTACTGGCTAAGTGGTGATTTGTGTTGAGTGCGAAGTTACACATGGTTTCCATAGTAAATTCCATCATTAATGCTACAAAGGTAAAATAGAAACTCTGGGAATGCGAGATACATCTTTCATTGCTAAATTCATTGGTCATAATCAGTTGTCCGGGCCCCATTGATTTTGTTCTAGTAACTATCGGGGAGAGAATTCTCCTTACGGTGTCATTGACCTTAAAGGGGAACAATGGTAACAACATGTCTTTGAAATTATGTGAATAAAATATAAAGTAATCAGTTTCAAGGTTGCCCTCACCACATTCTCCTCATTACTTTGGCTCACTCAACTGAGTCGAATCTTTTATCGAATCTCGGTTGTAAATACATCTAACCAAACTGATCTCGAACAGGAAGTTTTCACCTATATATAACATTTCACTCGACCAAATGAAAGACCACTTGTGCCGACTTTCCCTTTCACAATTTTTGTGTTGCTCCATATTGATCACGTTAATTTAGTGACGCCAAATTTGACTTGCAACTAGTCACGCCAGAAGTGTGGCATTCAAATTTTATATCTTATGCCACGGCTAATGATAATCACCTTTTCGATATCTTAAAAATTCTCCAGCTAGGATCATGGGTTCCCTTCCTTAATTTTGTAAAAATTTACTTTGCTTCCACGAGTCCCTTCATGAAGCCTTAGGTGCTTCTGACAGACCAGTAAAGCATAAAATACTAAGGCAAACACTCGCCGATTTCATTAATACTATATACCCATATTTGGCTAAATATCGACGGTAGGCTGAAACTAATGCACACATGCTTGTTGACCACCAACAAAATGACCTTCAGAAGCACTCCTGGTGGCATGTGGAAGTAATATTCCCCCTCAACACGCATGCGCAGGTTTGAGGTCGTTACATTCATCCAGTGTATTTTGAGAAGCGTAAGTGTGGAGACGTGTTCTAGTGCTATGTCAACGCGAGTTAAACAGCGTGACTTAAAAAGTGACTCCTACTGAGATTCATCGTCATTTAAAGGGCATTTATGTGACGATGCTGCTAATAGATTTACTTTAAATCGATGGGTAGTAAAACTTCGTGGTTGCAAGCCTGGAAAAACCATGCATGTAATTGTTGATGACACACGCTGCGGATGTTCGATCACTGCCACAGACGATAAACATCGCAAACTCGTCGAAGACTTGATTCAAAATGACCGGCGAATCACTCAAAAGCGTATCGCAAACCATATTGGAATATCCAAGGAGCGTGTCGGTTTCATTATTGAACAATTGGGATACCGATAAATCTGTGCACGATGGGTACCACGCCGTTTTGAACCGATTCCACACCCTCCTTATTCCCCCTATCTTGCGCCTTGCGATTTTTATTTTTTCCCTCAACTCAAGAGACACCTCAAGGGTAATCATTACACCTCGGGCGATTAGGTGAAAGCAGCTGTCGATAACAGCACGTTGTTCAACTCGCGTTGACAGAGCGCTAGAACACGTCCACATACTTCCGCTTCTCAAAATACACTGGATGAGTGTAACAACCACAAACCTGCGCATGCGTGTTGAGGGGGCATATTACATCCACATGCCGCCAAGAGTGCTTCTGTAGGTTATTTTGTTTGTGGTCTACAAGCATGTGTGCATTAGTTGTCAGCCCACCCCCGTATGGTGCTCTGAAGCGTCAGTAAAATACCATTCTCTCAATGAAAAATTATTCCCCTTCATTTTTATAGTCACTGACGACACTCGCCGTGACATTTCTGAGAAAATAGTTGCTTCAGCACCTTATGGCAAAGAATTGGACCGGACTATCCGCACCGAACAGCAAAAAAAACGATGCAAGACTCCTTCAAAGAAAGTTTGGGAAACGTTGAAAAATACGTAAGTGCGCCCATAAATATGAAAAAAATACAGAGTGAAAGAATCATCCATCTAAACCGGAATTAGAGCCTCGATTTCTGGCAGAGTTCTTTTCAGAAATTTTGATGCCAAGCCGATCTCTTATTTTGTCAGTTTCTAAGTTCAAATGCAGGTCTGGACGAATAATTTTCAAAATTTTCAATATCTCTAATTTGGGTGTGCACCATTAGTTGACTCTGTCAAAGTTACTATTGTGCCATTTCTCACAATTTATTTGAATTTGTTTAAGACCAACATCTATTTATATTTAAATTTGGGCTTTAGACTGAGATTTAATTCGTGAATTTAGGATTACTTCGTGGTATGTACTGTGTGATGTTTATTCTTTAGAGCAGTTTTTCCCGATCAATCCCTTAAGAATTCAATGTTTAAGACCCCTCATTAGCTGAACTGACAGAGACAATTGGCTATAAATCGAGTGATGCGTATTCAAACTCTGATTTAGGAGAATGATATTTTTTGCACTGTGAAATTTCTCCCATTTGAAAGGCTCCTTTCTGCGTCCTGAACTAGTCCTACCCCTCTCTTAGTCCGAGCGCCGAATGGAATTGAACCTCTCAACGGAGATATGGACTGGGCCTAAATAAATTGTTTCGACTGGCAGAGTGCCTATCACGTGGATCAGTGTATACTTGGTCAAAATTATGCTTAAGAACTAGGAACCAACAAGAGGCTTTCCGCTTCAAGGGTCCGGGTTCGGATCCCGAAGATGACAGGAGTTTTCAGTGTTATCCCGATATCCAATTGTGCTTTCTGGAGAGCGCCTTAAGTTAGTACGCCGTCCGTCGGAGGGGATGTTAAGCTGTGTGACCCCTTGGCGTCATTCATCATTAAGTTCAGGGCTAATGCCGACGCCGGGTTTCTCTCCAGCCTTTCTCCGTTCCCCGAATACTACCTTGATCAAAAAGTTCCCGGAATTTATTCAGAAAATTAAAAATACAAGTTTATTCATCTAAATCTATATTGTCCCCTTCAAAGTAATCCCCATCGACTGCAACACACTTATGCCAGCGCTTGATCCAATCCTCGAAACATTTTTTATATTCGGTTTTCGGTATGTCCATCAGTGCTTCCTGCGATTTTTCCATTACTTCCTCTCGGCTGCTAAAACGCGTTCCCCGTAATGGTTTTTTAACTCGATTGAACAGAAAGAAGTCACAGGGAGCCAAATCAGGTGAATTCGGTGGCTGTTGGATGGTATTTGTTGCATTTTTCGTCAAAAATTTACGAATAATGATAGCACTGTGCGACGGTGCGTTATCACGGTGCAAAATCCACGAGTTTTCTGCCCACATTTCTGGTCTCTTTCGGCGAATTGCTTCACGCAAACGTCTCATAACGCCCAAATAATACTCTTTGTTTACTGTCTGGCAAAAATTCATGATGCACTACACCGTTGTAATCCATGAAAACCGTCAGCATTGCCTTCTTTTTTGACTGAAAACGACGTGGTTTTTTTGGTCTCGGCTCATTTGGTGAACGCCATTCACTTGCCTGATGTCTGGATTGCGTGTCGTACTCATAAACCCACGTCTCGTCTCCAGTAATGATCCTTTTGATGAATGTGGGATCGGATTCTGCCTCGCAAATCATGTCTTTTGCGACGTCAACACGGTCTCTTTTTTGCATGAAATTGAGGTCTTTCGGCACCAACTTTGCTGCTACACGACGGAAACCCAAATCATTAACCACAATGTCTTGGGCGGATCCATAGGCAATGTTCAAGTCCTCCGCTATTTCTCTGATGGTTAATTTGCGGTTATTGACCAACATTTCTTTTACTTTATCAATTTTTTCACCGACTTTCGATGTCGATGGTCTGCCACTGCGTTCATTATCTTCGATTGACTCACGACCACTTCTGAACCGCTCGTGCCACTGGTAAACGACCGTTTTTTTTAGAGAATCGTTGCCGAAACACTTTTCCAACATTTCCAACGTCCGTGCGCCACTAAATCCGTTTTTTTACGCAAAATTTAATACAAGTTCGTTGTTGCAAATTTAAATCCATTTCTGCAATTGTAAAAAATCGCCAACACACACAGAGATAGATGTACTCTTGGCTACGTAACTTTTGCAAATGTCAAGTTATGACACTAAGATTTAAAGGGAATATCAACAACAGATGTACCAATTTAACAAAAAAAACAGAACTCAAATCGGAACGATGGGAGCGCCACACGGTGGTTATTCCGGGAACTTTTTGATCAAGGTAGTATTCCATCCCTAGCAAATTATCCACCTATCCCAAATGACGAAAATGGGCTTAGCTGTCGGTCGCCTCCCCAATGACTTATACTAATACTAGGTATTGATTAGGCAACTGTATTCTATAAAAGCTGAAAAAACTGGACAAAATTTGATTCCAGTACGAGTAAGTACTGATAAAGTTGGCTCTAGAATTTTCACCATTCCTAGAAAGCATTTAGGTACAAATCGTAAGGTTAAGTGACCCCAGGATGGAAATCACCCAAGTTACTCCAGTAGATTAAAGAAAAATAATTATACGATATACTGGGAATTACCAACGGGTGACAATAATATTCCCCTCATGGAAAATTATTGATATTATAGTCGTGAGTAGTCAGGCGTAGATATAGTCAAATTTTCAGTCACAAACAACCACCACGGTTTCCGTAAGAGTACTTACGGTGAAACAACTCGGATTATTCATTCACGGGATTCTAAATTCGGTGTAATAAAATAGGAAAGTAGGCGTTATATTATTAGGCTTTTAAAGTAGGCTGAATTAGGATTTACAACTAAGTAGTAAGTAGTCTCTGGCGTCCTTTAGAGAATCGTGATTAGTCCCCGCCTTTTCGTGATTAACGCCAAGGAAATCAATTATAGAATAACCGCCTGCATTAAATTATTCAGCGATGACACATCCATCAGCCTAGGTGTATGGTACGTTCCGTGCCTTGGTATCTCAGCGATGTTATAACTTGTAGCCAGGAGTATGGTCTCCTGCTTACTCTGAAAAATATGTTAAGTAATGCAATTCTGAGGAAGGAATCTTCTCGGCCTGACTTCCAGCGAATTAAGAAAAACTCTTTCCACACACTAAAATCGACATTGGCATGAGGAAAACACGTCCAGAGCATCATCGAAGCTTTGGCTTCGTCAAACAAATAGTTGGTCGAATGAAACTGGACTGAACGAGTTAAGGCGAAATGTCATTTCACGTTGATTAGAAGTAGAGTTATATTATATATCGTACAGACCATTAAGGGGATCGTTAATTTTGCAAAACTGTGTTTTGCAAAATTAATGATCCCCAGAGTAGAAAACAACACCAGAAAAATCGAGCCACATAGAAATAAAATGTTACTGAATGTTAGAGGTAGGCAAATTTATTGATGGCTGGTTACCTATCACCCCTGCTGAACACACATATAATGGTTTGTAGAGTAGGGTGATATAATTTTTCTCTTGAACTACACGCAAATATGTCAAGTTTATCTTCCTTGAATGGGATAATAATGTAAATGTAAATATAGTATTTCTTCCTTCGTCAACTTGCAAAATTGTCGGCAGTTGTCCCCGGTAACATTATTGGCAAAGTAAACGAAAATGATTTTTTTGCATGCCTAGGTGAGAAATAATTAACTTCTTTTCAAGTACGTGTATTTAGAGACGAGGTCAACTTTAGGCTAAGTGACTATCGACCTTGATATACATATGTATAATCATGTGTATTGCTTGGGAATATTAGTGCTTTATTCTCATCCACAACATGGAAACATTGGAATCGACACACCATACAACCTATCTTGTCCGGTCCATTTATAAGGAATCCCAATTCAAATCATTTAGACTTCTATAAACTTGTTGTTACCAAATATTTTCGCAAGTTCAAAATCAAGGAAACAGTTATTTTGTGCTATAGTTTTAAGTATATCCGTTGTTTTGGATTATTATATTGATATTTTGAGTAGAGCTTGAATTAAAACCATAGCACCTGCTCAGGTCTTGTGATGAATCTTTTTTCGCCCATGTGATCTCCAATGTCAAACCCCACCCTCACTCCTTCCACCAACATTGGGAAACATCGCTGTACTTTAGCCGATAATTTGTCCACAGCATCACATTATCGCACGTCTGACATTTAAACGCCGGAATGCGAAGCGCTTGTGATTGAATGGAGTGAATGGAAACCTAGGGCACCGAGAAACGACGAGTCCAGCATAGCCTGCAGTTGCACCACCCTGATGACGCCCATAAACGCCGGAAGGATATCCTGCCGCGGACGCACCAGGCCCTCATTCCCAAGGACTTTTTCCGCATAGAATAAAGGACAATGTGCTTGTTATTCCTTCAAAGTTGGATCCGATGGAATCCGCCTCAACAAACCTTTTGAACACAAAACAAATGCCACAAACCGTCATGAAAGTACTCTCTCTCTCTCTTTCTTTCAAATCCATGAATAGATTGGCAACACAACTGGAGAGTAAACAGCCAACGGTAGCACCAAATGCCTCTCAGGAAATTGCCTGCTGGATGGGAAAGCAGAACAATTATTGTCAAAACAATGCCTAGATAAAGGCGAAGTTAATCCTTTTTATGCTAATTACAAGGCTGCCATAATGTATTATCACAAGCCTATTATTTGTTTTCACATTTTTGTTTGTCATCTAATTGTGAGTTTATTCATTTTTGCGAAAAAGATAAATCAGGAAGAGGCAAACTTTTTGTGCACTGCCTAATATTCTGGAAGTTGGCGTTCCTTGAAGCAGTCACACATTAGTTTCAACCGTGAAAATGCACCAAAAACTGGCCAGGGGGTGATTCCGTGTTACTCTCAGAGTTCGTCAGGGCCGACGGTGGTAGTTTCGAGCCCGATAGAGCCGGACGCACGAGGCCGACACGTTTAGCTTCTCCGGGAACCCTACGGCGAGGGCCCACGCCACACCCTGCGGGTCTATTGTGATCTGGGGGACTTTGGGTAGCAGGTCGTCGCTCTGAACGAGAACCTGGTGTCCTTCGGCCTGGAGAGGCAGCCTCGTGTCCCACCTGACCACGGCGTGGTCCCTCTGCAGGAAGTAGACGAGCGCCCCCGAGGGATCGGCGGCCAATGCCGACGTAGGCCCCAGGAGGGCTCCGACGGCCTCCGCCTCTCCCGCATCCACGCAGGACGAGTTCCACGCCGGCGGGGAGTGTCGGAGGCGCCGCACGGGTAGGGCCAGCAACTCGAAGGATTCCTCCTGGGGCGTGAAGTAGAGCAGGTCCCCGGAGATGGCCGCGAGGGTCACGGCCCGCCCAGCACGGACCAACCACGATGAGTTCTCACGGAGGGAATAGACGAGCAGGGAGCCGTCGGAGGAGGCCGGGGAGGCGTAGGCCCGATCGCTTTCGTGGTCCAACACCAGGTGTCTCAGAACCCGCCCGTTGACCCCGGGAGTCCGCACCACGTGGCGTGCCACCTCGGTGGGAAAGAGGCGGAGCTGGTCGAAGACGAGAAATTCGGGAGGGCATCCGAGGAGAGAGTCCCCAGCGTCGAGGACCCAAAGGCGGGACAGCCGGTCTACACGGGCGGCGACCGCGGATTGGAGGTTGGGGCAGTGCCCCTGGAACTGGGCATCCCAAGAGGGGAAGGGCTTTAAGGAGGGCCGAAGACCCACGGGCGGCCACTGCGAGGTGACAAGCGTTGCCGCAACCCCTGGTCCCCAGCGCGGCATGCACAGGAAGGCCCGGCCCCCTCCAAAGGCCACGCTCCACACGGTGGCGGCTCCGGGCGCGAAAAGGCCACTTTCGACGGCCAGGGCTCGAACGCTCTCCTCGGGCCACTGTAAGGCACCCGCATCCCACGTGACCACCCTGGGGTGCAGCTCCAAGGACGCCGCAGGCAGTGCGAGGAAGCTGGCGACCAGCAGGTGCACGAGGACCAGGCAAGGGCGGAGGACCGACAGTTTCATCTCTAACATGGTGCTCTCTATCTCGTTCTCCTCGAAAGCCACCAGTAATGTAAACTGTTCGTCGCCCAGCCATTGCCATTGCGACAGTGGGGGGGAGGATCTTGCCACAGGTTTCGCCCGGAGTGCAAAGTCCTCTCGAGTCCTCTCCGGGAATGCCACAGCCACAGTGGGCGCAAGGAAGTCCAAGGCAGTGAGGGGGCGGGGAGGTGTGAGGCGCGAGGGCATTCCAACCGGTGATTCTATTATTCCAGCGTCGTGGGTGACGATTCTTCCTTGCACCGGTGGAAACGTATCGCCGGTGTCGAGTGAAGGGGAATATCATTCCTCTAAACCTCTCTAATCTTCGCAATGGTCAATCACTCTTACCGTTGAAGATTCAATTATCCCTTCCAAACACTCCGTAGAGGAATACACGGAAATCAGTATATTCCCTTCCTAATCCAATCCCTCTTTGAGTCACCCATTCACTCCCTTCCCCTCTTTCCAGGCACCATCAGCAAAGCCCGAAGTGACACTAATTATTCAGCAGTCTGTCTACATGTACTTTAGAGACCGCGGATTACATTTGCATCAAACCACTCTGTCCTCATGATCTCTCCTCTGCGTATTCGGTACAAGTTTTGCTTAAACTCCGCAATCCTCTCACCTCACTTCCAGACAAGTCCTCCATCCTCAACCTCCGCCCTTCCTCATCATAAATTATGACTCATAAAACTCACCTTCCTCATTCGGTCATCATAGTTGTGCAATATTGACTGATATCTCCATGCCTTTCCCCTCAGATACCCTTCTGCAACCTTCTGTAATACATCTATTTACTCTTTACCCTCAGTAGCATCAAAGCTCATTCGATATTTATATAACACTTTAAACCAAAAATTTATCTTTTCATAATTTGCTTTGCCATCTTCATATTCTTGTCATTTCGAATCACGTGTTTGCTTATTACCCATAATTATTATGATAACATGATCTTTTCACTGCTGAAAAAATGATTAGTTTGGGAAACAGTTTGTCTTCATTATAAACTATATAGTAAATTCTATAATCAATTGCCTAATAATGAATATATTCTTGCATTTTAAGGCAATAGACTTCGTTACTGTTAGTATTAATGCATTCTAGCCAGGTTTCGGTTTGGGTCTTGTGAAATTATATTACACTGCAATACAGTTTGATACATGTTTTTTTACTTAATTAAAATTTGGCAATTTTCCAAAAAATAAGATTTATTACAACCGGTTTCAATGTAACTACATCATCATCACGCCCGATACCGAAATAAATCTTATTTTTTGGAAAATTACCAAATCTTAATTAATCACGATATTCCACCATATTACGCCGGAAACGTATATTTTTATGATGTTTTACCTTTAGCGACATAAACTATTTCCCTTAAACATTGGCTTCTAAATAACATTTCTTTTATTTCTTCCAAACGCAAACCACGTCACTGGTGGTCGTGGTTTAAAGTAAAGATCAGCCAAACGTTTCGTAAATTTATTTATTTAGTAAAAAATTGTGCGCATACAGCAGGATTTCCAATTCATAGTGACACGTATAACAGCAACATGTAAGGACACAAACATACAAACATCAACAAGACTATAATTAGCAGTTATTAGAAATAAATTTTCATAGAAATAACAAAAAACAGTGAAAGAAAGGAACAAAACCGGGATGTGAGGGTGAAAGGAGAGAATGTGCTAGTTCTTTCGAGAGAGATGTGTCAGAGAAAGGTTTATAAATGTGAATAAATTTTTAATAAAAGGGAGTAGGCTCCTCTTTTTTACCGTCATACAAGGATGTTAAGTTCTTCAGGAAATGAAGGGAGCATGCGAGACACAATCCTTCAGTGTATGAAAGATACGATAGCGATATGTACCACAGAAGTTTCTTGTTTTAATTTTGATGCCGAGGAATTGCTAGGGTCCCATATGATATTTAAAAGCATAAGTTATCCCCTAGCAAGAATTTAAATTATGTCGCCAGCATGCGGGATTCCTCACAAAAATGTCGCTAAGAAATACTAAAGGCGGCAACGCCCGCTTTCCTGCCCACGCAGACAAGATCACTGTAAACCATCTCCATCTTTTTACCTAACGCCCTCTTGTCCAGGAAATTCACTCTGCCTTCCTGTCTCTCAGTTAGAAGAAAGTGGAAAAATCTCGTGGATTCCCGGATGTATTGGAATAGAAGTTGAGGCTGACACGTCGATGATAGAAGTCTTGAGTGTTCCTGAGGTTTTCTCTATTTTGATGATTGGACTAAAAACTAAGTTAATCAACGTAGCCATGGGGCGGTGGAGATAATCGTGGAGGTAATTATGGAATAATAAACTTCCGAAATAATTAAGTCCGTAGTATCATCGTAGCCCACATCCATCAGGAAAAACCGAAGGGACGAATTTACCCACAATCACTTGCATGAGTATCGGGAATTGCGCGCTCAAACACATTTCTTTCATCGGAAGAGAAAATGAAGTCCCGCTGTAACGACTTTCCATTGACTGGGAAGCATATCCTGACAGAGTGTGATAAGTAATCAGGTCCCGCAAGAAATTCTTAACGTTATGGGGGGCCCATCCCACATTCTTGGAGATAACCCTTACAACGTTAGCTACCGATAATATTGTTTTAAAAGAAACTGGAATATTTAACCCGCCACAATATTTGAACATAATGATTTATATGCAACATTTTTATAAATACAATTTATGTCTCCTTAACTACCAAAGCTAAACTGAGTTCTCGGTAGGGTTTAAAGAGGTGCAAATGGACCATCGTTAATTAATTAAAAATAGCAATTTTCCACAAAAATCGCTATTTTTAATTAATCATGATATTCCACCATATCACGCCTGAAACGTCTCTTTTTATTGGACCATCGTTGTTGAAGAACCCACCGATCCAAAGCCTACCATCACCTTCCAACTTCCTCCTCTCTCCTGCCACCATTATTAAAAGTTCTGCTTTGGTTTTCTTCCATGTTCGCTTATTTTTGCACTTTTCCTCGCAGCTTCTCCTCAAAATCCACTCAGGTACGCTCCCCTTTTGGCGTGAAAGACCAGGTTTCAGATTCATACGCCCGTATGAATCCGAAAACCTGCACCCATCATTTTATTAGGTCACTGCTCACTATACCTGTCATCAAGTCCCTTTTTCTGGCAAATATCCTCTCGTCAGCCCTGTTCTTTTGCTAATACCCCACCCGTCACGCCCATTTTTCTCAACATGCCTACTGAAATCCGTGAAATACTACGCATACTCTGTGCAATTCCCCCTTACTTCAATTTATGACTTAGCCTTCCTACATCTCAATAGTTGCAACTCTTTAGATATCATGCGATCAATCTACATCCCATTAATCTCGCATTGATACTATTTGTTTTTCTTTTAATTGCTCATAAGTTTTCCCAATTTCTCCATAACTACAATCGCTTAGCTATCTTACTATTGTCGGCAAACCTTACTAAATTCATCACCTCGACACTCGTTTCTCAGCTCAAACCTTCCCGTGCGCCCACTAACACTTCCTCTGCTTTAATTCGTTACCACTCTGGCGGTAACGAACAAACTTGTCGTACTCCCCTTCCTTTCTCTGCCCATCCCGATTCTGCCTCCGTTGATCATAGTTGGTATGCGTACTGGTCTCGACTAAGACGCCTATTCCTCCAATATACTCTTATATTCGGATTACCCAATCAACTTTCTTACTTCAAATCTGTCAAACATCTTCTAAAAAATCACGAAGCAAGCAAAATATCATGATCGGTTTCCATGCTCAATTTCGCTAATGTTCTCATCGCTGAAATGGTGGTATTTGTTCTCTTCCCCTAATTCCAAACTGATCCTCACTTGCGTTTCCGCGCTATTATGTAACCTACTGTTTATAATTTTCACTACTACTTTTTTTGCATGTAAAATTACACATACTTGTGTTTTTCTTTATTTATTTATTCATTTAAGAATTCATCGTTGCAGTTAGGTAACTGTCCTGGTGGCAACGGTCTATTCTGATCAATGATCACTCTTAAAATGAACATACATAGCTAGAAAACGCACTAGAAAAACAGATAGGAGACAAAATATTCTTACATACAATGACACCTAAAGATTACCAACCGTACCTTTACCATCACCCATGGGTTAGGTTCACACCATACGAATACATACTACGCTCCGTCCATCGCCGCACTCCGTCCATAATCACGCTCTCTTCAATTTCATATATCGTCCAAAATCACGCACCGTTAACACATCATTCATTTTTGCAATATAACTTCTCACGCTGTCCACATCAAGCACAAACAACTTTCATATGATTTGCATACATATAATAATAACAATGTAATTAATGTATTTTGTAATGTAACAAAATAAGATAAATTCCAAGAAACTGCGGGAGATGCCGCAACAGTAACTTTCAACTGGATGTCCGTCCGAGTCCTTAAGCCTGTTAAGCTATCGAGGCCTCCTCTTACACTCTGAAATTTTGAGGATATGGGTTCGAATCCTGGTCAATGCGAACGATTTTACACTCTTACTTACAAATTGTTGCACTGAAATGCATATTAGCAGGTGACTCCGTTAAAGGTTACTGTTGCGGCATCTCCCACATTTTCTTGGAATTTGTCAAAGGTGAAACACCCTGTGTTTGAAGTTGGCTTTAACCTCTTGGACTGTGGCGCATTGATAACGACTACGAATGCCTTTGAAATTGTATGTTCGTTATTTCGTCACAACATCTTACTCCTTTAAAGCCCCCAAAATGCCAGTTTAAGAGGACGCCACGATATCTACAGCACTCGGCCGGACATCGAGGGATCTGGGTCCGAATTCCGGTCAAGGCGAATTGTTTTTACACTCTGAAATTGTTGCAATGAAAATAGCTACTGTATAAAATGTTGCATTTACGAAACTACTTATACTCGGACAATACGGGATAGCAACTGCAGGGTTATAGATAGCAAAAACTCCACTTGCCACCCTCAGCGTCTAAAAAATAATTAGTTCTACTTAAATGCATGATCTTCCACTAACCTTATGTGTTTTGTTATAATAACCCATTCTTTCCGAATGACCTCATTCGTGATCTGTTCATCTGTTTCTAAGTTTCCCTTCCAACTCTCGTCCCTCTCCGCGGGGGAACATTCCTGCTACCTGCAACGTTGGGTCACATTCCCTGCCTTTTACAGACTCTTTGGGGGGTAGAGTGTTTTGTGGTGCATTTTCATGTGGTAGTGATGTATCACATTTTTGCTTGTTGTGTCCTGGCTTCCGTGTTGTAGGATGGCTTTCGTGCTCCATCCTGGGGTGCAGTTTTTAGTTGTTTTGCGGTATATGTGTTTGCATGAGTATTGGATGAAGGGATTTTTGCATGAGTGTGTGCGCTGCTGTGGCTGTAATTTTCAGTGTTTTTTTTTGCATGTGGTATTTTTCCTTTTTACGGTTGATGACCTAACAACCCCCGCCACACGCCCTTGCGGCGGCTTGCGGGGTATTATGTAGATGTAGATGTACTCTGTTTCAAGTTTAGTTCCAAGCCCTAGTCCTTCTATTTAATAAACAGTCTTTTATTCTCCATTTCACAGCCATTACTGACTTTAATATTCTTAAATCCTCAGGTATTTAATTAAAAATTAGAGAGATCGAGATGGTGCGGTTCCAATCCCGGCGGCGTTGAACATTTTTCAGTGGTATCTCGATCCCTACTTGAGGTGCTTTGTGGAGGGCAATTTTAGTGAGTACGCCGTCCGTCGGATGGGACGTTAAGCTGTGGTCCCCTTGGCGCCTTTCGTTAAGAGTAGGCTAATGTCGATGCCGGGTTTCTCTCCACCCTTCAACCTTTCCTGCCCATCCCTAATGGCGCAAATGACCTAAGCTGTCGGTAGCCTCCCCTTAATACTACTACTAGAGGTACAGTTACCTCAAATTTTCTTCTACCTCGATTTTTATGATAATTTTTATTATAAACTTATTAATATTGTCCTTTAATGTGAATTCGTATTTTTTGTAAATAAAATGTAAATTTTTTGTAAATGGCACGTAAAAGTAAAATTCCAAAAAATCCCTTCCTTCCATTTTTCCCTTAATTCATATACAGTATGTACAGGGATTATATTGGTTAAGTATATTAGTTAAGGGATTTATAAATAATACTTGTTCTGTATGAATAAATAACTACTTGTTCAATCTAATTTCCAATTGTATTTTTTATCTATCATGTCTCTGCTCTGTTGGATGGCTGGCCTAACCTCTTCGGCATAAATTTATTCCACGCTGATTACCCACTTTGTGTTCCCTGGATGTCTATGGCTCCATTTATAACTTTTCTATATTATTTTATGGACTGTATTGATTTTCCTTTGCTATTCCTGATCATTCTCTTACTTTCTTCAACTTTTCCCTGTATCCTATCTCACCTCTTTCCACAGCGTTTTCTTGGCCATTCTGGTCTTCCGAATAAGTTTATTGTTTAGGTCGCTGCACGTTCTTCTCCTCTGTAATAACCTTTGGCCATTTCTTTCTCTCACCCAATATCTTGATTATCTCGTCTGCCCCATTCCGCCTGTCATTCATACGAGAGATCCTTAATTCTAAATTCTTGGGAAGCGTTTACAATTCCTATTGGTTCCTTTGGGACTCTTTCTATTCCTTTTTTTAAGATCCGCTGAGCTCTCCTATACAGCTCTCATCCCTTTATCCTCACTTTGACTTTTATTGTTTTCTTGAAAATTTAAACTTATTGCTCCTATTAATGCTTTGACATTATACTTTCGCTTTTTTCTGCTCCCCATAACTCTCATTAGTTTATAAATGCATTTCATCGCTGTAAAACTCTAGCCAGGACCCACATTCGCCCCAACCCCGTGAATCTGTGCCAGCTGATGACGCTGTTCTTAAATCTATGTTCAACTATGACGTTATTACGAGTTTGTTCAACTATTATGTAATCTGGCTGGTACCTGTCGTTTTATCTTGTCTCTTTCCGTGTTTATCTGCGCCCGTAGTGTTGCTCGAACCCGGAGGTCTCTCCTGTCGCTTGATTTTCTCGGTGATAACTCAGGTTCGGGCGAGCCGGTGTCGAAGGCAAGTCCTCTCCCTTCGCTAGTTGCTCCACATTTCATTTTCTCACCGTAGGGGGCGAGTCAGGACCCACCAAGCAGATCTCACAGCTTCGCAAGGAGGGTTTGGGATGAGAAAATGATTCGCCGTTCGTTTCTCTCTCTCGAATGATGCTAGTTTTTCAAGCGGAAATGGAGTATCAGAACCGGAATGAGAAGAGAGCGACACTTCTCATGTACGAGAGGTTTTGAAGAGTTTTGTGAGTTATATCAGGGTAAATAAGAATATTGTCACGCACTCTTGCTATTAAGACTGGAATCAGCTCTGAGATGAAGGTGAGCATCTGGATTAGGTTTCTAAACTGACGTAACTACATTTCTTATTCGTATCTGCTAACATTGATTTTTTTAATTTTCATCTTATCCTGTATAAGAATTTTAAGTGTAATTTTAAGTAATTACTCACTATATTTGTTAAATTTACACTTACACTTTTTAAATATGCTGCAACAAGCCATGATGTAGTGTAATGAGTTTGTGTGTGTGTGTGTGTATATACCTGTATATATATGTATATACATATACATATATATATATATATATATATATATATATATATACACACACATAATAATGGAACGGCACCATATAACACAAATAAAATAGTCACATTTAAAAGGACACTCACTCGGTAAAATGTTTGAGCTTTCGGCCTTCTCCGAGGCCTTCTTCAAGTAAGACTCATGTATATATGTATATATATATATATATGTATGTATATAATATACATGTATGAATATATATTACGTACTTTGAAAATTTTTAGCAACAGAGGAACTTTTTTTTCTCAATATTAATACCCTCTTCTAATAAGGTGCAATAATACTATTAAACTGATTAGAATCGAAAATAATACTGTGTTTTTTTATGTTTTGCGTAAACTACGGAGCTTATTCGCTTCAATTAGGAAGTGTAAAAATCATTTTGTTTATTGCCATCATAATCGTGAGAGATTTACGAATTATTTGGTAACATATGTTGGGCGATCCAAGCAGCTATTGCTGGTGAACTTTTGTCCTACATATGTCCTTCTTAGGTCCTTCGTACTTTCTAACAGTCTTTACTCCAACCAAAAGGACTATTCTCGTCCTTCTTAATTCCCTCTCATCCACACAATTTCTCTTTCATCACGGACTTTCCTATCTGGGTAAATTTTATGATTCCCTTCATACACCTTTTCTCCTTTCTTTTTTCTTGAATTTCAGCAACAACATTTTTCTCCCACCATAACATGGGTCAAACTTAGTAGAATTTCTTCCACTCTACCCAGCTTATTGACGTGCCTCACCAAATTAGTGCATACTACCTTGATCAAAAAGTTCCCGGAATAACCACCGTGTGGCGCTCCCATCGTTCCGATTTGAGTTCTGTTTTTTTTTTAAATTGGTACATCTGTTGTTGATATTCCCTTTAAATCTTAGTGTCATAACTTGACATTTGCAAAAGTTACGTAGCCAAGAGTACATCTATCTCTGTGTGTGTTGGCGATTTTTTACAATTGCAGAAATGGATTTAAATTTGCAACAACGAACTTGTATTAAATTTTGCGTAAAAAACGGATTTAGTGGCGCACGGACGTAGGAAATGTTGGAAAAGTGTGTTGGAAAAGTGTTTCGGCAACGATTCTCTAAAAAAAACGGTCGTTTACCAGTGGCACGAGCGGTTCAGAAGTGGTCGTGAGTCAATCGAAGATGATGAACGCAGTGGCAGACCATCGACATCGAAAGTCGGTGAAAAAATTGATAAAGTAAAAGAAATGTTGGTCAATAACCGCAAATTAACCATCAGAGAAATAGCGGAGGACTTGAACATTGCCTATGGATCCGCCCAAGACATTGTGGTTAATGATTTGGGTTTCCGTCGTGTAGCAGCAAAGTTGGTGCCAAAAGACCTCAATTTCATGCAAAAAAGAGACCGTGTTGACGTCGCAAAAGACATGATTTGCGAGGCTGAATCCGATCCCACATTCATCAAAAGGATCATTACTGGAGACGAGACGTGGGTTTATGAGTACGACACGCAATCCAGACATCAGGCAAGTGAATGGCGTTCACCAAATGAGCCGAGACCAAAAAAACCACGTCGTTTTCAGTCAAAAAAGAAGGCAATGCTGACGGTTTTCATGGATTACAACGGTGTAGTGCATCATGAATTTTTGCCAGAAGGCCAGACAGTAAACAAAGAGTATTATTTGGGCGTTGTGAGACGTTTGCGTGAAGCAATTCGCCGAAAGAGACCAGAAATGTGGGCAGAAAACTCGTGGATTTTGCACCATGATAACGCACCGTCGCACAGTGCTATCATTATTCGTAATTTTTTGACGAAAAATGCAACAAATACCATCCAACAGCCACCGAATTCACCTGATTTGGCTCCCTGTGACTTCTTTCTGTTCAATCGAGTTAAAAAACCATTACGGGGAACGCGTTTTAGCAGCCGAGAGGAAGTAATGGAAAAATCGCAGGAAGCACTGATGGACATACCGAAAACCGAATATAAAAAATGTTTCGAGGATTGGATCAAGCGCTGGCATAAGTGTGTTGCAGTCGATGGGGATTACTTTGAAGGGGACAATATAGATTTAGATGAATAAACTTGTATTTTTAATTTTCTGAATAAATTCCGGGAAATTTTTGATCAAGGTAGTATGATATGATTGACATCTCACCTATCGTGTGTTCGTGTGTATGTGTGTGTGTATATATATATATATATATATATATATATATATATATATATATATATATATATATATTTCTATATTATATATATATATATATATATATATATATATATATATATATATATATATATATATATATATATATGAGAGACAGTCATTTCCATTGCTTGTATGAGTGAATTAATGAGCGATATATTTCGAAATTCATTTGTATTTAAAAATTCACACTATTTCGTTCATCATACTATCTCAGCTTTGCGCTGCCTCACTCTGAAATACATCTGCCTCCTCATTGGCTAAGGGAACTCCTGGTGGATTGATCAGAAAGTTCATAATTTTAGTTACCAACCATGAATGCTGCCGACCCGACTAGGGGGAAGGGATTAGCTGGGGGCTACTAGAAGCGGCCGAGATCTAGCAGGCGAGAGTTACGTATCCCGCCCGAGTTACGGAATAGGCATCCAGGTGTTATTAATTTCCATACTCTTTCTCCAGTAAAACTCGACTGCCTTCTCTCGGCTATCAGTCACAATTTCTAAACCTTTCTCTCCTACCTTCCTTACTTGGCCTATCCCTACACCTAACACAGCGTGCCAATCCCCCGAAACTATTAGGTGTTTCTCTTCAGAAACGTTCATAATTATTCCTTCAAATTAATCATATAAGCTGTGCACTTATGTTCCTCCTGCTGGCTACTTCACGCAAGGTACACTTGAAGTGCTATTTGTTTGGTCGGATATGTTTTAATATCTACCAATAAAATTCACCCCCTCACATTCAGGTATGCATAGACACACATACGTCCTTCCTCCATTTCTCCACAGTTAGCTTTTAAACTCCCTGTCCTTAAGATCGTCCCAACACCCGTCCCGCTGGCCCCGTCCGACTGCCGTGGTTGCCGGAATTCATTGACCATTTATGAGCGTTTACTAATGGATGACGGCCACGGTGGCGGCGGGGTAACGTCCTCGTCTGCCATTCCAAGGGTCGCGGGTTCGATTCCCGCCTGGGTGAGTTTCGCTCCATCTAGGGCTTGGGTTTTTGTAAATGTGACCATTGTTATCGTTGTTAATAGTTCGATGTAAAGGCCAAAATGTGCTGTTTTCGGACTTATACTGTATAAATAAATAAATTGGAAATGGTAAAGTAGTTGCCTCAAATTACTCACGAATGCCCCTCAATTATGACTACTGAATACCAAACAATTTTAAATTGTTTTTGTACTCGGTGTAATGAGAGGCGATCTTTATTTTATCTGAGCTATATGAACTCCCAAAGTGTACCCGCTTAGTTTCTTTTCTAAGCCCAGAATAATTTAAACATAAATATCTTCCTAAAAAATCTAATCTTAAAAATGTTGTCACTAATTTCCCTTCACTTCCGTCATAAGATACTTAATTATCTACTAGGAAGGCTGTTTCATGTCCTTAGGAATTACGGCTGCAGAATTCATTTATATGTAACGGAATCAGCGTGTTATCAGCGATCCTATATAATAAATACGAGAAACTCCGTGGTAAAAAATCGTGAAACTAATTATTATAACTAATTCATTCGCGGTAAACAATACGAAGTAAAATTTTTACGATTTGAATGAATGCCCTCCTTAAACGCGGCCCTAAAATACTTCGTTGCATCAAATGCTCTGTGGTTGACAACCTTTCTATGTCACTTACGTGTCAATAATTTTTGGCAAATTTAAAAGTAAGAAGATGGCCACAATTAATCTGTTACTCAAACTATACATCACTTCACTGATTTTGTAAATAAATTTCCTATTTTATAAGTCTCACGATCACAGTCGTCATCTCCTTCTTCATTTTTATTCTCATTTTCCTTTCATGAATAATAATAGTTCCTCTGCAGCTCCGGACTGCAACCAAAATTTCTTCATCACACTCATAGGCATAAATGCAAGAGTTTCTTCGTCCTCATGCGCCCATGCCGCGTGATTATTTACGTGTGGGCTCTCAGAAAAAACATTTTAAGCCTGACAATTGTCTTTTTCCGTGAAACCCAAAAAACTCGTCTTCACCTTCCATTCTAATACCCGCTACAGCTATGTACTTCGATCAACAATTTTATTTTTATATTAACATATATTCTTCCCTATCAATCCAATATTGTTACTCCATATTTTTCGGAGTAACTTTTGAGTGATTAATATGCATGCAGTTCTGTGGTTATGACAGCAGTAAGTAATTCCCGCCGGCATTATGCTTTAAAGACTCTGAAAATGTCTTGGTTGAAGAGCTTAATGAGGGCAGTGGTAATTTTTGTTAAAATATCGCTACGATTATACAGTTTCCCGTCTTTGAAATCTCGGAAAAGAACTTTGGCTATCCATCAGGTAGTGGTGGATTTTCTCTTTTCTTTACCAATATTTTTATCTTCGCTTTTTTCCAGTGCTGCAAAATTTTCATTGAAGCATCATGATATGAAAACATGACGGATCATATAGGTATTTTTTCTTTTTTTCATAATTAACAGACATGTCGTATTAGTAAAGTGATACCAATTTAAGAATAACTTTGATAGGTGATTTCCTGATTGTCAGTACTGGGTAATAGGGTCACCCTTTACTGATTTTCATACCAGATGTTTTTTGCCGGCTTCGTAAAATTGAGTGACTTTGTTGGAAACATTCTGCGGGATAGGGCTGTTGCATCACAGTTATATAATTACTCTTCGGTTCATTCAACCCTCGTCAATCATCCCGCCTAAACTCTCACTAAACTCTCTCCCGGCGTCATTATCATCAAAAAGAGATTCCCCTTCCCTGTTGAATGATGTGCTATCCCTTACCAGCACCACCAACTATTTAACCAATTTCCTGTTTGTTTTATTTCCAGATAATGTAACACTTTAATTGCGCTTGCCCTTCTACCCTCTCACTAGGATCTCTTAATACGACCTTTTTCTAATAAGACCAAGTTTTTCATCCACTTCATTCACAAATGATCGTAATTTGGCATTTTCTTTCATTCAACCACAAACCGTTCCTTCACGAACACCCAACTCTTAGCACAAGCTTTGAATCTCAGGGTTTTAACTCCGTCGTGAGGTGAGTATATTTTTACATTTGTAAGGTTTCTCTTTGTAGGATATTGTTACAGTCTTAATCTTTCAGGATTTACTCGTGAGAATTAATCCTTAGGAAGGAGTGAACGCAGCTTCAACAAAAAAGTGATCCGAAAGTATTGAAATATAGTATGATCGGGTTAAGGCGCCGTGTATGTGGAAATGTACTTTGTCTTCGTCTCTTCTCTTACTGGAATCATAACTGAGTCGTAATTTTCTCATATATATATATATATATATATATATATATATATATATATATATATATATAATGGGCTGACACAATATAACACAAATAGAAAAGAATAGACACATTTAAAAGAACACTCACACGGTAAATTGTTCGAGCTTTCGGCCCTCTCAGAGGCCTTCTTCAAGAGAGACTCTCTTGAAGAAGGCCTCTGAGAGGGCCGAAAGCTCGAACAATTTACCGTGTGAGTGTTCTTTTAAATGTGTCTATTCTTTTCTATTTGTGTTATATTGTGTCAGCCCATTATTGTGCCGCTCGTGTGAGTTTTTCCGTACAATCGTTATATATATACCAAAAAATAAATGCTTCTCTAAGGAAGCAGTAAAGTGTACTTTTGCAAACATCGTTGCAAACCAATGCAACTTTTGCATATTCAAATTCATTATGTATGGTTTGAGAATGAAACTTGGGAGTGCCGGTACGAGCATAAATGTTCCATTCATTGCGATGGGGATGGAATTCTTTGAGGAGTGACTGTGTTTAAGATTGGAAGAGATGTGTGAGACATGAGAGTGTCAAGAGAGACCGAGGAAACTGGTAATAGACATGTTTCACAGAAGTGTGAAAATAACGGGTTAATACGGTTATGGAGACTGTCAATGCAGAATCAGGGACTTGAGAAGAGTAGGTAATGGAAAATATTATATAAATATATCACGGGCAATGCATGCAAATGCAAACTCTCTAAAGCATCTAAAACCGATTTATTGTTGTGATAGAAAAATAGTAATTTTCGTGTGTCTTCTGTTTTGTCTTTCACTGGTAAAATTGTCTTCACAAGAATGAGGAAAATAAATTTGAACCAAGGATTAAGCGATACAAGGAGTTTTGGGAAACAGGGTAACTGAATTATAATGCAACAGTTTCAAAGTGTAAAACATCATTCACCAGGACCGGGATCCGAAGCCGGATCACTTGATATCCGGCCGAGTGTTTTACCGAGTAAAGGCTACCAAGGTGTCCTCTTGAAGCATGATAAAAGGTAAATACTCAAGTGTTTACAAATTGGCTTAAACTTTGTGATCTAGTGCAACGCACATGGCTACAAATACGAGTACCTTTGACACTGTACGCCGTCTGTGCAATAAATGCGCGAAATGGTGCAATCTGCGGGCCATGATGCTACCATGACTATAGCCCCGCCCAATAGCGGCGCTAGTTAACTGACACCCAATGAAGTTGTCTTTCCTTGGCAGATCGTTGAGCTGTGCGTACGGTGCCAGCTATGTCAGTTTCTTTTGTCCTTGTTTTTACTGTTTGTCGGAAATGGAAATTGACGAAATCACGGACCATTGAATCAACATCAAGTGTTTTGGTATAGTCCAGTCAAAAGTTATGAAGAAGTTACTGGAATGTTGACAGCTGTTTACGGTGATAACGCTCTGAAGAAAACATCCGTTTTCAAGTAGATTAAGCATTTTAAAGATGGCCGACAAGACGCCACGGATGATGAAAGTCCGGGACGACCTTCAACAACCTATGTAGATGACAACATTGATCGTGTGCGGTCCCTTGTCATTACCGATTGTCGCAAAACTGTCCGAATGATATCTGATGAACTGAATTTAGGAAATTTAACAGTTCATACTATTTTGACCCATCATGATGGATGGATCCTTCACCATGACAATGCACCTGCACATTCAGCATTGATTGTTCGCCAGTTTCTGCCAAAAAATTCAATCACCTTGATCCTTGATCATCCTCCTTATTAGCCACATCTTGCCCGCTGCCACTTTTCCCTAATCCCAAAATGCAAGAATGTGATGAGGGGACATCACTGGGAAGATGTGGACACAATAAAGCTAGAAATGACGAGACAACTAAAAAACCCCACTGACGAGGACTTCCAAGGGCGCTTTAAAAAATGGAAAAGGAGATGGAATAAGTGCATAGCAACGAATGGAGAGTACTTTGAACGGGGGAAAAAATCGATGTAGACTAAATTTTGCAATATAAAGTTTTTATTGCCTCAGTTCGCGTATTTATTGGACAGAGTAGTGTGTACGGTATTTCGCCATAAAATATCTTGCTCCTTCAAAGTCCCCAATATTTCGAAGTGTAAGAACTGGGTAGCTTAACTTTCTAAAGTACACGGCCGAACATCGAGGGATACGGGTTCGGATTCCCGTCAATGCGAATGGTTTTTACAATTTACAATTGTTACATTGTAATTTGTATTAGCGGATTACTCCGCTAACAGTCACTGTCGTGGTATCTCCCGCAGTTTGTTCGAATTTGTCGGGGTAACTCAATTCCGCTATTTTGTCGGATTTTCTTAATGTATTTCCCAAGTGAAATTTTCTTGTGCCCTCCTGAATCATTGTTTCGCAAAAATCGCGAAATTTAATGAGGCAGTACTAAGAGTTTACTGAAAGTGTCAAAGAATTCCAGTTACCAAGGTAGACCCAGTAATCCCATAAAGACCCAGTTACGTGAACCTTGGAAAATCATTGAAGTTATGAAAAAGGTCTGAGGTTTTATAAAGCTCATTAATAAAAACGATCACAGCTGAAATATAGAAATCAAATTTTGTATTTCATTAACTACAGGCAAAATAAAATTGATTTATGGGTAGGTTTTATGATGGCATTCGACGAAATCTTCTATAAATAAAATCGGTGAATATTTCATTTTTATTACAATATTCAAAATATTCTTACATGATTTAAATTGATTCGTATCATTAAAATAAAATACATAATACAATAATAGAGACTTCAAGACCCATTTTTGCAGTATGCGCTGATCCTGTCTTATTCTTACGAAAAATACAATCGTTCCATTTATTTCCGGTCGCGGACAAATCGAAGGCTAACGCTAGTCAGATCAGGAGTTTTAACTAAAAATAAGGTAAGCGTGGAGAAAGTAAAATTATAACTATAATCCAGCGGTTTTGCGATCAAATTAAAGAGGTATGATGAAAAATTAAATGCAACAAGAGGCGATTAATTGAAAAAAAAAAGCAATAGAAATGTCCTATTTCTTACCAATTTATTGGTGCATGACTATGGCTGCCCCAAACAAAGTCTCTTCATAAGCATTATAACAATTGTAATGTTAAAACTACAATTTCCTGTAAAATTAAAATTACAATTTTCAAACTTTTTCTATCAAGAAGTATTCGAGACATGCTAAAATTGCGCTTCTATGTTATTTATGAAATTGAATTTACGTTCCCTCATCCTCGCATTGTTTGAATGTCAATACACCTTCATGGGGCACCTATTTACTCCTTTCCTGTTTTACATGAACTCTCTACCGATCCACTAAAATAAAATAATGATTCAAAATACTTCGATTTCAATTTAATTCGTGTAATGTTACAAACGGTGGTATTTTTCGATTTATTGATGAAATTCATAAAAAGCTGATTCATCCACGAGAGTATTGGATCGCATCTTCTTTCCTTTACAAGAGTCCAATTAAATTTCTTTTCATTTCCTAACCTTTTTTTGCAGTAGCATATTTCCTTCAGTATGCATGGATTAGGTTTTCATCTTTGAATGACTAATCTACCTATGTTTCAGGATTCGTATTTTTGAGTCAACAAAATCAGCAAAAAATTCCAATGAAATGAGTTGTGATAATCAATATTATATTTATTAGTATATATTAGCAGGAGTTAAACAGCACAGGAGTTCTCTGTCTCTCTTATTGATTGAT
This sequence comes from Hetaerina americana, assembly GCF_022747635.1. Classification (NCBI taxonomy): domain Eukaryota; kingdom Metazoa; phylum Arthropoda; class Insecta; order Odonata; family Calopterygidae; genus Hetaerina; species Hetaerina americana. Next base: position 102,818,580 of record NW_027286874.1, on the reverse strand, counting down.
TAAGTAAGTCCCGTAAACCATTATATTTGATATAATTGTATGTGGTACAATATTTGTGATATAAAACATCAATTTTTCCGAAAGAAAATATTTACATTAGTGCCAAAAACGATTTGAATGCTGGAGTAAAGGCAATACTTCGCGTTCCCACATATAAACTTATTTATTACTTACGGGGCTTCCACAGGATTGCACAAGCCTTTGGTAAAGCTAAGTATTGTTTTTACTCTAACTTAATCAAGGATTTCCCAAAAGTAAAAATAGAAACAGATTCTTAATAATTACAGGCAAAATATATAACAGGCACTGGTCAAACATTTACTAGACGCTACTGAATACTACGCTTACCTCCTGGACCAACTACAGCAAAATATACCCGCAAAAAGGCCAGATCTGGCAAGGAAGAAAGCCATCTTTCATCAAGCCCACACACAGCTGCCGTTGCTATGACAAACATACGTGAACTAAGATACGAATTGTTGCCAAAACCGCCTTCTTCGCCTGATTTGGCTCCGTCAGATTTCCATCTCTTCCCGAAGCTTAAAATTTTCCTTAGTGGACTGAAATTCTCTTCAAACATAGAACTAGCAGCCGAAGTAGGTGGGCATTTTGCGGGCTTGAGGGGATCTAGTTTTTGAGATGGGATCAAGGCATTGGAACATCGCTGGACCAAGTGCATTGGTGTACAGGGAGACTACATTGAAAAATCAAAAAAGTGTCACTGAGTTAAGTCATTTATCTCTATTCCATTTCGAGAACTTTTCAAATTACCCTCGTATGTCATGGTAATGATACCGAATTGGGATTGGATAGCTTCAATATTTATTTAATAATTCCTTAGAAGTATGCACGGCACGTTTTTGGCTCTCCGCCTTCGTCATGAGAATTTTTCGCTGTGGAATTTCCGACAATCATCTGTTTCCGTGTGTCCTTCCTCGCCGGCTTGAATAGTTTCGCTGGGATATTTAGCCTCACCAATGTAGTTTCCTCGAGGCGAACCGTTCCCTAAGTCAGAAAATACCACGTCGAGAAATTCCTTTGCTTTCTTCTCGTTTCCAATAAGTGCTCCTCTGTACTAGGCCTGATTAACTTCGCGTGTACACATCCAACACATTCAGAGGACTGGTGGTTAGTTGGAAAAACATAATTAATGCAGTCCTTGGTAACATTCACTTTTGACTCGCCGAATATTTTGCCAACGGTTGAAGGCCATTTTGACCGGAGGTAGTTAGATTAATTACCACATTAAAACTTAATCTCTTTGAATTTAAATTATAAAAAAACTGCCAACCGAAAGTTTTTTTTTTCAATTTATCTGTCAGACTGTGATGTTTCGGCATATATCCTCCATGTAATCCTCCAGTTTTTTTTACATTTGTGCATAAATGAATGCCATCTAAATGTGCCCTTAATCGATTTATGGAATATTTTAAATTCCTTTCAGTACTTTCAAGCTCATTGTAAAGTGTTTTAGGATAACAGCATACAAATGGCTGAACAATATCACCTCACTTCTCACAAATATATTATTTATTTGCGTATAAAACGCTTGTTATGTGAACATTGGGAACGATGACATTTTTCAGCCGCTCAGTTTCAAAACTTTTCAGTAAAGCCTAGAATAAAAAACCACAAAAGTAATAGTGTAGAATTGTTTCCTTGATGATCTGAAATTTGGACATTTTATAGTAAGCTGAGTTTTTAGCGATACAATCATTAAAAATATTTTCTACAATATTTTTCATTTCATTATTTTATCGTTAGCGAGCTTTTTAAGTTCCTCGAGGTTTGGCAACCATTGCCAACAAGATTTAAATCTGTGGACAAGTGCGAATTTGTTCCTCATAATGACGAACTTCCACTACATCTCGCCTGAATCTGTTGTATACTATATATTGTCACTATTACTGAGGGGGGTGATTTAACACTATCCCGTTTACGTTTTGAAGGGTTTTTATTTCTGTAAAGCAATAGCGTACAAGGAACGAGCATAAAATGTAACGGAAACATGATAAAAATAATACGGAAACCCCGTTTTAGGAAACTCCTCTTTGGGGTGAAAAATAACAACATAGTAAAGGCTACAAAGAGGGTAACACAACCCCATGAGTTTAAGGTGTATCATTATTTTAATATGATGTATCTGCTGAGGTTTCAAACTTGAATTGAAAAAAGGAAGTTATGTTCCGTACCCTGAAAATGATAGTGGACAAAATTTTTTAGAATGATTATTTGTCTTAATTCGTAACAATTAATGGTCTCCAAGAAATAATTAACACTTTGAAATATTGAAATATACTTCCGTAGAGCGAGTTGGTAATTATTTTGTCTGATACGCCAGTGCATTGTATATAGTATCTCCGTTAGTTCGAACAGAGTAATAATTCAACCCAAAGAGATTATTGAAATTATCAAAAGTTGAAGCATACCGCCACAGAAAAGCGAGCTTAGAATTGCATTCAAGGAAAGGGATTATTTTACCCATATGAAATATTTCTTTAGAATAATCGCCAATATTTTTTCTATCGATTCTTCAATTCAATAAAATTGTCTTAATTGGCATGCTTCCGTTTCATAGGCAAAAACTTTGACATACCTTACTCATCACAACCTCTTTAAAAATCCTTCAAAATACATATCTGTAATTGCCTTTAAGTTCAATTCTTTTAACTTTGTTCTTGCCAAATGCTCTGAGGTCACCCAATATACAAACGAGAGCAAATTGAAATGTCCAAAAATATGGTCCAAGAAAAACAAAACTCGTAATTGGTTTGCGTTGCGTTTTTGTTTCGTACTTTGGGAAGTCTTCTGTCGGTGCTATGAGGAAAATAGAAGACACGATTATTAAAAACATCGCATGATTGGCCGTGTTGGAGCCTTATTACTGAACACAGCTTTCCTCGGACAGCATTGTTATTCCAAATGCTACGAGTGAAAAGTCAATTCATTGTTTTAAGCAATAATTCTGGGAATAAGTGACCTCATTAGATAGAATTCAAATAGGCCAATCGCCTACACAACCGCCACAAGGACATGCGTCTTCATTTAAAAGTATTTACCGCAGAGATAATTAAATTCTTTCAGTGAGAAAAGAAGCAGTATTGTCCACAAGCAAAATAATTGACTATATAAGGTGAATGAGGCTTTGAAAGTATTAATCGATTGAAAATCATTAGAGGGCTCTCCCCTCACGTGTGTGTGTGTGTGTCCACTTGCTCCGAATGAATTCTCTCGGGGAGGGAGCGTCGAGGGCGATGTAGGGATTCTAACGTCGGAAGTATATAGGAGAGACCCCTAGTACTGGCGGATGCGGTAAGTCTCATGATCAAAGTCCCGGGGAGGGGGGGGGAATCCCTCGTCCATGACGGGCGTTGAAGTCTCCTCACGCGCTCCCCTCCGCTCGGTCGTTGCAGTCTCTTTGCATTTTACATGTTTCACTATTATTCTACACATTTAGAGTTGCATCATGAGAAATGAAATTCTGAAAAAGGTTTTGAGCTGGAAACGACAGCGCTCTTATAAATGTGAGACATGGAGTGGAATATTTTATTAATCCGTATGGGTAAATCAATAAAAATTTCAAGGAGCATTCTGCTCCTTAAATTCTAAGCCTATTGATGATTTGCCGGATAGTATGAAAGACGGTAAATTCACAGGCAATTCAACGTAGAGAGAACTTGAGAATCTATGTTTTCCGGATATTTTGGAAAAAATTATGTTTTACTCGAGTTATTCACTTTTTTCATAGTAGATAATCTTCCAAAAAGAAAGAAAGGAAGGTATCACGGCAAGAAAAGTATTTGCGTGAAGATGATAATGATGATACTCAACTATTGATCAAAAGAAATGATGCATCACGAATTACAAAAACAATGAAGGATTTATTAAGTTATGGCATTTTTATATATTTACTACCTTGATCAAAAATTTCCCGGAATTTATTCAGAAAATTAAAAATACAAGTTTATTCATCTAAATCTATATTGTCCCCTTCAAAGTAATCCCCATCGACTGCAACACACTTATGCCAGCGCTTGATCCAATCCTCGAAACATTTTTTATATTCGGTTTTCGGTATGTCCATCAGTGCTTCCTGCGATTTTTCCATTACTTCCTCTCGGCTGCTAAAACGCGTTCCCCGTAATGGTTTTTTAACTCGATTGAACAGAAAGAAGTCACAGGGAGCCAAATCAGGTGAATTCGGTGGCTGTTGGATGGTATTTGTTGCATTTTTCGTCAAAAAATTACGAATAATGATAGCACTGTGCGACGGTGCGTTATCATGGTGCAAAATCCACGAGTTTTCTGCCCACATTTCTGGTCTCTTTCGGCGAATTGCTTCACGCAAACGTCTCATAACGCCCAAATAATACTCTTTGTTTACTGTCTGGCCTTCTGGCAAAAATTCATGATGCACTACACCGTTGTAATCCATGAAAACCGTCAGCATTGCCTTCTTTTTTGACTGAAAACGACGTGGTTTTTTTGGTCTCGGCTCATTTGGTGAACGCCATTCACTTGCCTGATGTCTGGATTGCGTGTCGTACTCATAAACCCACGTCTCGTCTCCAGTAATGATCCTTTTGATGAATGTGGGATCGGATTCAGCCTCGCAAATCATGTCTTTTGCGACGTCAACACGGTCTCTTTTTTGCATGAAATTGAGGTCTTTTGCTGCTACACGACGGAAACCCAAATCATTAACCACAATGTCTTGGGCGGATCCATAGGCAATGTTCAAGTCCTCCGCTATTTCTCTGATGGTTAATTTGCGGTTATTGACCAACATTTCTTTTACTTTATCAATTTTTTCACCGACTTTCGATGTCGATGGTCTGCCACTGCGTTCATCATCTTCGATTGACTCACGACCACTTCTGAACCGCTCGTGCCACTGGTAAACGACCGTTTTTTTTAGAGAATCGTTGCCGAAACACTTTTCCAACATTTCCAACGTCCGTGCGCCACTAAATCCGTTTTTTACGCAAAATTTAATACAGGTTCGTTGTTGCAAATTTAAATCCATTTCTGCAATTGTAAAAAATCGCCAACACACACAGAGATAGATGTACTCTTGGCTACGTAACTTTTGCAAATGTCAAGTTATGACACTAAGATTTAAAGGGAATATCAACAACAGATGTACCAATTTAACAAAAAAAACAGAACTCAAATCGGAACGATGGGAGCGCCACACGGTGGTTATTCCGGGAACTTTTTGATCAAGGTAGTATACGTTTTATTCTGAATCATTACTAATAATATTTCTTATTAAGAACTATTTCAACGAAAGTCATATATTCCACATTAATAGCAAGAAGGTTAGCTGAATTTTAATTGGAATATGATTGAAAAAGCTCCCAAAGGCATGGATTCAGTTGAATGTAGAATCGCGCTAACATTTCAATTTCACTCTTTCTCCGACTGTCCCCTCTCCTTTGGCTCCCCTCCCCTCAATTATTGGACGCACCCGTAATTAGATGCACTCATTAGAAAAGGTAAAAACATTTATATAGGTCATTGGCTGTCAAGATTAATTAATTAATTGCCCACAATCTCTTATTGGAGGCTACTTCGACAAAAATGTGCACTCTATTAGCGTTGAAGGATACTAAATCGATTTTTATTGGCTCTAGTACTATTCAATTAATATTGTCCCCGAATTCGTGAACATTTCAGAATTTTTTTCCTTCAGTATGTCATATTCAACCATACCCAAAATATTTTTTAGCTTCTTAGACTTCTGTTGCTACTTAATTGTGATCAATTAAAGTTCTTAACTTGAGTGTAAAATTGAAAAGAATGGCTGTTTTTACTTTCCAAATTATTTGCTTTTCTGGGGAAAAATGGATTTCTTATCGATTTATCCGACCGCTGTTGATTCCAGGGAAAACTTATGTTTGACTCGTCGTGTGGGGTGATTGATGCTGCTCGAATATTCCTTTGTACCTAGCGTAGGGCGAGACGGCATCCCCTCACGACCGCATGCCTCATCTTGGCCTCGAAGTAAACGCTCTCTTTAGATGCTGAAATCGCACGAAAAACTATCGGAGGCTACCCCACGGAGGAATGGAAAACTATGTTTAGCTTTGAAGCCAATAATCAGAAAAAATGTAGAAGAAAGTCTTCAACCATGAGGGAGAAAGATAGAAGAAGGAAGTCGGGCATGAGAAAAGTTATAAATGTATTGCAAAGACGCAGGCAGGGATAAGGAAGCAGGTCGAAAGAACTTACAAGTATAGAAGCCTTCGGACAGGGTAACATTATGCTTTATAATTTAAGGTGCTGATTTTATCATTAAAATCGAATATATAGGACCTCTTGACCTGGGAGGGGTCTCTACCCAGCCAAAAAATCACCAAGAGTTAAAGTTACTTTAATTGGTTACATATGTAGTAATTGCTTGAATTCGTTTTAATCCTATATTTCAATCTTAACCTAAGTACCTTTTAATGCTAAAAATATAAATAATTAATTTTATTGTATCCATAGGCGTTTTTAAAATGCAATTCAGTTTCTAGACACGAAAATTTCAAAGGACGCCTAAATTATTTATCACTCAGGTAAATACTTAGAGAAGAATAAACTTTTTATTAATATACGCTAAATTTTTATTTTTTTAATTAATTCAAACCCATTTTTCCTTTGCTAGTATTTTTTACTAGTAGCATGAGTATTTTATATAAATCCTAGATATGACTGCAGATATATATTTATTAAATGCACGAGAATATATTCCGTGAACCGTTAGCTTGGCCTTCAATTTCACTTTAGACTGAAAAAACTATTTATTCATCCCGAAAAAATTAATAGCAACCATAGTAGCCACCTGTGAAGAGGCAGCCAATTAATAATATTAAAGATATGAAAATTCATGCATATCTGTTGCAAATGCCATATTAAAATTCCTAAATTTTTTTTTTCAATCGGCAGTGTAGCCGAAAAATCACAGTACTGTGGGGCAGCTGCCCCCGATTTTGGAACTCTTTGGCTATTCTTTCAGTGGTATTTTTGGTTTTCTCTTAATCATCAACAGGTGATTTTAATGGAAAAATATAGCTTTCCTCCATAACGTATGAAGAAGGGTCCATTCAATTTCCTTTATTTATTATTTGTGCTACGCGAACGCTATTTCACATGCTACTGCACGCTTTAAGCCTGCCACTGGATTATTTAAAAGCATAAATTGCCCTACGTATCCGAATTTCAGTTTTTGACGGAAGATAGACAATCGACCTCACTCCCAAAGGTATAATAGGTTTAATATATAGTGCCGATTACCATATTAATGCAGTTCAAATTATCAAACGATAAAGTAATAAAAATACTGCCAACTGCTCATGGAGGCTATTGCATATACTCGTATGTTCACTTTTTCATAAAACTTGGCGACAGCTGCAGAAATCGAAGTCTGAATTCAGGAAAGCGGAATAATGGAAAGTAACGATTTGAGTGTGTTAACTGTATAGACATTGAGCGAACGAGGTGAAAGAGCCATTCATATCAGGTAAAAGACGAACTTAGAAAGGATGAAATGGAATAAGGAAGGTAATCTTTGAATTCCGTATTACCATTATACTGTTTCGTTTTATTCCTTTGCTTCATAACCTTCAATTTACTTCATAAAACGCGTATGGAAGTTTATAATAGTCATGTCTTTTCAAATACTAATATATACTGGGAAATGTATCGACCGTAGTTCTAACGATTAACTAGATAAATTGGGCTCACATGCAAGTAGAGGTCGGCATTAATGCACCCAAGCGCTACATAATTATGCATTATGAAGTAATTTCTATGGCAAGACACACCTTTAACCGGTACAGTTCTAAATATTGTCTTTTAAAGTGATAAAAGAATTTCCATTTAACACCCAAATAGGCCTGAACGACGAAGTTCTTGAAAAATAAAAAGTTCATGCCTTTGAGTCACTCCTCACGTTCTTTGATATGCTGATTAACATGAATTACGCCCTCAGGGTGGACCACTATGGCGCTTGGAATCCTCGGAATTAGCGCTAAATTCGGTAGAAAATACTTGTCACATTGCTAAACATTTCAAATATGAGCCTTTTCCTTCGGGCTTATTTCATCGAGGATTCGGTTTTATGTTTCTCCCGCATAATTGCAGGGTCTATTTGAAAACTGATCAATGTGGCGGAATTCGTTCCTACACACGATATATGTGTGTCTTTATGTGGTGTTAGGGCGACGGGCGAGACCCTGATCAGCCAAGGTGATGACGGGCCAATGAATTCACATGGCGTAATTCGACGGTTATCTTTCAAGGCAATAGGCGCAAATCCTCCATTAACGGGGCACATCTCACTCCGGGAGCTATTATGGGCGGTCACCGGCGGATTTATGGTCAAATGCATGCTAATAACATGCTATATTAATGCATGTATTTGCGTATTTATATTGTTCACACTGTAATACCGACGCTCTTCCTAGCTTTTCCTACAAACCTCATTCTTTGCTTAGACTTTTCTTATTTTATTGTTATCTTTCTTCACTGTCATTTACTTTGAGTTTGTGTGTATGTGTTGGTGCATCCTTAATTTATACTTGTATATGTGTGTATATATGGGTGCATATGTGCGTAATTTTGTATGTATATATGTAAATATGTTTGGATGTATGTGGGTGTATATATAATGTGTGTGTGTGTATGTATTTGTGTATGTAGGTACATATGGCTATGTGTATATGTATGTTTATGTATGCATATATATACCACATATACTTTTTTCTTTTCGATGTGCAAATCTATGCTAAATGAATTTATATCTGTCTATATGTATTTATGTGTACGAATGAATATAACTATAAGTTTAATGCCAAATATAATATGTATACGACGATGGGTTAAATGAAAGAAGGAGCCATTAGGTCTCAATTTCACCCAATTAAAGACCTCTATCTATCTATCTAATACCAAACCCATTATTCTACGTTAATATTGAACTAACAGGACTTTTTCAAAGCATGAAACAATAATAAAAAATATTTTTAGTACTATCCTTACCTCTCAACTATGAATGATGGAGACACATATTATTATCCAGGTCAATATCTTAGTTTTCTTTCAAATTAAACGTTGAGGATCTGGTATAAAATTTAACCTTCCGCAATGTTTTTATAAGTCCAGCGACAATTTACATTTCCTCGGTTAACTACTTTCCTTCTGAAAAAATGAGATCTTAATGGCTCCTTGTTCAACAAACTGAGCAAATGCACGATCAATAAAACTTAGCCTTGAGGCGAAGATTGCCAAGCCACGATTCATTGAAGAGCCACGGTGTCGAAACTTACAATGGACAAATAAATTCCTTCTGTGAATCGTGCATTGCAGGCCCACTTCGATATTTTAAATGAAGTATCGTATTCGTATCGTAAACTAAGTATAGATCGAGTAGGTACGTTGCGATAGTAAACAAAATATTCCTTTCTGCGTCATCATCATTTGTTTTTTTTTACCATTTGGCATTTTATCAGGTTTTTAGTATTTCTCTTCACAGCCGTTTTTCTGTCTGTTCCAATTTTATCTATGGGCTGGAGATATTCCTTTCATCTCCATCCTCCTTCATCCACCGTTCCTCTCTTCCATTCCTGTATTAGTCAGCGTAAACTATGAGCGAACAACTCAAGTACTAGTAACAGTACTTTGGTATTACGTCGATTGGCATCCAATGTAACATTGTTTAGATGATTATTTTGAATCGACATACCAAAGGCTGGTTAGCAGAGGAATAGCACGCGGCCCGACTGACAAACCACAGAGAATTTATGGAGAGAAATGCGTAGACAGACGGCCACTAATGCAAACTCGGCACAAAGCGGCGATTGGCCTCGCCCCCCTCTATCTCACCCTTCCCTCTCCCCTCCCTTCCTCCCGTTCCAGGCCTCTCGCCGCGGCCCGCGGGAGGAATGTACGGAACATGAGTCGGGGCCCGAGTTGAGGGTGGGGATGTCTCTTGTCGAATCCGACATCCGGAAATCCACCCTAGCGCCCCCTCACCCGCAATGCGAAGATGAAATGCGAGCGCTCCCAGGGTGGCAAGTGTCGAACACGCCCCTCTGTCTTGGGCGTTTTCAAAATATGACTGAGAAAGCGTGGTCGTTGGACTATGAGGTAACGGTGGGCCTTGTTCCATCTTATTGAACTTCGAATACTACGTACTGCACATTAATATCAAATCTTGCCCTTACATCAAAACACAATATCCAACAATGGGGACATGCTATTTTGGCAATAAGGCTGTTCAAAAAAAGTGCGCATGGATGTTTTATCCGCAAAATTTATTGATCAAACATTTAATTAATGTTATATTGTTAGATTGATGTGTAGTGTGTACCCATGTGGTACAGTCTCATTGATTTGACCCCAGTACTGCGTATGTGGCAGACGCTGTAAGGTGAAACATTTTCAGTTCATTAATGCCCGCTTCTGATTATGAAAAACCATTTCTACGATGGCAATCTCTTACATTAGGAACAGGAAAAAATGCTATATTGATTTATTTATGTACCCTGAAAGCCGCCGCTAGGGTGTGTGACAAGGGGGGTGAATATAAACCAGAACAATTTTACCCGAGCATGACCCTACCCAGGTCGGACAATGTTATTATGATCCCCTGTCGTTTGTGGAAAAAATGACATCTTAAATCTATCTGTTCTACACTTAATATCTCTAACTTTATTAACATGATCTCTCCTACCGTAGGAAGATGGGGGCTATAATTATTTTTTAACATCACTGCTAAAGAGACCTCCTTCAAATTTATGCAAGAGATTTAATCTGTAATTTAACCTTCGCTCCATTGAGTGATTCCCAGCCTAGCTGCTTTAATATTTTGGATACGCTACTAAGTTCATCATAACAACGTTTTACAAATCTAGCTCCGCTACGCTGCACGCGGTCAAATTCGGCAATTAATCCAACTTCGTAATGATGTCATATACTTGCAGTATATTCTAAATTAGGCCTAACCAACGACAGATAACATTTCTCTTTGGCCTTTTTATCACATTCACCAAGTACTCTTGTAATAAATCCTAATTTTTTGTTAGCTTGTCCACATATTCCCCGTATGTGTTTCACCCAGGAGAGATCGTGAGTGAAGGTAACGCCTAGGTATTTAATTGAGTCTACACATTCCATTTCGATGTTCCCAATGCAGTAGGCGTTCTGGAGGGAATTGCTCTTTTTCCAAAAGTTTATCACTACCCACTTTTTAAAGATTAATTCTAATTGCCAAGTGTCGCACCAGCGTTGACCAATTCATGACTATTGAGGATGAGAAACTCATTTTCATAATTATTTTTGCAAGTTCTTAAGCAGCAACATTGGAGATTTGCGGCTTTGAATTGTCATGGGGCAGCATCCAGGCAGTTGCTTTGATCGATTGCCTTGTGAGATTGGAATGGTCTTGAAGATTTTCAGTTTCTTCTGATAGTATGCTCAATTTGCAATTATATGCGCTAGTACTTAATGCTGATACGCAATTCTCTGAATATCGAAAGATGATATGACAATAACTTTCCCCGAAGCAGCCACTTCGACTTTTTTTGGTGTTGGTGAGGCCGAAAACTTAAACGTTGGGCTTTACTGTTTGTTCTCAAGATCACAATGATGTAGCCGAGTTTTGTGTATAATTATAAACTTAAAAAAAACTCCTCTCCATGAAACATTAATCTCAGCTCCAATGAAACCTTAACACGATCGTACATTTGTTTAGGTATAGGTAGTTGTGGACCCCAACTGCGCAAACATGGTCTTACGATCAATTTTTCTGTTTACAACGTGTAGGTGGCACCCCTTGAAATTTCTAATACATTTTAGAGTACTGCTAACGTTATCCGACCATCTATATCTACATAATACCCCGTAAGGGCGTGTGGCGGGGGGTGTTAGGTCACCACCCGTATAAAAACATCAGACCATCTCATCCCACCTTGGCAGCAGCGATGTTAACGTTTACTTCCGTTCGACTTGGATGTGTTTTTTTCTTGCACCAGTAAAGAAAAAACAAAAATATGACAACGTACTATCATGAACTTGTCTTTCAACAGGCTTCTGCGTGTCGCCTCGATATCAGAAAGTTCAGTTCCTACCCTACCAAATATTTCACATTATTACTATCCCATAAGAGGTTTAGCGTGATTTAGGCTATTACATCGGTCAATACCTTCAAAGTACGTTCAAATCTCGTCAATGCGAACGCAAGGGGACATCACAGCGTCGGTCAACAAGGGGTTCCGCTCATGGTAACTATAATTTGCTATAAAATTTTCATATAAATAGCCAAAAAATGTCAGTACGGGAAGCTTTCTTCGCTTTAGGGATTTAACTAATAAGATTTATATACACAATATCTGTATATCATAATGAATTAACCTGTACCCGTGGTACACATAAAACCATGGCATGGTGGCAGGGCATTTGCGTCCTGATAACCCCTAGAGCTGTGCTGGCTGGAGCGATCGCAATTGCTCTTGATAGGGTCACCCATAGGTCGAAGGATAGGAGCCAGACGAAAGGTAATCTGCTCAGCTTCTGTTCCTCAGTGAGGCGGCTGCAAATGTGTCTCACCCAACTGGGGCGGCCTTTGCGTGATGCCGTCTCATTAAAACCACAATGGAAAAAGACAATGAGAAACTATATCAATTAATTATCGCATGCAGCAATCATGAAGAGAGAGAGAGATCCTAAGAGACTCCAGGCAAATTTGGGCTTCGGCCCCCTGGACCATGCGTCGTGCTCAACAGCGGGAATTAGGGCTTCCCAGTTGTCGTATCAAGAATTTTTCGCAAAGCGAAACCATCAGAAGTAGCTCAGAAGACACTGCGAAAAAGGACCAAGCCAATTGTAATGGGGACTTGGAAATTGTAGGATGATGTTGAAGACAGAAAAATGAAAGAATATAAAGCAAGAGATGGAAAGAGGAAATATAGATGTTTTAGGATTGTACGGCGTGAGATTTAAGGATAGCGGGAATCGCTGAAGAGATAGCTATAGAGTAATGTACAGCGTAGGTGACGAGATCCAACGAGGGGTTGTAAAAACATGAAATAAAAATGCAGGGAGAAGTGTAGTAAACATAGAGATAGCGACTGATAGAATCATACTAGTAGAAAGAAAAGCGGAACCAAATAACTTGGTTATTGTGTAGGTATGCAAAGGTATACGTACATACCTCCAAGCAATCATAGGGACTAGGGAGAAAGAAGTGGGCAGGGTATAATATCAATTAGAAGAAATAATTGCATTTGCTCCTTGTAGGAAAAATTTGATAGCGATGGAGGATTGGAATGCTACGGTAGGTGAAGGAAGAGGTGGTGATGGAGTGGAAGACTACGGTTTAGGTACAAGGAATGACCGCGGAGAGAAAGCAATTGAATTCTGCAGGAGATAGGGGTTAGTTATCACCAACACTTGGTTTATACACCAAAAAAGGCGTAGGCATACATTTAAAATGCCAGGTGACTCAGAAAGGTATCAGATAGATTATATTATGGTCAAGTACGGATTTAGGAACAGTTAGATCAATTCACACAGTTTCCCGAGAACGGAATAAGATTCAGATTATAATTTGTTGTTGATGAAAAACATTTTCTGAATCAGGAAGATAAATCAGGGAAGAAGTTCGTGGAAATGAAATTTAAAGGCATTTACCAGGACGATACGAAAGGAGGAGCGGCAGGCTCTTGAGAAAATTATGAGTGAGGCACAAGTAGGGAATAGAGGACAATGGAAAAAATGAGAACATATCAAAAATGGGACTTCGAAAGCCACCAAGAAGACGATAGGTAAATTAAATAGGAAAAGATCAGGCAGTCATGGCTAACAGACGAGATAATGACAAAGATAGAAGGGAGAATAAAATGAAATAATGAAAAACAGGATTATATTGAAGAAAGAACAAAGAGCTGAATAAAAAACTGAGGTGGAAAATTAATACGACAAAAGAACCGTGCTGAAAGACGAAGTGGGAGGATGTGGAAAGTTTATGAAGGAAGTGTGAAATGGGTGAGCAAAGTAGGAAGGTGTGAGAGCACTGTTAGGAAGTAAGAAGGAAGAACAACTAATATATCAGTGAATTCAATAATCGAACTAGGAAATATTCTTGAGAGTTTTGAAGAATTTAAAGAGAAATTATACAAGGTTTATAGAAAAAGTGTCGGTAGCGATTTTTTCCTGTGCGTGAAGTACTGAATTCAGACCGTCAGTTAAGTGTGAACATGCTCGCAAATCATATTGGCAATGATAAGATGGCAGTGTACACCATTATCACTGAAATTTGGTGATGCGAAAGATCTGCGCTAAACTCGTCCCGAAGGCCTTGACAAACGACCAACAGCAGAGTCGAGTGTCCGCTTGCGAAGACCTACTGCAGCGGCATTTCCATGATTCCCCAATCCCCTTACAGTCCTGACATGGCACCAGCAGACCATTTCCTATTCTCAAAAATGAAATCCTCCCTCAAAGGACCCCATCATGGGAGCATTAGAGCCTTCAAAGAAGCTAGCACGCACGCCATTAAGGTCCTTCCGAAATACGCCTACCAGGGAGCCTTCTAGTTGTGGTAAAGCCTCTGGCAAAAGTTTGCCAACGCTCAAGATTTACTTTGAAGAATTTTGAGGCATTGCAGCAACATCTGAAATAAATGTATTTTTCCGAAAATTTTCCCGTTACGTTTTATACAAATCATTTATGGTAAAGAAATTACGCCGGCAACCTTATACGTGGTATGTGCATTAAATACGCGAACTGGTGCAATCTGACGGCCATGACGCGGACTATATAGCCCCACCCACTAGTGGCGCTAGTTGCCTGAGACCCAATGAGCCGTCTGTGCTTGGCGGATCGTCGATCTGTGCGTATGGTATGCCCAGTAATGTAAGTTTCTGTTGCCTAGGCATACTTGACAGCGAGATGGAAAGGGAATTGAAATCAAGTATCCGCAGACCTAATTAGAGTTTGGGAAAACTTGAAGATGGGTTAATTCCTAGCATTTATGAAGGAGGAGCAAATCAGGAAGATTTCGTTCATCAGTTTTGGTTTTCACGCAGAAAAAGAGACTGGCAGCTCTACTTTGAGGACTATAGAACAATAAGTTTGATTACCCGTACAGCTTAAGTGGAAATAGCTGCTGGATCATCAAATAAGAGGTTGGAGATCAAATGATTACTATTTAAGATATGTTCAGTTTGGAGTGCTCATGTGGAGAGCCATGCGTGATACCATAGCAGTAATGGAGAGGAAAAAAGAATAAAATCGGGTTGATATTTTGTCCCTTAGATTTCAAGAATTCGTTCGATTAAGTGAATTTGGTAGAATTAAATAATATATTGCAGAAATAAGGAGTGTATCGGAGGAGTAAGAGACTTACGTACTGTTTCCGCGAACTGTACATGCCCCTGACTGCTCCAGTGTGACTAATGAACGGAGAGTTAAGACGGATTGTTTTAGCAAGTGGGGTGAGCCAGGGGTGTCTTTAATCAACTGTGCTCTTCAATATGTATGTGGAGGAAATGGTTAAAGAGACATGGGAAGAGCCGGAGATAGGAATGAAAGTCGATGGAGAATTCATAAAATCAATCAGGGTTGCGGATGAACAAGCTTTAGTGTACTGGTTAGCCAAACGGTTGTAAGCATTGCCGCGCGCAGTGAAAAGTTAGTGCGATAGGTATGGCATGAGAATAAATGTAAACATGGCCAAGGTTTTGCAGATTTTGAGAAATAGAAAACCTAAGTTAAATATTTAAATAGATGATCATAGACTAGAGTAAATGAAACAGTTGACCTACGTACCTCGGAAGTGTTTTGGATGAAGATGGTCAAAGTATTAGAGATATAAAAAAAAGAATTGTGTCATGCTAAAATCTTTCGCAAGGAGAAGGGAATTGATGACGGGGACTTTGAGTCAGGGTGCTAAGAAAAGGCTTGTTAAAAATGTGATATGGAGCTTGGTTTTGTGCGGCTTGGAAACATGGTCGTTGAAGTAGAATGATATGCATATATTGGAGGAGGATTTTGAAATGTGGGTGTGGAGAAGGATGGAAAAGGTGAAGTGGACGGAAAGAAAAACATGCGAGAGTTTATTGCAGTGCCGGGTGTTATATTGTTTTGTTAGGATAAGCAAGGAAAGGTCTAGTTTCTCGATTGCATAGTCTGTATACATGTAAAAACTACCTTAACTGGTAGAATACTAATTTAAAACATTCTTGTGAGATGCCTTTGTATGCTGTCGTGAGTATGAAATAAACGAAGTAAATGAAATGAAAATACCTAATCCGTTTCATTCATTCTCAGTGCATTATATTTGACCATTTTTAAATTGCATCTTTGAAGCAAATTGACAGAAATGACTAAATTTAACCCATTACATTTTTAGAAATCTTATTTATAAATTTCCGAAGGTGTTAGGTGAATGCAATAGAAAAATATGAAGTACAAATTTAAATTAGAATCCAGAAGTATTTTTGAACAATAGGACTGAGCAATTACAGATTCTGCACCTACTTCCCTCGCCTTAAATTATACCTATTGTCCTCTCATCCATATCATGCAAGGTCATGGAACATATAATTGCTATTTCGATAGTGAGACTCCTCAATAGTCATCTCACCTCATAATTGATGGAAAACCAGCACGGTGTTAGAAAGGGTAGATCCTTCGAGAGACAACTTGCGCTTTTTGTTCATGATATTCCTATTTCGGAGGAGAGCGATGTTCCAATGGACGCGGTTTTTCTAGATTTTTAGAAAGCCTTTAACATAATACCCCATCGTAAACTACTCACAAAGCTAGAAGCATGGCATAGATAAAAATATCTGGGGTTGGATTAAAGACTTTTAGTATAGTCGGATACAAAGAGTGGTCACAGATGGAGTTAGCTCAAATGCAGTAGAAGTTACTTCAGGTGCTCCCCAAGGAAGTACTATCGGGCCTCTTTTATTCCTCCTTTACGTTAACGGCATTGACGCCGTAGTCACAAGTAAGATACGCTTAATTAGCGACGACGCAGTGTTTTACCGTGATATACGTTAACCTGAGGATTCAGCAGCGTTATCAGGTGATCTAAATGTTATACAACGCTTGTGTGACACTTGGCAATTAGAATAAAACTTCAAAAAGTGCGTAGTGATAAATTTTTCGAAAGACAAATTCCCTAACGAAGGCCTACTGCATCAGGAACGCCGAAATAGAAAGTGTAGAACCGATTAAAGTCTTGTACTTGGTCATTACCCTCACTCAAGCACTCTCCTGGGTGAAACATATACAGGGAATATGTGGACAGGCTAACAAAAAATTAGGATTTATTAGAGTATTGGAGACATGCTTCTTGTA
Organism: Hetaerina americana; assembly: GCF_022747635.1. Taxonomy (NCBI): domain Eukaryota; kingdom Metazoa; phylum Arthropoda; class Insecta; order Odonata; family Calopterygidae; genus Hetaerina; species Hetaerina americana. The sequence goes on along the minus strand of NW_027286874.1, from coordinate 102,801,225 downwards.
TGTGGGGTGTTCACGGAGTTGGATCAATTGCCGAATCAGATCGCGGACTGCGCAGATAGACTGGATTTGTAAAGGCCATTAAAAATTAAAGTATCATTTTATCTGGGTTTAATAAGGAAATGGATTCTATCTTTCATTTATGAAAGTTTTGAATGAAAAATGAAAAGACAACACTAAGCATTCGTAAAGTTCCCTTAAATGTCGAGAACAACTGATTGCATGGATTTCATCCCGCGAAACCCTGGGAATGAGATCAAATATGGGACACTAAAGAAAATTAGGAGTATAAAAGAGCGATTTGGAAATAATTGAACAATATTATAATCATCAAATTCCAAATAGCCAAACGACCATCTAATGTTTATAGGGAAGAGGATTATTGTTCCGTCTATGTATGTGTGGAGAAGTGACCCAACCACCATTGAGTGATAACGGAACTCTTCATATAATATTTTTTTAATATTATCAACAATTATCAATGGCGGTCTTACATTATAAGGGATTTCTCATACCAAAACAACAATTGCGACTTTATAATTTGGGGAGATTGCAATGTTTCACCTATTGATTGGGACTCATATAGTTTTAAAACGGAGGTTGAAGACAAAGATGCTTGCGAGTCGCTATTACATTCCTTTACGCTGAACCTCGTGCATCGACTCGTCACCTCACCAGCTAGAAACGATAATATTCTTGATTTTCTAGCTATGAACATGCCCAAAAAAGTCTTAACAGAATCTAATGAATGAAATGGTGATCAAATTTTCCATGCATGGGGTCCGAAATAAGAAGTCCAAAAGAATAATTTACTTCTTTAAAAATGGTGACAATAATGGCTTAACATGCGTGTTACCGAGTTCATTTGCTGATTTTAAGAAAGATATTAATTACCGAAATGTCGAGAAAACATGGCATCACCTCCTCCGCATCAGCATTTAACAGGTTAATTCAAATTAAACCTGTGGAATAGAAATAGAATAATCAAAAATATTATAATAGAATTATTAGAAAGAGTATAAATAGAATTATTGGATAGAATGTGTAGACTCGATTAAATACTTAGGCGTTACCCTCACTCACGACTTCTCCTGGGTGAAACATATAAAGGGAATTAGAAATTGGGGAAATGTGATGAAAGAGTTTAAGAGTAATGTTATCTTTCGCCAGTTAGGTCCCATTTGGAATATGCTGCTAGTACATCGAATCCTCACGAAGTTGGATTGATTTCCGAATAATATCATTACAACTAACAAAGGAATCCACCTCCCTTCTTCGGCGATACTGACTGCCGGTGAGGGGAGCTAGAATTGTAAAAAGTTGTCATTGTAAACTGAGTAGCAAAATTATTCGAAGAGCTAGTTTGGGAGTAATTAACAGAGCGAAGGTTAAATTACAGACTAAATGTCTTGCATAAATTGGAGGGATTAATCTTTAGCGATGATGTTCAAAATGTATTATTATCCCTATTGTACTGCGGTAGGAGAGATCGTGTAAATAAAATTTGAGAGATGATGGTTAGAGCAAATTGATTTAAAATGTCAATTTTCCCACGAAACGATAAGGGACCAGAGTAACATTTTCCGACCGCGTTAGGGGGAAGTGTTTTGCGTCAAAAGCACTCAGAGGTGTTAACGCCCCCTGCCACACACCTTAGCAGTGGAGTTCCGGTTAGCATGCACGTGCACATGCGGCAATTAAAACAGCTCTTCGATCACCTCCTTGCGTTCTTGGAAAATGAAACGAAACATTTTCTTCAAAAATTCACAATAAGTAGAAGATTATTCTGCAAAAATTATGTATCCTTCGATGTATTTTCTGAAAATATGAATACAACTGTACATTGAAAGGGCATTGAATTCAAAAGATTTGAAACCGAGATTTGGGCATTAAAATTCTCTGAGAATTCCATGTTGTGTTTTCATTTTTCAGTAGCTAGTATTTTTCATTGCATTTATGCGTGAAACTTGAGGGTTTTTTAAAGGGCCCCGCTGTAGTTTTCTACTCTGTGTGAGGTTTGCCACTAATTCATAGGTTTTATTGAAAAATAAGAATATTTTACATTAAATTCTTCGTCCCATTTATACCTTCAATAATTCATAAATCATATCTCCCTCCGATGGGCCAATGTTGTGGATTATTTGAAATGATCTTATTATAATCCATATATCTTTGATTTATCATTTCGTCCTTAAAAGAAATTGCCATTTGTTTCATAAATTGAAAGAAATTACCCTGATGTGGGTTGCGGTAGTCCATGGGGTTGAGCGTTGGACTGCTGACCAGACGGTCCCGGGTTCGTTTCCCGGGTAAGTCTCTCTAGGCACCTGCAGCTCCACCCAAACTATGTGATATTTCGGGTACCAGATCTTATTGGAACCGACACAGGAAAAGGAGCTGGCCCCCCTACCCTGATGTGTGAATTTTACACGCCGTCGGGCTTAGTACAGGGTGAACTCTACCATCACCAACCAATCCGACCTTCGGGTTGATAACTGTTTTTACCCTGCAGATGTTTTTACCAGAAATATATATCTCGCATCGAAATAATTTGAAGTGCGCTACTTAATCGATTCCATTATATCAGTGTTTACCATGACCGGAAGATTTTTCAAGTGGAAACTGTTGCCTCAATGCATAATTTATATTCTACGCATGATGTATGCCCCTCAGATTTTAAACATTCCTCCAGTACTTACATTGTCGACGAGGAACTCGTAAAAGGAAGTAAATAGCTACGTGTATGACCTCTAGTGGGTATTAATATGACTGTGACGCCGTGATCGCTTTGGCTGCTAGTTTTATCATTTCTCAAAAGAGAGCAGCACCATCAGAAGATGGCAAACTAACTGTGATATAAACAAATTTTTAATATATATTGCGTTTGATTAAGTTAATTTTATTCAAAATAATAATTTTTTTACTTAAATACATCAATGTTAGCATATTAAATTGATACTTTCAATTGGAGAACGCTCAATCCCAGAAGTCAGTGCGATAATGGCTGCCAGCAGGTGTAGTGTTATGCAAGTTTTTGTGGTGTTAGAACTTTGTGATTTTTACCAAATGTCTTCGAATGAATAGTTTTTGTTTTAAGTGGCATTATGTCAGAGAGGACTTCCACTGGCATCATGAAGTCCTCGTCTGAAGGTGAGCTCTTGGAGCGAGATGAGACGAGGTTAATCAGTAATAACGCAGATTGTGAGTGCTTTGATCAGAGGCTCAATAGCAACCGTTATGCCGAATCTAAACTAAAACGTACTTTCACCTTGCCTCGCAATCCATTCGTGTCTTCGAGAATGAGTAAAAGAAAAGCGAAGCATAAAGAAGGTACGGAAACTGTGGGTAAAGGATCGAGCATTCAGACTATTTCTGAAGTTAACGGTGATCCGAAAACTAACAAAAAACTCTTTCGAAGACCTTCATGGAAGAAGTTTTTGAACAAAATGTTTCAGCATGTGTCATCTGTTAGTGTACCAAATAATAGGAACATCCGTAACATTGACAAGAGAAGATCGGAAATATCCCTTTCGTCGTCGGACATAAGGGTGCCTCCTACAAGACCTAATAATATTAACTTTAGTGACAAAGTTCCTGGAGTGATTGGTTTGAGAAACCATGGAAATACGTGCTTTATAAATGCTGTACTTCAGTGTTTGAGTCATACTGACATTTTAGCAGAGTATTTTGTACTCGATCAATACAAAGTTGATCTTTCCCGTAGGAATAAGCTAAATTCAAAGAAATACGGGACCAAAGGAGAAGTCACGGAGCAGCTAGCAATGCTTTTAAAATCAATATGGTCATGTCAATATGACCCGGAAATATCCAATCAATTTAAGAATGTAGTTGACAAGTATGGTAGTCAGTATAGGGGTGGTAATCAGCATGACGCTCAGGAATTCCTTTTGTGGCTATTGGATAAAGTGCATGAAGATTTGAATACTGCCACCAAAAAGAAATATAAAATAATCAAGGTAAGAAAAGTGAACATTTTTATGTATTTACAGTTATTCTACTTTCATGAAATCTGGTATTAATACGTGTATAACCGTTGTTGTAACTCCTTCAATACGTGTATTCTACGATGGAGTAAAAAACTTCGTATACATCCCAAAAGCAGCCAAGTTTACTAAGTTTTTTGCTCGATCCTCATTATGCGACTCCACAAGGTTGAGCCTGAAACCATTTAAGTGAGCTCAAAAGACTTTTGAGGTCACTGCCGGCGGCATTCATGTGGCGGAGTTCTATCATGTTTCGATCTCCATTGTTTTAAAATGGGCTAAAACGACGATGGTTTCCCTTAATTTGTCCTGGTGGCCTATATAAACAACCATTGAATGGCCTCTGCTGCAATATTTTCTCCAAATTTTTATTTTGAAATGTGTCGGGTTTTTCTATTTGTGCCTATTGAAAAATTGATTAGGAATTTTCCCACTGATAAATTGTATGTCTCATGCTGTTCGGCAGAATTGTCAACTCCTTAGATAATACTACTTAATGTAGGCGGTTTACGAATATAATGCCGAATTCATGCACTACGGATAACTAGCCGTACGGTAGTATACTAATGCTAACGACGGTTCTACCGGGAAAATATTTTCTCCGCCTAGTGGTTATTGATTTGATAATCGATAATTGTGTTGTTTAATAAGGGCGCAAAGCATTCTATCGTTTACAGTGAAGTCAGTTTTTTATATTATATGTTCCCCTCTATTTCTTCAATAGTGATAGCAACGTGTCTGTCAAGAAAACCAACCTACTGAACTGCAACTTGTATATATTGTCTAAGACCAAAGATTTCCAATCCGTCTCTCCTTCCTCCCCTCTCCGTTTATAAACATTCAAGGCCGACATAATTATTAGGCACGTAGTATACGGGGGACTGTTATTCGTTCGACTCTCCATTCGGGGATCACCTGACGTTGACGGAGCGCGCGTGGGGAGTGACGTGTCCTCTTAGCTGGCGGCACGCCCCTGCGGCGTTGCGTTCTCCCGCTCGGGTGATCCCGTCTCCCCAACGGGCGTCCTGAGCACTAGGAAACACAAAAGAGGAGCAAGACATTGTGGAGTCTGTTAGTTAGCAAAACGAATGGCATAATTTTTTTGGGTTCTCCCAAGGATCCATCCTCATCCCTGATACCGACCGTGCAAATTACCTGTATACCCTCCCCGTCAATTGATTGCATCTGGGTGCGAAAGGTTTTTAACCAGCAAGGACGACGCACTGTTAGATATTACTTCAGTTTTTTTTGCTGGGTAGCATGATTAAATAGGTGTGATGATAACTAGCTAGTTGATTAATGCCGAAAGAACAAAAATTAAAAATAGACGCTTCTCCATTTTTCTCTACTTTCGAACTTTATTGTTTGCGATTTTGGGGTTCCTTTTTATAAGATTCGATAAAACTAAGCATAGGTTTTATTTACCAAACACAAACCTACGTGTTCCGCGTGAAATAAAATTTGGGAAGACCAACCGAAAATTCTCCACGGCCCCCCCGCCCAAATTAGTCGCAGGAAATCTCGCTCTTCCAAGGGCCTGTACGGGATCAGCGGCGATCCGCTGATATAGCAGATCCCAGATCAAATTCCAAGAAATCGCCAGCCGAAGGACTCGACCTTTAAACCCTCGTTTGCTTCATCGTTTATTGCCTCGCTTCCATTTGCGTGTGCGCTTACGCGCGTCTCCATGGACGAGATCACCTCCGGAACATCCGATGTTCGGCTGTCCACCCGTTAAGTGGGAACGCCCCTCCCTGCTAGAGACCAGCATCAGAACGGTGCATGTTCGTCGCCGCGGCATTCCTTTGCTGGCTAGCTAGCTCGCTTGCGTCGGTTTTCATTTGGTCGTAATACCCCCCCCCCCCCCGCCCTCCTCCAAGCACTGCCAAGAGCGAACCTGGACGATTTGCACCTCCTCACTGCCAAAGGCAGATCCGAAAATTACAGGGAGTGATTCGAGAAAGACATCTGTCTTTGATTGGGCGGCCAAAGAAGCGTATGATTCACGGCACAGTATAACGTTTAACTAGATAAAAAATGTTTTGTAAAGAGTGAAGTTCATGTAACTTACTCGAGATATGTTCTGGGGAAATTTTCTGTTTAGCAACACTCAACATTAGGGTTTAAATAGATACTACTCCAATTCAGAAAGCTACCTGTTTATTGGAAGTTTAGACATAACGCACACAAATTCAATTATGGTGAATGATACACGTAGTCTAGCAATGGCAAATAGATTACAGATGGTGACTGACCTCAAAATGTACTGCTGTGTGCCACTCAGTGACTTGTATATAGCTCATACAAAATTTACTCTCAATGTTCTTCCTTCTTCAGTTTCATAATGTCCTCCTGCCTAAACTCTTTGTGGCATCCGCTGTGTCCTTATGTTCCTCTTCCTTCTCTCTCATCAAACCGCCTATCATGGCCTTGAGTAGTGACCTGTGACATGCTATTTTCTGTTTACCCCCCATTCTGCATCAGTCCGCATTCTTTTTGGTCTGAGTTTTTTATCGATATAAAACTATTCACTATAAAATTTCCTTAACCGAATTACTGATGCTGTTATCATTTCAAAGGTTCCTTTGATACTTTCATTTAGAGCTCACCTAATACAGGGTGCGGCAACATAACTTCCTTTTTTAAAGGAGTTTTGCTTTTGAAAAAAAGAAGTTGTGTTGCCCCACCGAATACTAAGTCTAGTGCCCTTAATTGCCATTACTCTAGATCCCATGCCACCTATTCCCTCCACCAATGATAAACACTCTTGGAATAAAATCCAAGAAACTGTGGGTGATGCTGCAACAGTAGCTTTCTACAATACACTACGCTAATATGCATTTCAATGCAACAATTTTGGAGTTTAAAATTCATTTTCCTTGACCGGTATTCAAATCTGGATCCCTCAATGTCCGGTCAAAAGTTAAGCTATCAAGGAGTTCCACTCTGAAATTGTTACTATTGGAATAGTTCACTTCTCGAAGCATTCTCTGCCTGACAACGTATGCTAGGTGTCTGATTCGTCGATCCAGTGAATACTTAATGGCTTAAACATTTATTGAAACAAATTTTTATTAGCACTACTGTTGGCTCTTAAAAATGAGATTACTTAATTTTCCTGCTATTTGCTGTTTGATGCTAATGAATCGTGTATTGGCCTTTGCAGCCAATTAAACCATTCATTAAATGCAAACTTTTATTTATTTGACAGTAGCATGTTCTTTTTTTCATAGCTAAACTCCTCTAATTAGAATGCATAGAAGAATTGAGTCCAATGGTTATTTTTGTAAAATATTAACAATTTTGAATACATTAATTTAAATAAATATTCCCTTTCATCCAGACAGCTAATAATGTATTTAGATACATTTTTATCAATGTGAAATATTTACTTGGATCCAAATTAGAATAAATATATGCTCACCAAATCTCACAAATTCTAGCTCTCAATCCAAAGAAAATACTTCGTATGTGTTTGCCACTTTCTGGTAAATAATGACCCATTGGCACAGCGTATATTTCCGAATTGATTCCTTCCGTGAGCCCGACTAGCTTCTATTCGTGCTCACTTGTGTGGAATTGTGGTGGCCATCATGTGGGATTTTGATTATGGCTCCAGTTATATTTTCCCTGTGTGTGTTGCTGATGGCTGCTTATATTGACCAATCGCCATTGAGCTGCAATACATCATGTGATCTATCCATATGAGAACTGTAACTTTTTGAGGTGATTTATTGGAGTAGGAGCAGAAATACTGGGATGAAGGAAAATGTGATGGCAATATTTACAAATTTAGGAATGTTGATTAAAGTTGTAAACAGAATGTATTTTAGGTGCCTTTTATTGTAGGATTTGCTTATCAATTATATTAATATTCACCTTCAGCATTTGTTTCAATTGTACAGCAATGTGGCTTGCATAGATATATGTCATCAAAATATTTTAATTACAAGGAATATATGTATTACTAGAAACAGTGTTATATTGTTTCAATACATGTTTTCCCATTTCTCCTCATGGTTTAGGTGTGAAGTAACAGTGATGTCTTGGAAATACCTTAAATTTCATTACTGGGTCATGTATTGAAGTACATTTTTCCAAACTTCTCTAATGTTAATTTAGCTAATTTGCAGTTTATTTCATCGTTTCCGTAGTTAGCCGTTTGAAACTCACTATTTTTCGATTATGAAGAAACTTTTCTGTTCACACAATGACCATTCTGACGAAATTGATTGCTGCTCATTTATAATGTAAATTAAATGGGCTTGATCCACAAAATATTTTTAATTAAATCAGAATGCATCTTTGGCTATTAATTTGCATTTTGTTTTAGTCATTCTAGCTCATTTTTCCCAACAGCCTGTTCATATGACACTCTTTTCTTGGCCATTACAATGACAAGGAGTCATGAGCAGGCTTTGGGAGGTAGATTGCTCTTATGAATTGTTTTGTGAATTGAATCGTAATTTGATGCCAAAGATTAAGCCTGAGATAAAATTACTCTGTCATTTTAGCGTAAGTAATCTGCCCGATGTTTGGTTTTGATGGTGGAGGTAAATCTTTGTCTTCCGGCATAATGGAGTCACACATTCAGGGTAGGGGTGCTAATTTCTTTCCCTTTTTCACCTCTGTTTGTTCCCCATAAAGTTCAATTAAATTTAAATAATCAAATACATCTATTTATTGCCAATTCAGTGGCGGTTGAGAAATGTACGCACCTGTTAAACCATATTTTGCAGGTTTGATACCCATATAGGTGGGTTTTTATCCATCTAGGGCTTGGGTGTTAGTAATTGTTTCTATTGTTAGATATCATTTTCAAAAGTTTGATGTAAAGGTCAAAGTTCTGTTTTTGAATTAATGCCAAATAAACAAAGTAAATTATTTTTGGGAGATTTAATATTTTAAAGGTCCCAACTGATAGTATGCGAATACAACATATCAATATAAATCATATTTCCACCAAGGTAACTCAGGACAAATTGTACATTGACCAAATTTGAACTCAGTAAAAGAGTTAAGGGAAAAAGCATTTGCTAAAATGGATTAGGAATTTTGTATTGTAGCAAAAAGTTAATTTGAGATAGTGGATCTGGAAGGATCACCTGGAATATTCTAAGGTGCAGTTCAAGTATTTTGATGCTAGTCATGTCATCTTTTACTTTTGATATTGAAGTAACTAAATGAATCTTGAACCATGACAAAAACAATGTATATTCCATGTGGTACAATGTATGATTCAAGCTTAAATTCTAAATTAATTTATTTATATGAGTCAGTCTTATTTTTCTATTGAAAATTCTGTGTACAATGTTTTTTAAACTTTCCTAGGTCAGTGATTTGAATTTGCCTCTCAACTTTGTTTATAAAGAGATTATCATTACTTAAATATTGCTAGTGTGATTTAATTTCATAATAAGTAACTCTCAGGTCTATTGGAATGGCTAGAGAGAAAGCTTGGATGGCCTTAAAATATTTAATATGCCTTAGGATCCCTGAAGTAACACATTCAGACCTCTACAAACAATTCCAAATTTCAATACAGTATACTTGAAGATAGGGAGGCATGGTATTCCAGTGGGCAGAGCACTGGGCTTCTGGCCAGAGGATGTGGGTGATGCCTGTGGGCACCCTCAGTGTCACACAAGGTATGTAATTTTTCTGGGGCTAGATGGTCTAGGAAAACCACAGTTGGCATTGGGAAAGGAACAAGCTCCCCTTGCTCCATTTTGGAAATTTTACACTGATCAATTATGGCTTAGTATGAGTTGAATTCAAGCTTCACCAATGAAACCAACCCTTGGGTTGATTCATGTGCTCTTTATAATTGAAGAAAGGAAGGAAATGAAAATATTTGCAGAGACACGCAAGCAGGCCAATAATCTCACAACACACACTTCTCTTATATTTATATCTTTATTAAGTATTTTCTAAGGGATGAGGTGATACCATGCATTTTGATATTCGATCTTTCAATACAAAAATGGCATTAGCTTCTTATCTAATGGGAATTTGTATACCAGCCAGTCTATTTATTTCAACCTTTAATATAAGGAACGTACATTTATTGAGATTATTAGCATAAACTATTATATTTTTTGAAGGCCCTAATGATGTCCCTAACTGTATTGGTCCTTCCAATTTATCAAAACTCCTATGTACTCTCATTAACGGTTCTCCCCAGCTAGGGATTTTAACCTCGTGGCTTAAAAGAGTCAGCAGCCATTCCCATATTTATTCAAATGGCATCCATGCACAATTTCATTTTCCTACTAACCAGTTTAAAGTGAGTGATAGGACAGACACCAACTTGATCTCAAAATCCCATTAGTTCATATTAAGAAAGTTTGAGCAGGTCTCAAATATGTTAGGCTCTATATAAATAATAAGCTTTGAAATAATATACACCTGTTTGAGTAATGTGGTCTTATCCATTTCCTTGGAAAGCATTTTTTATCCAAATGTTTCTGTTCAATATGTATTTCTCTATGTAGTTTATATTTTGTAATTGATACATTGTTTACTTATTAATGTTTGCATTCATACACTGTCTGATTCATGATGTATGTCTCATGCATATGTGTTATTTTTTAGATGCCTTCATGTTATATTTATATTAATTAATGGTCAAGGTGAGGTCTGCTGTTCTTTTAACTTAATCAGTGTCCAAGATTTCATTTGCAAAAATCAACATTCAGGCTTTTTGCGATCAATTCTACTTCTCCTTGGTCTATATTGATGCGAACATACTGTTTATTCACGAATGTCATTTATTGGGTGGTACATTAAGAAATGCAATAAGTTGTTATGAGATGGTTAACATTCTACTAGATGCTTAAAAAGGTCAGAAACTCCAATATATTACTCTCAAGCAAGGTGATCTCTCCACTATAATCAAGGTTTTTCTCTTCAGTTTCCGGAGCTAATTGGCCTTTCATCAAATATTTGATCGACGTACAAAATTCTCTGTCGTTTATGTTTTTTTTCCATACATTCATAGAGATTCAACAGTTATGGTATCCATTTAGGTAGCCTTGTAGGTATACGTGTATGAAAGACACCACCAAATTATTTTCGGTTATGCATTGTGTGTGAAAGGCTTTACAAATTTCAGTAATTAACAGTCAAGTCATTGTTTTTCATTATTTCAATAAGTAAAAATTAAAATTTTGACACAGCTGGAGTAGATTTTCTAGACTTCCCTTAGTAAAGCACAATGTTTGTACATTTTTAATTATTATTTTCATGGATTCTGTATTGAGGCAATATTGTAGTAATGAATAGTGCACCTTAGGTGTGATGTGCAGGAAACGTTTTAATTAACGGCAAGCTTGGACATTGGCTAAAGTAGAAGCCCTATAAAAGCCATAACCCTTCATTACCCTTTCTTTTATAGAAAGGTTGGAGAACTTTATGAATAAATGAATGTCTCATTGGAAATAACCCTAGACAAAAAAAGAGCAATGGAGCTTTCAAAACAATTCTTTTTTGTAGAAACATGACAGATTTAATTAGCCTAAGATAGCCTCCACCCCTGCAGTATATCCCATAACTTAGTCTGGAAGAAATTAAGTTGATATACATATATTAACTTAAGGCACTTCAAAATACATGTAATTGAATGAAGTAAAAATGGGTTAGAGTTCATGGCATTATCTTTGTTACACTGTCCTTATGTTGTTTCCTTTTTAAAATTTCACCTAGGATTAATTGTAGATATTTATAGCTAGATGATACCTATTTAATGGGTAAACAAACCATTATCACATAAATATATCTCAGAGTCTTTTGAATGATAATGCAAACCCAGTCAAATTTGTACCTGTCACACTCATTGTAACATATTTTGGACTCTTTCCCAGTTTGAACTATCATCATTTGAAATGACATCATCTGCGATTAACTCTGTCATCTTTCTTTGCCGTCATCGATGTGTGCTGATTTTGATCATTTTTGCGCTGTGGTCTATTCCTTGCAAAATTCTCCAAATATTTTCATCTATTCATTTTATCACCACCTTTAGTTAAACTTTTCATTTCCTCCCTTTGATTGAAATTCCCATTGATGCCGTTTCTATCTCATGTACTTTTGAAATTTCTCAGGCTTTCCTTGCACTTCAGGTAATTTTTTCACCTTTCTATAACACAGGTGTCCACCTTCTCTGTCGTTTGTGTACTTTCTCCTCTCCTCATATTCTGACATTACTTCTTTAATCCATAGCTTCCTGCTGGCTTCCTCTATGGACGGCTTGTGTTGTGAATTATTTTTAGCTCTTTTTTTATCATTTCAACATAGTCTTTAAATGGTTCTCATGGCAAAATGATTTCTTTGATTTTTCTTCCTCGACCATTTGAAAATTCAGCCTTTCAAATTGAGTTTCAATCACAGTATATCTACTTGGCTACTCTTCTAAATGGTTTTCCTTATTTCTGTTGAATGTAAAATGGCATTTCATAATTATGTAGCCAGTAATATCACTATTTAATTTGCACACAGATAGCTTTTCCAATCTTTGTTTCCCAAAAAATCAATGCAAACATCCTTCTCTAGCCACTTACCATGCCTGAATTATTATGTAGATAGGGTTTCAATTTATTAATGCTTTGAATGAGAAAATAATATTGAGGTTACATAATAAGAGCCGGTGAAATTGTAATTTTTTTAGAAACAATATCAAACTTATAAACAAATAAAAGTTTGAACCCTTCCTTTCAATAAAAATCTTCATAAACCAGTTTGAGATGATCAAAGTTCTTAAACTGGAACCAGAACCTGCTAAGGAAGTGGCTTTCATTCTATCTTTTCACTATTAATTGGTTATAAACAGAATTGCAAAATCCTGTCTTTGATTTTGTTCTGTTTTCACAAACCATAGTTTTTATATCATGGTCCTCTCCGAAGGTACTTTTCCAGTATCTTCATCAGTGATTACAATGACTCTATCAAGAGTATAACGTGTGTGATGGAGGTTGGATTTACAGGGGAAAATTATGCTGTAAATGAATCAGCCTTGCCTCATATCGTGTTCCCATGTTCCAACTATTGAAAGGTGCTGACTTCCCTTCCATTCAGAGAACAGAAAGGCTCATTAGCAAATTGATTGTTTACTTTCGTATTTCACTGCTGTGTGACTGATCATGAATGTTGGTTAATGCATGGTTATGTGTTTCTACATGTGGTGACAGTCCATTTATTATTATATCCCTCAGAATTCCTTTGGTCGGCCAGATGAGGCTGTTGCTGAGGAGACCCTGGCCAACCACAAGCGCTGCAACAACAGCTTTGTGCATGACCTCTTCCAAGCACAGTTCCGCTCATCGTTGACCTGCCCCAAATGCCTCCGGGAGAGCAACACGTTCGACCCATTCCTGTGTGCCTCGGTGCCTGTTCCGCAGACCCAAAGGCGGATGCTGTTTGCCACCGTGCTCTACCTCTCACAGCAGCCTCGACAGGTAGATGCATTTTCATTGCAAAATGGCTGTAAAAATCGTGAAAACAGCATAAATACAGCGATTTAAGCAAATATGGAAACTGGAAATGCCCAACAAGTATTGTTCATAGGAAGCCAGAAAGTAATTAGCTCCAAAATTGATGTTTTATGTGGATATATCGCCACAAAATATCATGAAGTCATGGATTTCTCCATGTATGATAGTTAATTTTAGTAAATAAAAGGTATTTTTAATTTTTTTTGCAATTCACTTTTTCTCTCTCTATCACAATTCATTACATTGACTGTAGTGCTGTGATCACAATTATGATTTAATTTTGGTGTGTGTATGGTAATTCAACAGGATAAGTTCTCCAGTTAAAGTCCTTAGACATTGCTTATGTAAGAGGATTTGAGAGCTTCACTAGGGAAAGCTATTAACGTAAAATTTAAGGATTCAAGTTGAAGTTCTGTTGTAGGTGAATGATGTTTTTCAATGTGAAGTACAGAGTTTCGTTAAAAAGGCAAAGAAACTATTACAGAATACTTGGATAAGGGGTGTAAAGAAGGAATTGTATTGTTGTTAAACCTGAGGGGGGAGGATAAGTGTTGATTAGGACGTTTTTCTGATGCAAGTATGGAGAAGAAAGAAAAAAATAACATGAACAAATTGCAATTCAAGAACAGAAGTGTTAGTTGTGATAGTAGTGGAGGAGAAAAGACTGAAGAAATACAAAGAAAAAAGAAAGTATTGAAGAAGCAAAAATTGAAAAGCAAATTAACTGTGATAGAGAGAACAGTGCAGGTAGGTGAGGCAAAGAGAAGATAAGAATAGACATTTTGCTTGGCATTAGGGTTGCTAGAAAGTTTTCTATCTGGAAAGTGATTTGTTATAATGCAGGGTATTCAGGCTTATGTTAAGAAGGGCCTAAAAGTTTAAAAGTGGTTAGTTACAGAGAGACCCATGATAGTTTTAAGAGTTTTTCTAAGTCTATCGAAACAAAACTGTCTGCAAACTAATTTAATATCATACCTTGATGTTATTAAAGTACCTTGTAATTACTTTGTAACTATTGAAAAGCAAATGTTGTTGTTCAAATTCTGTATTTCATTTTTGTATTCAAGGTGAAACTTGGACTTTCCCTCCCAATGCAAGCAGAAGTCAGGGAACTAAGGGATGCCTTATCTTCAGACACAGGCATTGAGCCCCCACACATGCTGCTTACAGAGGTTGATGACCTTGGCTTCCACAGAACATTTTCTGGTAACTTCCTTTGTAATGTAAATGTGAACCATACCCTTTGGACATAGAATGTTTCTTTGTCAGATGTGATAATGGGCCTAACAGTAGCATTGATGTTGAAAATTGAATGTATTGATTATTGTATTTGACAGAGTATAATCATATTTTTTGTCTCCACTCATATTGAGAAATCATTGATTATTTCAGGAACCTAAGCCTCAGAAATGGTTGTTTTAATGTTTCAGGTTAATGCAATGTATCTTAATGAAAGAGGATTGCATGATTTTTCATATGAATAAAATTTTGATTAATTTTATTTTAAAGGCTGTTTATATTTTTCTATCTAAATCCAAGGTTCTAATTTCATTTTTTAATTGAACATGCTCAGTAATAATTTTACAGTGAATTTTGATGCTCGTCTGTTTGGATTCTTATGATGAACTGAAAGACACTGCATGCAATGTTTCATGATATGAGGGGTAATTTAAAAGTACGAAGTAGATTACAGCTTATCCTTAACATTTTCAATGACATCAGGAATTTTGTTATAATATTAAATACCTTTATACAATACAGTTTTTTTCATAAATCATGTGCTCTTTCTTCCAAGGGCTTCTGCAGCTCTATTTTGTTTGCTTGATTTCTTTTATGCCACCTGTCGTGGTGTGACTTGACTAAGTCATAGAAATTTGAGCATTTTAGGGACTCACTCATTTTCACCAGATTCACCAAAGCAAGTCATGTACTTAGAGTAATGTCAGAGCCTGATGTGCCGTTTTAAGTGTGTATGAGAACAGTTATTTTATTTTGAAGGCAATTAGTGCTTAGCGTTGGTCATCACTGGCCTTAAACCTTAAATCAGATCAACTGCTATGATGCCAGTAGTGGGTGGTCATAGGGTTACTCACAAGTAGTGCCCACTTTTGTACCGTATACTACTCAAATAGTTACAATTCAATTTACTTTTGCCAAAATTTAGATGATTGTTTATTATCTTTTTAATTGTAGACAAAGAAGTAGTATTTATGCATGAAATTTCATTAATAGTTTTGAAGGTGTGTATCTCTTTGAGTGCTTAATGTTTGCCATTTTAAAATAGTGTTAAAAGTGATGATTCCACAACACATGGTGTTTAAGTGTTTTTATTTACGATTATATTTGATTTGATTTCACAGATTCACAGAGTATATCAATGGTTGCTGAAAATGACCCGTTGTACTGCATAGAGCTTCCACAGTTGCGTGATGCATCAGAGGAGAGTGGAGCGTATCTGTTGCTTGTTTGGGTCAATGTTCTTGTGCTGGATGACCATGTGGCTCGGTGAGTGGAGACCACTATGTCCTTCCTCCCTCTCTCTCTCTCTCTCACGCTCCTTGCAGTGAACAGATTGGCTCAAATTTTGATTTTTTTAATGCATTTCTTGTAAGTAAACTAATGACATTAGTGTTATATGGATTTTAGTTTGGTATATAGTAAATGAAACAGTTTCTGGCGTCACTTGGTGGAAATTCTTCATATTGAAATTAAATTTAAAATACTTCGCCTTTCCACATAAACCACTTTTATTACTACCTAGGTTTCGTTATGGTATAACACCATCAGGTGTTTGACTTGTATTTTTACCTGATGGTGTTATACCATAACAAAACCTAGGTAGTAATAAAAGTGGTTTATGTGGAAAGGCGAAGTATTTTAAATTTAATTTCAATTGGTATATAGTACTGAGACCCAATGACAAATGTTTTTCACAGTCCATTAAAAAGTCTGTCACTATTAGTCATTAAAATCTTTCTGTTAATTAACATCCTTTAAACTATGCTGTCTTAACAATGTATAATCAGTATAGTTGCCACTTCAAGTGCTGCAAGGATAACTGCAGTTATGATGAAAGAGAGCTCTTCATGGAGGAGGCAATTCGGAGCTAGTTCAAATTTCATAACAGTTCATCTATGTATCTTCTTGCCAGTATTTTCGTCTCTGAGATTGAATGGAAAATGTATTTTTTTAATGTGGAAATTCTATCAAACAGTTGTGGCATGCGTAATTCAGTTGCTTCGGCAGATTGGAAGTTATAAAATGAACTTTAAATCTTTGCATGCACATACACTCTTCTTCAGGTGCAGCGAGCATAAGCCCATGAATGTAGGTTCATCCATTCTTAATCCTTGTATGATTTTTTTTAAGGTTTGGCAGCCCATATACAATGCAGGTGAGCAGGGAGACATCATACGAGGACTTGCAGAAGTTGATTCTCAAGGAGATGAACACAATCCTGCATGATGATGTTCTGGTCAATGCCCAAGATGTGAGTCCTTCATTTGATTAGTTGGGGAGGTACTCTGAGATAAGGAAACACCCTCAGGGGAGTGTGGGCAAGATCTGCCCATGGGGACCCATCCGTGACTCTGAATCCCTTAGTGTGTCTAAACTTGGTGCCCTGTATTAACTGATGGTTAACACCAATGCTGGATAAATGTCCACCCTTATTAACCCCTGTGTAAGCACCCCACACATTAAATGAAAATGGCTGCAAGGTTGACCCACTTTAACCAATATCATTATTTGGAATCCAAATGCTTCATTAATATATGACATTATCCAATTATCCTGTTAAAGGAGAAGAGTGATTTTATGAACATCAGTTATTGACATTTCAATCAGCTATACAGCATTCATAAATAAGTAACATGTAAGAGCTGTATTAATTTTACTCTTGGTGAATATGTGTCTGAAATTCTGATGTTAATGTAGAGAATGTGAACGTACAGTGTCAGTTGAATAAATGAAAAACTCCAATAGCCGTAAACAGTTAACCTTTCAAAACCAAGTACAAATGAGATAAGTTGGCTAGCGCCACAAGGCAAAGGATTGGGTAAAGGGTAAATAAGGAAACGGATAAGAAAGATGTCTTTCTTATCCCTTTCCTTATTTTATTAAGATTTAATATTAAGGCATCACCTTTCTTATTCCTTTCCTTATTTACCCTTTACCCCATCCTTTGACTTAAAGTGTTAGCCAACTAATCTCATTTGTTTTGAAAGGTAAACTGTTAAGGGCTGTTGGAGTTTTTCATTTATTCAATACTACTAGCCGTAAGAGCTCAATTCAATTAATATACAATGTAATGTTTTGCAGAAAAATGCTGCCTTATTTGCCGTTTAAATTGCACTGAAATGAATATTACAGACAGACTAAGTTGGAGTCCGAGTGTATATTATATCATTGGCACTTTCCTTTACAATGTTTCATTTTCTAAAAAGGATTATTTTCAAGCCACCATTTATCCCAGTTAGTTTGGTCAATAGGATGGGATCCACTGTAGTAGCACCAAGTCCAATCCCTTTTATCTGAAATTCAAAATGCCTCATTTACTTCAAGCATTATAACAAGTTAGCGACCCAGTATCATGTTTTCCCCTGAACAAATATAAGGTCTCATCGCAAACTAGGTGAATACTGTTATATTTCCACTGGGATGAAAAGTGACACTAAGACACAATAGTAATTTCATAGTGGGAAAAAAATTAGTGACAGCCCTTGATATGTTGAAAATAATTTTAATCTCTCCTTGTCTGATGACAGTGCAATTGACATGCACAGCTCAGATTTGAACTAATTACACATTTTTCTAGGCTTTTTAAGTCTTGCAAATCAAGGCAAGATGTGTTTTAAGGGTTTCCTTATGTCGTCATAGGTGTATGCCCTTCAGGATTTAAAACTCTTTTACAGTCATGGGTGACTAACAAGGCATGGAATAATTGGATGGGATTTATGAGAGAGGCGTTATGGAGATTTGGTTTTGTTTCCACAATTTTCTCCCATCTCTTGTTACATTTTTATGTTCCTGTTCTCCTCATTTGTGTATTATACGATTTACTTGAGAATTCCTTAAATTTAGATATTTTATGAATGGCAAATTAAGATTTTGTGTAAACTTTTTGCTGATTTTAGTATGGATAAATTTTCTAAGTCATAGGTATTTTCCCTTAAAAAAATTATTATTTTCTTTGATAATTTGAATTGAATTTTTGCATGATGTTGCAGTAGCTAATCGTTTACTACACATGTTATTCATTAAATGAAGAAAACAATGTATTTTTCCACTGTTCTTTATTTGGGTACTACCAGTTTCAACGCTTAAGCGTCATCATCAGGTATAAATGACTCAAGTTACAGTCCATTTATATACCATTTTTGTGGGGGAAGGGGTGGGTGAGAGAGGGGGTAGGGATTTTGATTGGCATTGATAGGAAGGATATGAGAAGCGTTAAGTGACAGGCAAGGCAATTAATGGGGTTCACGGGGGGGTAGTAAGGTCTTCCCGTGAAGGGAAGGGATGCTCTTTCTCCCCCTCTCTCACCCACCCCTTCCCCCACAAGAATGGTATACAAATGGACCACAACTTGATTAATTTATACCTGATGGTGGCGTGTGTGCGTTGAAACTGGTAATACCAAAGTAAAGAACAGTGGAAAAATACATCATGTTCTTCATCTAATGAACAAGAAAGTCCTCAAAGTAGAACCAGAAACCATCAGATGCATGCATATTACCTCAGAAATTAATATTTTGCATACATTTTTGTGTTCAAAATGGTGTGTGATTTATTGAAAAGTTTGCTGGGCACGTACGATGAGCAGGTGAGACTAAGAGTGGGAGTGTTTGGTGAGGTCCAAGTGAGCATGTTTCAGTTCCCTCTCATCTCTGCGTTGTAGATCCCCCTGTTTCGCATGCGCGTGCTGGATGGAATCAGCCCTATCCCAGCCGGAGAGGAGGAGGGGGGTGGCAAGTACGAGGGTGGCCCCACATACTTGGACCCTACGCTGGACCACCCCTTGTACATGGAGGCCGTGGAGCAGGCCCTGGCACTCTGCGAGGGTGGTCCATCACACCTCAAGCTCATTCTTGAGTGGGACCTGCAGGCAAAGGAGGCGTGAGTTTTCATTTCAATTTGATGGGTGATGCCTTTGCCCCCAGATTGTTTGTGATCATGATTGAAATTTATTTAATTTTTAAATTCACATTATTCTTTCTGCAATGGAATTTTGCAACCGTGTGCCACTCAAAAATATCCATTAATCTTGATGTAATATTTATGTATTGAAAATGGAGCATGGTTGATTCTCATTTGCAGGATTTGAAAGAATAATATTCAGATTTTTATTAAGTGTAAAGAAACTAGAGCGTCTAAGGAAGCTTCAAAAACCAATACAATCGCATTTATACAACCCTAAACTCTGATTATGCCTCTTGCAAATTTCATATTTTATACTTGGGTCGTTCAAGAGATCAACCAGAATGACCAAAATATTGTTTAATCCTACATATTGTACATTAAAATGTAAGTAATCATACTACGCCTCATTTTGCTATTAATGAAATATTATGATAAATGGCATATTTAGCATTTAAAATTTCTTAGTGTGTGTTAAGTCAGTTCTCGAAAAACTTACATTGAAGCTGTTGATTCCTTTATGTAATCTTAGTAGTGGTTTAAATTTTTAAATGATTAAAAAACTGTAAATTTTAATATTCAGTGCATACCTATTGTATTAAGATTAGATTTATTTTTATAGTGTTCCAGAGGTAGTTTATTTCCCATAAAAAACTTTGTTTTTTTTTATCGATTCCTTTGGATGATGTATCCCGCTTAGTAGACCCCACCTAGAGTTCTGATTGCAGGGGTAATTTAACCTTTCAAGCAATACATTTAGTAGAATACCATGCCATCATATATTTTAAAGCAAGGCTACATTTTATACAGTAGGAATATTAACTATTTCAACTCCTGCTTGCCTTCATTTCCGGTAGCACTTTTTCGACCCCTTTCCTTAGTATCCATGGCAATGTGCAATCTTCATTCATATCACATTCCCTACCTATGACTAAGGTAATTGACAATTTGACAACCTGAAAAGTTTCAAGATTAATTCCTTGTCATTTTGACTGTAAAGCTTTTTAGTTTCATAAGTAACTTTCCTGTTACCATGTAAACCCATGTACCATGCACACCCTGTTTTTAAGCTTTTAAATGAATGAAAAAAATCTTAAATATATTCTAATAATGACAGAAAAAATAACTTTTTATGTAAGTAGAAGCGTTTATTTTATTATTTTCATAAAAGGCTGAATATTCTGAGAAAATTATTGTATTGATTATTTTGTCAGCATTAATTAAAATGACCTTTGATTGATAAGGTCATTGTTTCCATCTGGCACGTGTGAAGTCAAATCCATTTCCATTGACACTGCAAAGCCAAATAATTCCCTATCTTTAATGGCTAGCTGTAGTTCAGCATTGAGATAAATGGCAGATTTTCACCTGTGGTTCCTCTGGTCTAATTAATACCAGAAAGTGTAACCATGATCATAATCCAAAAAAGGGTTGACTTGTCTCCCAAAGACTCCTGAGAAGGTAAGGGTAGTGATAGATCCATCTAACGCATTGCCATAAAGTGAAATAAACTTTCTGAAAGGGTAGAAATCAGTGGCTCACCTCAAGTTTTGAAGAGATATTTCTAAATGACTGAACATACTTGCTCACTATTTGCCTGCATCAATAATGGCAAGTTTAGTATACATTAATCCTTCTCATTGGACAGTAAATTCAGATAACTCAAACCCATCCTGTACACCGACGTAGTAACGTATGCATCCTATTGAGAAGGGCAGAGAGACTTGAATTCATGCAAGATGTGAACCCCTATTCATTGGTAGCTATATCTGGGGAAGTAAGGTGTGCATTGTTCATGGATTTATGTGGTATCACCCATGGTCAGTATAGTTTCTCCTTTGTAATATTTTGATAATTTATCCTCCAAATTAATGCATTTTCATTTGGTTGATTTGATCAGTACGATAGCTGACGATGAAGACCAGATTGAGGAGCTGGCGAGTGTGAAACAAATGAAGAACAGCCCTGGGGAAGCAGGGGCTGTATCCTTGGAGGAGTGCTTTGAGGTGGGTGTCTCTGTGCTTGCAGTTGTGGGGCAGGACCACGGTTATGTCAGCTAATTTCGTAATTCTGCTTTCCCCACTCCCATCTTCAACCATCAACAGTCTAAGGGACTTTTCTCATAACTAAATAAATCCATAATTTAAAACATCAACTGTCCTCATTTTTATTCTTTTTTTTTGGATACCAAACAGTAATTCATCCCCGTTATATATTTCATAGCTAACCTTATATTGGTGAGTTTATTTTTGTTAATTTCATGTCTTAGGGTAATGTTTTGGGGTATCCTGATGATTGGATGGATTTTTAAATCACCATATATGGCAAAAATAAATATTATAAAGCTCATGTACCACACCCCATTTTTATGCAGTGAAATCCTGGGGAAAAAACAAAGTATTTTAGTGTCAACAGAAAACAAAATAATATTCACAGTCCTAACCATTTTGAAAATATATAGGTAATCTAGAGAGTCCCAGATCATTATTTTATCATCTCTTTATCCTAATTTCTAGTTAAATGTGGAAGCTCTGTATATGAGAGCTCATGGCCCCCAAAAAATTGCTATATTCAGTTTTTATTATTATTGAAGGTGAATTGATGAGCGTGTATTATTACAAGGAATTGTTTAAGTGAGTCCAGTCGTGGACTAACTGAAATACCCTCAGAAAATAAACGAGCCATTAAAAGCACTTTTGCCCAAAAAAGTACGAATGAGCATCCTGAAATGGTTGAAAATATGGGTGTTATGCCATGAAATAAGATGTACTGTTACGATTTCCATGTTTATGCAAGTTAGACCCACTTATAATGCTGTATGACCACTGTGGGGGCCATACATAGGCCTAACTCTTAGCAATATATTTTACTTGTAAATCTGAGAAATTAACTGTACCGAAGGAATTAAAGCACTGAAATTCTTGTCATATCCTGTAATCAATTATCACATCTGATTAGAACCTGTAAAGTGATTTTACCCCTTAAAAACTGTAAATCGGGAATTTCCAAGCACCTTGATTAAAGATAAACACCACCTAGCATAAAAAGCAACCCTCAGATTAGAATAAAACAGTAAGAAATAGTGTAAAAATTATTATATGATACGTATTGCCGCAGTTGTTGAGAATAAAATATTTTTTAAATGTCAATTAACTTCCAAGAATTGCATGTTTTTGCCTTTCAGTTATACACTCGTGCCGAAGTTCTAGGGGCAGAGGATGCATGGCATTGTCCGTACTGCAACCGTAAGCAAGAAGTCGTCAAGAAGCTTGGCCTCTGGTCTCTTCCAGATATTCTTGTCATTCATCTGAAAAGATTTCGCCAGGTAAGTAAATGATAAAAATAATACTGGTTAGGGCTTCATGTAGTAAGTGAGAGTGCTGTCTACTCCAGAATTGATGTCTCAGTGTTGAACATATTTTGTCAAATACCATGTTTTTTTTGGTCCTGATTTATTTCCTATTGAAGCAGTTTAAAATTTATCTGCATATAGTGTTTGAGTTGTCTCTCTCTTAATGGGATCTGAATTCAATCTATCAATACTGTTTTCCTTGTACATACAAATGTTAAGACAAGTTTTTCTTGTTTAAGCCTACTTGTGTGATCAAGCAAACCACGAAGAACCATTAATAGTGATGATAATAACAAAGGATTTATCACATTCCCATATTGCCTGCATTTTTGTCTGTGAAAGACACAAAGTATCACACTCAACCTCAAGCAATCACATAGTAGAATATGGCTGCATGCTCCAAGCTTCCTAATAACTTTTTCATATTTACAAATAATTATTCCATGTTTGGAAGAAGGTGAGTGAAAGCCAGACCCATTAAAGGGTGCCATAAATCTGCATTCAATTCAACTACCCACCCTTCAGTTTACACTGATTACCATTACGTATAAATCAGGAAAAAGTACTCATCATACATTTGTATGGCTCCTGGGAGATTGATGATTGGTTATTTAAATATCTAATATGACTTAGCAATTGGCCTTCAGGTGAAATCCATTTATTTTAACTTGGTTAGAAATAATCTAATTAGGAATCACTCATTGATGGATTGCATTAAAGATAAATAAGTTTGAATATAAAATGCAGGTCACGAAATAGAAAAACTACAAATTTTTAATTCATGCATGGTGGAATCTAAGAGTGTAACCAGCTGACTGATGAACTTTTTGGGTCCATGCCCTAAACCATAAAATTGTTTGGAAGGAAACATTAAATGTAATAAGATTAATATTTCAAGTGTCTAGGTGACCCCCTTGTACAGGATGTAAGTAAATGCATTGATATGGAACCATCTCATCCAATGTTGTAAATTTAAATTTTTTGTGGTAATTATTTGTTTTGAAAATTTACTTCTTTTATATGTGTGACATCTAATGTACGTATCTTCTTTGTGCCTTTCAATTTATTGTTCATAGATGATTATTTTTTTGTGTCTTTACCTTCCATCTTATTACCCAACAGCAATGTAACCCTATAAATTAATCAATCCAGTCAATGCCTAGACCTGATATTATAATTGTATTATGTTAGAGGAGGCATTTGTGCTTTTCTCCGGTACCATTTACTTACCGTGAACCATTTAATTTAAACTGAAAAAACCATCATATTTTCCCTTTAAATTATGGCATTTCCCCAGTTAAAGGCACTGCGAAGGACTTGATGGTTTATTTATTTGAGAGTGTAAATCCTGGCGTTTAGGTTTAGTAAATAAGGTCTGCAAGCATGCACACCACATGATTTTGTAGGATGGTGATCCCCAGAGTGCTTGATATCGAGTGCAAAGAGCATGTCTGAGTTTTCTGTCGTCCTCAGTCATCGAAACAGCGGTCAACCACCAAACTGACCACGCTGGTGGACTTCCCACTGCATGGCTTCGACATGGGCCCCCACCTCGCTGAGAGACTCCCGCGCCAGACACCCAACGGCATGACCATCCAGACTAACAATAACAACAACAGCCACCATGGAGACCACCACACTGTGGGGAGTATAGGCCCACTCGGCGGATTGGGTTGGTCGCCATGGAAACGACCAAGGAGCCGGCACACCCAGCGTCGAGAGGAGGACAATGTGTATGACCTGTATGCCATATGCAATCACCACGGGCAAGACCTGCAGGGAGGGCATTACACAGGCAAGAAAAGGCTGGAGTAATATAGTCACATGGCATGTCTTTGTGCAGGGAAGGAGATCCCATTAAAGCTTTGATGCACTCGGACATTCTTGTAATTTTTCTGTCATATTAAATACTGTTGTCAGTGGTGCTATGTTGAAAAACATGCTCTTCCTCGATTCTAATATTACTATTGAGTAGTGCACTCAATATGTCGATTTTTTATCGCATAAAATGTCACAGTGCATATGTTTTTTACATAAAATAAGGTTGTAAATATTTTTTTCTGAACACTTTTTATGTATATTTATTCTTCCTGTGGTTTTACCTTCATATTTGGGATTTATGTTAACAAAACATTCTCTGTCATTTTTCAGTGACCTCATTGTCTAGAAATAAATTTCTCGTGCTTGTGAGTAATTTTCAGACTCCTTGTTAATCAATGAGAATAACACATTTTTAATGTGACTGAATTAATACTGCTCTTGCCGCAGCGGACATTCTTTTAATGTGTGCTATTTTTGTGAAATAATACATCACTATTTTTTGAGAATACATTTCATTTTCTGGGAAATTCATGTTCCTCTAAGCTCAATAGCTTGCAATTACAAGATATTGGTGACCTAATTAATAGATACGGTTGGTGACCTAACACCCCCCGCCACACGCCCTTGCGGCAGCTTGCGGGGTATTATGTAGATGTAGAGGATATTACCAATTCAATTTTCAAAATAGTGTACACACTCAATATTCTTCATGTACTCATGCCTACTTCTGGCATGCAACGGTAATATGTGCCAAATGTCACAAAAGACTCACTGGTCATTTCTGATATTTTAGTCATATTTCAGTCAATTATGGCCACATGATTATTTTTTCCTAGAAGAACTTTTTATTGATCTCTTGTACAATTTCAAGTATTCCATGAACCAAATGTCAAGTCCATTTCCATTTGCTTGGTCCATGTTTGTCATTCCAATCCATTCCCAGGGCTTCAAATGAGGTTATGTAGTATCCAAATTTTTCCTGAGTTTGGGCATCAGTCACATGACTCATTAGTCCGGATACTTCTAGACCTTTTAAACCTAACTAGGATTGTTCACCCAGTCTTCAGAGGGGTTGCTTAGGTCTCCAGGTTATGTACCACATGAAGGCAAGGATAGAAGTTAGGTGAGGAGAGGGCGTGGGACTCTAGTTAGTAGACATTGTGTGATGGACATGCTCTGTCTCATTTTAGTCCGAACAGAAAAGCAAGTGGCCAAAACACCCACTTTTTAAAAGTATTCTCTTGACCATTTAGAAAGATCTAAAAAAGTGGCCTAATGCAATGGACATCTTCTCTTGATAGTCCTTAAAGGCTTATGAGTCCTAATTAGTCCTGAGAAGTGCAGTCATGTTCTTTCTGCACTTCCTTATGCAAAATACTTTTGTCCTGCTGTGTATTTACCATTTCTTGATTAATTTTAGTTTTTCACCTTCTATGAAAGTGTTTGACTTTTTTACACCCATTCACTTGTAGTCAAATGACCGCAGAGCAAATTTAAAACTTATTCTAAAATTTACCCGCTGAAAAACATACATCATTAAAGTAAATGTGATATATTCATGAAATAGTCTTATTGCAAGCTATTACAAGGTCAGATGGTTTTAAATGGCATGCACATACACACCCAAAGCACTGCTCCTGTTCTCATTGTTTTGCACTTAAGACTCCTGATGGTAGAGGGGTTTCTTCATATACCCTAAAGGACTTTTGTTAAGTCCAGAGAGATATGGAAGGCTCCTGAACTTGTGTAAGATCCTCTTATTCGATGGTGATGTCTGGGAAAAAGAGTTGTGCTTGGTACATCAAGTGGTAGTAGTTATTATGGGAGGCGACCAATAGGTACATCGATTATTAGTATTGCTAATGAGCTTTCTTCATACTTGGGGGTTTTATGTGTCATTAAAAAAAATGAAAAGCACTAGCATTTAAAATTAGATCTTTTCCTTAGGAGTGCGTTGCATCTCAATTGACTGTGAATAATATTTAACTTGTGAGATTTATGACCCAATTAAATTGTTAGATAGTGTCTTGAAGGATGTCTTTCCATCTGTCATGTCGTTAATTCGCATGTCTCACGAGAACTTTTGACCAAATCCTTGATATACTCCTGCAGCGTACTGCCGCAACCCATATGATGGACAGTGGTATGCCTTTGATGACACAAGAGTGGAGAGGATCAGCGAGGCATCGCTCGTCACTCCCTCGGCCTACATCCTCTTCTACCAGCACCGCAGCCTTGCTGGCGGCAGCAGCAGCTCAACGACCTCCTCATCTGGCAACTCAGTGGGAGGGGGACCCACTACTCCCGTCAGCAATAACAACAACAATAACAGCAACAGCAGCCAGCACTCTTCGCAGTCATCGGCGTCAACGTCATCTGGCACCACAGATCACTGGGTGTACCGGATGCCGGCGTTTGAATTCTGCCCTGCCTCGGCCAAAGGTAGCAAGTCCCAGGAGGTGCTGGGGAGCCATGGTCCACCACACGAGCCCAGTCTCCTTCTCCTTGATGAGGGTATGGCACGCCATGCAATGACAATGCGTGGTGGTGAAGGGAGGGTCCTTTGCATGGAAAAAGGCATGTTTCTTCTTCTCTCTTCCTCCTTGCCGTTTGTAGCATAGTTAGATGGTAGGTTTTGTGGAAGCTTCACGGGATTGCACTTCATAGAGAAGGAGTTGATGGAGAGCCAACCAGCATGACTCCTGTGGCTGCACTTGTGATGCATTCAAAGGGTGACCGTAGGTGTTTTTCCCCCTTCTTGTCCAGTGACTGCTTCAATACTCCACTCACTTTAGCACTATTTTGGTATTGCAGAATTTTAATCATTTGAGGCACATGAGGTCCTGTTCTTTCCAGGAAGAATTTGAATGGTAATAGCATTAGTTGGCATGAAAAACACAATTGATAGCAAACCTAGATGAATGAGTTACATATTGTTGTCTTTAGGTGTGTTGGTACACTCTCCCCATGCCAGGGGATTTTCTTGCATGGTTTGACATTATTGAGAGTGCCATTGTTGCTGCAAGAGCACATGAAGAATGTGAAAAGGCATTTCATTGTCAGTGAAGGAAAGAGGATGTAGTTCTTATGGAGACTCTGGGAATAATGAATTTAGTGGTCTGAATTGTTTGACAAAATCTGTGTGGTGCAGGCATATCTGGGCTTTGTTCAACACACTCCTGCAACCTGAAGATGTAATTAAATGAGCTCTTCTACAAGCAAAATCACTCATTAAAGCAAGTCGATTCTATGGTCCTATGAGCAGGGAAATGGCGTGATATGTGACATAAGGGTGCTGTTGTAATTATGTGAAAGTACAATTAATCAGTATGTTTCGTTTCTCATCTTGATGTTTTTACACCCAAGTAATTTATTAATGCATGATGCCTAGCACATTATAATTCCATCATGACTTTTGGGGAGTAGTCATAGTTTTCCACCATAGATAAATGCTTATAGATGTGGAGAAGAACTGTAGTACATTGATGATATAATTTAATCATGTCGGTCATTACCAACTGTGTTAGTTTCTGTTATAAAGTTCACTAGGACATCTTTAATAGTCTCATACTTTTCTTAGTGGCAAAATGTGTTGCATGCAGTGAGGACTAGATATAACAGGAGCAGCATATCTGTCTCCATAGGCTCATTAGAGAAAATAATTTCATATGCTCAGTGTTTTGCGGTATGTTTTTCCAATTAAATGGATCAGGAGTTTTGAAGTGAACACATTGCAACCACATTAGTGCCCTGAATATTATGATTCAAAATCAACGTTGAAAATAGAAATTTTAAGGTTACATCCACATCCTGTGGCCTAGTGGACATTTTGCCCTAAGTTTCAGCCTGCCCATTTGTAATTTTTTGTGCCTCATTATAGGACATTTCATTTTCTGTAGAGCATTTCAGTCAGATCTAAAAAAGATGAAGCTTTGTAAATAGTTTCCAACTAAAATTATGAATATTGCCAGAATCTGTTGGGCCTTATGCAGTATACTGGGTTAACAAGGAAGGAGTATCAGCAGGCTGTGGGGAAAATTATGAGCGAGAGAGAACAGCTGAGTGCTGTTGAGGAAAAATGAAATAAAATCAAACAATGGATATCGAAAGCCACAAAAGAAACTATAGGAACCATTAATGGGTAAAGGACAAGGAAACCATGGAATACGGATGAGATGATTAGAAAGATAGATAAGATGAGGAAATGGAAGAATTAGGTAGAAGAAGGTACAAAGAGTTAAATAATAAATTGTGATGGGTAACAAATATAGCAAAAGAAGCACAGTGAAAGTTGCAGTGCTAGGATATGGACAGTTTACAGATGAAAGTGAAATTGGTGCGCTATACAAGAAGGTTTAAACACTGTCAGGAAGCAAGAAGGAAAAAAATCTGTGGCAATCAAAAGATACGGCTGTAAAAATATTGGATGAGTCAGGAAAGATCCAAGAGAGATGGTCGGAGAATATAGAAGAACTGTGATGAAGGCATTAGGCTAGCAAGGTTAGACATTGAAAGAAAATGTGATGTAGATGAGGATACCTTAGGTCCAGGCTTACTCAATGGTGAGATAGAAATGGTATTTAGGGAATTAAAATCGAATAGGGCCGTGGGGTTCAACATTGTTCCCATGAAACTATTTAAAGGTTAAGGAGACAGTGGGAAGAAGGGTTTTTTTGGACTAATTCATGGAATTTATGAGGAAGTAAATTGGCCAGAAGGTTTCATTAGATCCAGTTTTACCTTTACCTATCTAACAGATCTTTGGGCTTAAAATTGTGGCTTGGTTCTATATGTGAATGAAGGACAAATTGTTAGCACATGTAAAATACCCTCATTAACATCTCGTCAGATTCTGTGAAACAAAGAAACATCCTAATTGTATTAAATACTCATGACCTCTTTACAGCTATGGTGTCATGCATTCCTTCTTCCCTTCCTGAAACCAAATTGATCATCCCAGACGCATTCATTTGCCCTAATCTCCATCTTTGTATTGATGATCCCGAGAACCACTTTTGCTCCATGCGAAATCAAACTTATTCTTCTGTAGTCCTCACATACAGCTGCTTTCCCTTTTTTTGGGATAGGAACTAAAACTGATCTAATGAAGTAAGATATGGTGTTTTCCCGGTGTATTTGTTTGATGAAGTTTATGTTTGATGAAGGGGATAAACCCTGAGGATGATACACGAGCCAAGCATCGAAACGTCGGCCAACATGGAACCCCTGACTCGGTGGAAGACCCGAGAAAACTTCATCAAACAAATACACCGGGAAAACACCATATCTTACTTCATTAGATCAGTTTTAGTTCCTATCCCAAAAAAAGGGAAAGCAGCTGTATGTGAGGACTACAGAAGAATAAGTTTGATTTCGCATGGAGCAAAAGTGGTTCTCGGGATCATCAATACAAAGATGGAGATTAGGGCAAATGAATGCATCTGGGATGATCAATTTGGTTTCAGGAAGGGAAGAAGGAATGCATGACACCATAGCTGTAAAGAGGTCATGAGTATTTAATACAATTAGGATGTTTCTTTGTTTCACAGAATCTGACGAGATGTTAATGAGGGTATTTTACATGTGCTAACAATTTGTCCTTCATTCACATATAGAACCAAGCCACAATTTTAAGCCCAAAGATCTGTTAGATAGGTAAAGGTAGAGCTTCGCCTAGTAGCCTAGCCCAACAGTGTGCGAAAATCACACAGCTTGGATGAAGCTGAGGGTGTCCAAAAGTGGGTGGCCCTGGGAATTTGACCTGGGCCCTGAAGTCATCAGCCCAGCACACCACCCAATGGACTATCATGTCCCCTTCAAGTGTAAATTATTTAAAGAGAAAGATTTTTGAACCAAAACTCCAGGTCAAATTCAAAGAGGGAAGTTTTCAATTTTCATTACATGAAGTCATTTTAAATTCTGAGGCCTAGAAGACTGCAACTCTCAAAAATTCCATTGGAAAAAGTTGTAAAGATTCATTTTTTTATAAATCGGAAAAAAATTATCCACTGGAAAACTTTCTTGGGTTCAATCTTCTCCTTTAGCTTTGGGTATCTTGGAACTGCATGGTCTCTTTGGATATGGCAAGAAATCTGTCCATGATACTAACTGCTAACACCTCATAGAATTCAAACACAAAAGCAATTATTTCCCTGGAATACTGCCTAAGCCCCCTTAAAATGGATGATCTCCAGCAAATTGAGATAAAAAGACCCTTGGCAGACCTCAAAATGAGTACCCTAACCCTTAGCCCTACCCACTCCGTTCCAAGAGACGATATTGAGGGAAAAACAAAACCAACCCTGATCGTCACCCCCACCCTTCCCATGCCACGTCATAGCCATGGCACAACTGCTTCTGTATGATGTCTTTCATCATTGAAAAATTATTATACCCAAATGACACCAACCCCACTTCAATATCCCACCCTTATTCATCCCCCCCAACCGTAGCCACACCCCTCTCCTTTGTCCAAAGGGTACATATTTAAGTGCTGCATGTAAATGAAATTCATACTTGATGCTGCCGCAAGTTGGTGAAATGCGTTGTATCTTAAAGTAATGTCTTTGGGAAAGCACAACATCTTTTAATATGGATATCAAACTTTTCCATGAAGTGAAGCCTGAATCCATAGATTATTTTAGGCCTAATTTTCTACAAATGAACAAAAAGTTCATGTATGTAACTCTATATGTTAATGTGATATTAACCCCTCCCATGCACTTAAGAGCATGAATTACTTATTTGTGAAGTTGTGAAACACTGCATGCTAATATGTTCTTCCTTAAACTACTCTTGAAAAATGACCACTCTCCAGTGGCAGCAGTGTTTGTTTTAATGTGCCAGTGAGCAGTGCCAATAGTGTGCTAAATTGTACTTAAATCAATCAATGTGCATGTATTAAATTGGCAGAGAGATGTGAATGATAGCAGAAAGAAATTAAATGATATAATTTACAATTCAAATTGGTTAATGTCAGTTTTGTGTACATCTCACGAATAATGATAATTGATTCTCATAGCTTTTAGATTATTTTCTTGAATCAGTTGTTCCTTCAATTTCCATGCCATTTGATTGATTACACGCATAGTGAAGTTCTCTCGGGTTTCCCACCGGGTCAGGTTGCAGTACACTGACGTTTCGAAGGCTGACTCTGCCATCGTCTTCAGGGTGAAGTCATCGACTTCACCCTGAAGTCGATGACTTCACCCTGAAGACGATGGCAGAGTCAGCCTTCGAAACGTCAGTGTACTGCAACCTGACCCGGTGGGAAACCCGAGAGAACTTCTTGAAACGCATAGTGAAGTATGAAATTTTACTCTTCTTTGCTAATTTTCTTGTCTTGAACTTCGAATCGAAGTAAACAAGGATTTTAGAGCCATTGAATTTTGGACTGTAAATTTTTGTAATTGAACTGCCTCACATGCCTCAATTTATGTGGTAAATCACTCAGTCTTTGAAATTTTCACTTGGGCAAAGATGTTTGCATTGCGGAAATTATGGATTGGTAAAAGGAGGGAGACATGTGAGTGGCCAACTTGGGCACCCTTAGTCTATTCATTTTAAATATGCATTGATTGCTGCTGGCCATTTTATTTTTTGACTTGACTCTAGTGGATACAGTGCTGCTCCTTTCAGGTTTCAGAATATGTTCTGTATGCTCATGCTCATGAAAGGCTTCCAAACTGGAGTTTGTTCATGATAATTCATTTTTGTATCTCTAGTGAAAGCACTGCAGCAGCCATTCAAGCGCCATGGCCTTGGGTATTCCACTCTGCAGCCGGGCAGCCGTCACGATGAAAGGAAGGCCAAGGAGGGCTACCAGACAGAGCACCACTCGGATGACGAAGTGCCTTTAATGGCCCACAACTCACCCAAGGTTTGTCCCTTTAGTTGTATTCTCCTTAATCAGGATTTCTGCGCCATTGTAATGTTAGTTACTGATTATAATTTACGACTACATCATCATGCATCACTGTGTTAACGTTTCTTGTATCCATGATAGTAGAACAAAGAAGTTTCTGAAGTTTCACACTGTGTTTTCAACTTCATCACATTTGGTTGTGATATGTTGCCTCATTATCAAGGTGGTTGTAGCATTTCTCTCTGACACAGAATCAGTAAGTGATGATTCTGATAGCCTGAATCATATTTTATCATTTCTAAAACATGCTGTCCAATCTAATAATATGTTACCGAACAATCTACAGGCGATTAAGATTTATTGATATTTGTATTATTACTATTTTAAGTTAAGGATAGATGAGGTCCAATATGTCCCACGTTAGCACCACTCACCAAACTAATTCTAAAAAATTGGTGATTTCCCAGTGAATGGTATGGATGACGTTCTCTTGAGCTTCCATCCAGGTCAGGCAATTAGCGGCCAACATTTCTATGGCAGAATTAGTCATCGAAACATTGGCTGCTGATTCCCTGAGCTGGATGGAATCTGAGAGAACTTCATCCAAAACTAATTCTAATACATTACTGTCAACAAATAGTGTCATTACCTTGATAATGATGTGTATGTGTGACTGTAAATTATTGATTCAATAAGTGTATGCATTCTGCAATCAATTGGATGCCTGTAGGCATGTAGAATACCAACCAAACTTGTGATAAAAGCTAACACATCAGTAAGACCCACTGCCAGATAACATGAGTAGTTACCACAGAACGACAGAGAGGCAGTGAAAATTATATAGAAGCAAAGGGAAGTTGAAAAAAGAATCCTTGATAAGACTTTGAAGGGCATGGAAAAATTAGGGATGAGTTTAGAGATTTTTGGCAAAGAACTCAAATTTGATAATAGTTTAATTGTGAAAAACAAGAGGGCTACAAATGTTAAACTGTTGGATGAGGTTGGGAATGTATAGCAAAAAGCTGTGAAAAGGGCTTTGAGGAAATTAAGTCGGCACAGGCAAAGCCATACGGAGAAAATTAGAAACATAGGGGCATGTCAGAAGAAAGAAATCTGCTAGGCTTCAGGAAAATGTAGAATAAAGAAATGAGGTCTACTTACATCATTCTTGAAAATATGTTAAATGATTGTGGGCAATCAGAAATAAGTTGTTCATTTGATATTTCATGGTGGATCAATTTTATTGCTGGATACTTACTTTTTTTACATTTCACCCTATTCAATGGAGATAAAAGAAATGTTTTATTGAAGTAATTTAACATTTACTTCATAAAGAAATTAATTCTGTTAACAATACATGTATAACATAATGCTTGGTAAAGGATGGCCTTTGTAGTAATAACATTTGCTAATTTCTCATTGCTCATAGTTTATCACCTTCATATTTCTCATTAATTTAACTATATATGTAGTCAGCTCTCTTAAGTAAACTACAGTGGAACCTTGCTTAACGAGCACCTAGCACAGCAAGCAATTCGCATGGCGAGTAATGAGGAGAGGGTAATTCCGGGATACATTGGACAACTGCTACTGCAGTTTGCCTCTAGCACTCGTTCCGATAACATTATAGCATCGCTTATGATTACACATTTTTCAAAACTTGCATTCATACTTATTATTAGTGATTTTTTTTACAAAATTTAATAATAATTTGTTCACAGTTTTAAAATTGAAACCAAAGAGAAATCCTTAAAAAGAAAGCCAAGATGACAATAAAAATTAAAAACAACAGTCGAAATGGAAAGTAAAATCATTGAAAATCAGGAACAAGGTGTGAGCGTGGCTGATCTACGAGGGTCATCCGGAAAGTAGTACCCGTTCGTGAAATAAAGACACAAAAGTAAATATTAACAAACATAAAAAATTTTATTTGAAAGAGGATACTTTAAACTACTTCTCAACATAATCTCCAAGCAAATTAAGGCATTTGTCATAACGTGTGACAAGTTTCTGTATTCCTGCTGCATAGTCCTTCGCCGCCAGCTCATTGAGATACGCGAGGGACCCATCTTGCACAAATTTTTGCATAATGCAGATGGTGTTTAACAATTTCATGAACAATTGTTCGAGAAACATTGGGAAAATGCTCACAGATGTCATCAATTGTGACGCGCCGATCGTTCCTCACGAATTCGTCAACTGAGCTCACCAGTTGGTCTGTAATGACAGACGGTCTCCCCGAACGCTCATCGTCGTGTGTGTTCCCCCTCCCCATGTTGAAGTTGCGACACCACCGCCGAACAGACGACTCGTCCATTACATTGGCTCCATACACCTCCTTTAATTGGCGATGAATATCACATGGGCGAACGTTTCTTGCATTGAGGAATTTAATCACTGCCCTCACTTCACAACTGGCGGCGTTCTCAATTTTTTTCAACATTGTAAGCAATCACAGAAACAACACAGGCAATGCTAGCGTCACGCAACTTGGCTCAGAGAAGGCAGACAAGCCACTGAAGCTATCTGACCTCGTCCAGCGGCTACTCGCGTCGTCAGCACTTCATGCGGCACTAACGGGTACTACTTTCCGGATGACCCTCGTAGTACACACATCAACAATGGGTCCACATCAAGAACACCGACGAAACTAAGGAGACAAGTGCTTTAAATAGAGTGACAAAGAGTGTCTTTGCAACAGTTACATATTCTCAACGATTTTGAAAGGTTGCTTCTCATATGCATAAATGAAAAGCAATTGCAATCCGACACCATTAACGGATATATAATATTTGAGATGGGGAAAGTGATTTTTGCTGACCTTGTTAATAAAATATCAGGTTCATCAATGGCAGAGTAAGTACAGGGTTTGGCAGTATTGACTCCTTAGTTTTAATAAATCACTGAAGAGCGTGCAGGTAAAATAGCAGAGTGGGAGTAGTGGCATTAGCTGGTGGGGAAACAATGCCATTTTTAGTGGTCTGGTCACCATGCACCAGTCTGGTGAGCATCGAGGCTTTGTCGTAGAAATGCTCAACAATAATATTGTGGTGGTGACGTGGAGGGCATTGTGGTCTAGCGATGGAGCACATTTTCGCCTCTCCAATTCAGTAAATAAGCAAAACTTTCGTTACTAAGGGACTGACCGCTCATGAACCTCACCCAAGACCTGTTCATAGCCCCACAGTGGCAGTTTGGTGCACTGCGCTCTCCATAGGCATTATTGGGCCTTACTTTATTGAATCTCGAGGTTCAACTGTTACTGTGAACTCTGTGCGCCATTGTGAGATGCAGGAGAACTTTTTATTCCCCAAAATGGAAGAGTATGGTGAGAAATATGACACAGAAGCCTTTTGGTTTCAACAGGAGAGGGCCACGACTCATACGTCCTGTCATTCATGCTAAATCCTGCAAGAAAAATTTCGTGGCCGCCTGATCTCCTTACGAGGGGATGTTCCATGTCCCCTCGCTCCCCAGATTTGAGCCCATGTGATTTTTTTCTTTGGGGATATCTCTAAGCTGAGGTTTACAAAGTTCGACCAAGGACCTTTTGGATGCTCTTAAGGAGACAATTACAGATGTCATCGCTGGAATAACGCCAGATATACCGAGAAGAGTTTTCGAAAACTTTTTTGAACAACTCAACTTTTGCATGGCTCACCAAGGTCATCACCTGGATGAAACATTTTCAAAACATAATTTTTAAAAATGGCATTGGATGTAGTTTTCAGAAATGAAAACCATTTTAATTATCTTGGTTGATTTTTTTTTAGAAATCACCTGTCAAATCATGGAGTTCGTTCTGATCCAGCCTGCATTTAAAGGAAGCCATGCGTGGTTAGAGAAATTAACAAGAAGAACTGTCATCCACGGCATTGTGAATCAGCTAGCTCTGAGTCAAAGGCTGCAGGGAACTTCAAGAAGCTCATGGATTCTGAGGATTACCAGGCAAAACATTTTTCAATTGTGATGAGACAGTTTTCTTCAGGAAGAAGATTCCGAAGCAAACCCATATTTTGCGCATCGCAGTAGAATAGAAGGAATTGCCTGACCACAAGGCAATCTCACGCTGCTATTTTACACGAATACAAGTGGTGATTTTAAAATCAAAACCCTGTTAGTTTACCGTTCCAAAACTTCACGAGCCTTCAAGAAGTGTTAAGTCCAAAACAGCTTCCTAAATGTGATGTGGAGGTCACAGAAAACTTTTGCATGGTACCACGTGTACAAGGCATCGCCCTAATAATGCAGTGCCAATCCTCGCCATAAATTATTTTATCATCATTCTGAGTTGCATTTCACCAAATTTTGAAGCATTAGCAAAACAAACGTCTTGAGACAGCTTTCTTGTGAAAGGGATTTAAGCACTTATCATAAGTAATTAACAATTTATTTCGATCGGTTTTTGCTTTTACAAATCGAGTTCGCATTCCCGGTTGCTTCATTCCACAATAGAAGAAAAGGTGAACATGAACCACAATCCTTAACAAGGTATGCTAATAATATTCTTTGAATAAACCTTGTACACAATTTATTTTTTCACATTATCATGTTGCGCATTAACTTATGTGCAAAAAGATGTTTCACCGAACGAGTGTTTCGCTTTGCGAGAAATATCACGGGACAGATAATGGGGTTCCACTGTATGTGTTTGGGTCATAGGCCCACATCATGGCTTAGGATTTTATTTTACATATGTATTTCAACTATTGCATACTAAAAAATAAACTAAATTGTATGCTTATAGCAAGATACTATTTGAAGAATTTAATGTGTTGAATTCTGACCATGAGAGATCAAAATAGCAAGATTTGAATTGATAAAGCATACTAATATTATTTCTGTAATTATTTCTAAACTAAT
Organism: Hetaerina americana; assembly: GCF_022747635.1. Lineage (NCBI taxonomy): Eukaryota > Metazoa > Arthropoda > Insecta > Odonata > Calopterygidae > Hetaerina > Hetaerina americana. The sequence continues at coordinate 102,763,698 of NW_027286874.1, read as the reverse complement.
GTTGTTACATCTCCAAGAATCTTACTTGAAGTTCTTGTTTGTGTAATGGTTGTGTAGATGTTGGGGTGAAAGGAGATTGTTGATCCTGTCAGATCTCCTTCGCCATCTTGTCTTAATTTTCCATTCTAAGCAAAGTTCACACATCTTCTCCAGTGCCTCCCCTAAACTGACTTATTTGCAAACCATGAGTGACAACTCATAGGAAACAAATGTCATGATGTTTTTGTGTCTTTGAATGACAGCCTGCCCTCCAGTCGGCAGCCTCCAGCCCCCTCATAGCAGCAGGGGCGGCAGGGGGGGACACACCCGAGAGGGGGCAGGGGGAGGGGGCAGCTGATGAGGATGAAGAATCTTCCGGCGTGATTGCAGAGTCGAGTGTATAGTGGGGACAGGCGGAAGAAGGAAAGATTTTACCCTTGAGTAAGTTGCTCAGTAAATGCTAGTGCAACCACTTTTGTAAATTGATGCAAGTGTTCATAGGTGAAGACATCCATGGCCAGTGTTCAACATGTGTGTGTGTGTGTGTAAAATATCTTGTAATTCCTCTATTCCAAAGCAATCTTACTGGCCCTTTTATCAGAGTGGCTTGTGATATGAAAATGTCATTCCCCTGTGGCAATTGAAGTGCAGCCGCCCGGAACACATTGTGTGTCTACACTGGAGGCTCCAGCAGCATTCCAGGAAGTAAGGAACCCCCTGCCCCCGCCCTCTCTCTCTCTCTCTCTCGCCAACCCCTAATGTTTGAATAGTGAGATGACCTCCAAAGATGCCTTAATTGCCACAGCTGTTGCTGTTGTTTTTGCTGCTCCAAGTTGTTTTGTCATTTTTCATTTTTATTGTAATCTCGATTTTTGTGGATCTTTCCCGGCACTGGATTATATGATCAAATTTTTTTCAAGGAAAACTTTATATTTTTTTGAGGGCAATGCCTTTCTGTAGAGTTGAGTACTGTACAGGTGTGTACTCATCTTCTCATTGAGGTAAAAAGACTGATAGTGAAGTCGTGAGTGTGTGTGTGTGTGTCTGTACATCATGTGTCGAAGAATTTTTCTGAAATTTTATTGGGATGGGGTGGAACTTTGTGGTGGAGGAGAAGTGGGATTGCTACCCATCAATGCAGTCATTTCTCACAGGGGGAGGGAGGGTGTGTGTGTGTGTGTTTTAACATGCTTCTCCATTCACCCCCTCATCTCCCCATGGTTGGTTGGTCACTTGATTGGAGAAGGCCCTTTCAACGTGGAGCACATCCATCCAGCATGATGAGGTGGGGTGTTTTTTATGAAATCAGTCGGTTTTCACCATGAGGGTTATCTTGGTTAGGGAATGTTCTTTTTCTGACAAAGTCCAAATGGAGCCTCCTTTGCACTCCTTTCGGGTAAGCATTGTTACATATGTTAACATTGGCTGTGTGCACACGGTGTTGATTGGGGTTCAAATCCTTTTGAGTTTGCCTTATGTTGTATTTTATATTATTCGTAACATTACCATGAGTATTTCCATTTTATTCTCTTTTTATGCTGTTAACTATCCAACATTCAATCAGTGCAACTTTTATGAAAAGACCTTTTCAAAAGATATGAAATATTTACTGAGGTAATTTGAAGCATCCTAGTCTGGGGCTGTCGGGGCCCCGTTTTTAATGAATATTTACTTGAGAATTTTTTCATATAAACTGTTAATAGGGTTGTCCATAGGAAATAGTATGATCTAGTGAATTGTGCGTTGGATATTTTTTTACTTATTCCAATGCAATGGAGATTTTCTAAGGTTGAAGATAAAAGAAATATAATTAGGAAGGAATCTTTGCTCTTACAAAAATTTTACATGTTTGTAAATTTGGTGTAATGAAAGGGGACAGTTGTTTGTTTGTTCTGAATGATCAGTCCTATTGTTTCTGGAAAAATGACTGTGGCCCACAGCTCCTTTTTTTATTTACGTGTACGACAGTTACATGTAGCAATAAAAATAGGTGATTTTTCTGTCACCTTAAAAAGACTTTTATACACATCTTTTCATGTTGTCTAGAACAATGTTAAAGGTTTTCTTTTTTGCCAGCTTACACAAGACCTATCATTTCCTGTCAAATGAATTCTTGTGATTTGGTGATTACTCTAACATTTGTGGTCATTGTTACTTAAGGTATTTGTTGTTTGAAATTGTTTATTAAGTCACTTCAGCATTAGGTACAGTTTTCTAATATATTCAGTGAGATAAATTCTTTGTTCAGGAGTCTCCTGACGTATGTATATGTACTATCAAATTTATTTACCATTATTTCATGGCCAAATATTTTATTTTAATGAAATTTACTTCTTTCTTCTGTTAACTGTTGTTGAGAACATCTTTTGTGTGATTGAGTATTTTATTGTGTGTCCTTATTTATTCCAAGAAATGTATGTTTCTAATTTTTGGATGAGCAAACATGCAAAGCTTTGTGGCCTTTGCCTCTTTGAAATGTTGTCTGCGGTTGGGAATGAAAGTTTTGAAGCTTCAGTGTTTGACACTTCTTGTGGGAGGCTAGATGTGAGCAAGAAGGGAGTACATGCCTGTGTGTATGAGTTGAGGCTGCTCATTTGTGGGGGGGGGGGGTAGAGGGGGCATGTATGTTGGCTGTCTTTCCATCCTCTTTGGTGGGGAAGTGAGCGATGTATGTTGTAGGCTGCCATACAGAGAGGCAAACAGCTGATGTCCATCTCAATGGTTGAATGAGGCATCCCCGTGAATCTGTCATGGTGACCAGCACCTCTCTTCCATAAGCCAAGCCAATTTCTGTTGACTCATCATCCTTCATTCCACCTGTAAAGGAAACTTGTATATTGTTAAGAAAATTGGAAATTCATTCTCGTGTCAGTTGATGGTTATTGTTCACAATGCATAAGACTCGGGTGGGTGGATGGATGGATGGAAACATTTCCAGTGTGACTGAACTTGGGGAATTATTTTGTGTCAGTGAATCCATGGAAATTCCCATGTGAAACAATCTTTGAGGTCTTGCTGTCCTCTTAATAGTAGGTGAAAGTTTATTTGCTCAGTTATATTATTTTAGCAATCATTTATTAGTTCATGAATGTGTACCCATTTCAATTCTGTTAATTTGATCGTCCATAGTCTTTATTCTTCAAGTGGGCTGCATCAGTTATATAATGACTTGATTTGCTCTATATTTGATGTTTTCTTTTAGTCAGGGACACAGTAAATGAGGCAGCATGTTTGTGTGTGAATGTGCGTGTTTTTACAGAGGAATTAAGTGGAGGAGGTGTGATAAAAATCTTGTTGCAGTTTTCAAATTTTAGGAAGGTGTACATACCTTTGTCAGCTCAATTGTTGGCTGATGAATATATAAAGATGTTCTTGTACTTTCATTATTTACACCTGCAGTACTACTGTATTGAGACATTAAATATATATTGTTACAAACAAAAGTGTGCATTGAGTTTAATTGGAATGTCATTGGGAGAAGGTGGCCAGTGATTCTACCTCCTGACAAAGGGAGAATTTTCCCATTCCAGCCCCTGAATGCAAGGAGACAGCAAGGTGAAGGTAACTCTTTTCAGCATGGGAAAATCTGAGGTGGAATTTCAACAAGAAGAGCTGTTTAACAATCTTATATATTTTTCATTATTGACTGGCATGCCGATGTTGTCTAATCACATGAGTGGCAGATTTGAAATTGGTTTAATATGTAGGACTTTTGAGTGCAGTCGAACCTCACATAACAAGTATAATTCGTTCCAGATTCTTTCTCATAAAGCAAAACAAATTTTCCGATACAAACCAATGCAAAATAAGATTGTGCATTCCATGGCAAAAAAATAAATAACACTTTAGGTTTTTTCGAAGAAAATTGTAGGTACATTGTGTAGGGATGTGAATCATCTTCATCTTTCCTCCATCGTTACATGGACCAACCTGGAATGCAAATTTGATTTGTAGAGAACAAAAAAAGAATTGAAATGATTAGTATATTATTTATTAATCATTACTCACTCTCTTTTACTAGAAAGATGTCTCAAGACATTTAATTTTTCAGATGCTTCAAAATTTTGTTAAGATACGGCACAGCATTATTATTAAAGAAATATTTAGTGTGTTTAGCCACTGCCTTATGAGGGAGCTTACTTCTCAATTTACCATTCAATAGCAAAGGAATCTTCTTCATCTTCTATTAAAGAATGAACCAGCCTTAAATGTGAATTTGAATTTTAGGAGACTGAAAATAATTAGCAGTAATTCTTGAAGTCACCGGTGAAGTTCTCCACGCTGCCTTAGAGCCTGAGCCCGCTTTTTCACAATGCTGTGGTTGCCGGTTATTCTCTTAAACCTCGTGAACCAGGTGCTGCTTCCCTCAAATATTTCCTCTTAGGCCATTGATGATCCTGGTGTATTCTTAATGAAGGCAGCAAAAATCACTTGGGCCTCCTCACAGATAATGACCTTGTTAATAGTATCACCTTGCCATTGCTTTTCGTTCATCCATATGAGAAGCAACCTTACAACATCATTGAGAATACGTAAACGTTGCATAGATATTCTTGTCACTTTCTTTGAAGCATCTATCTCCTTAATTTTACCCTTATTCTTGAGTATAGTGCAAATTGTTGATGTCAACTGTTGGTTTGTGCATGCCAAATCCAGCCACGCTCATGTTTCATTCTATCTTTTCAATGATTTCACTCCTTTTATTTAAGGTTTTGATTTTTTTCCCAGTCACATTTTTAAAACTAAACTAAGCACAATGTTATTGAATTTTGCACAAAGAATTACAAATTATATGTCTGAACACATGTTTGGAAAAATATGTGATCACTGATGACATTAAGATGCTAGTGAAACAATTGTTAAACACAAATTGAATCTCAGGCATGAAAAAATTCTGGGAATTCCTCATGACACTACTTCACGCCGCTCACCAAGCGGGTAGTTTTTTAAAAATCTTTTGTTCGTTTTGCAATTTACTGATTCTGTGAGATGCTCACTATGGGAGGTTCCTCTTTATTGTTCAAGTGTATCTTGGGTCTCATATCCCTGTTCAAATGGTGATTGGAAAAGATTTAACTGCCCTTATCAAATAAATGTAACATTCAGATGATAAATCTGAAGCCATGTCCCTGAAAGACAAAAAATGTTTTATTTTTAGTAAATTTAAAACAAAAACAGCATGTCCCGGATTCAAAATCCAAAGCATAATTTTGTCATTTCCTGCAGTGTCGTAAACTTACCTACCAACTATTATTTGCAACTTCTGTATCTGTTAACTTTGTTCTGGTCCAAGAAAATGTCACCTTATTCATTTGATATGTTTTCAAAGCCGTAGTTCAATCAATGCATCCAGAATAACTTAGTTCCTCAACAGTTGTGATTAAAAACAATCACAAAGTATTCTCCATGACTGTTAATTCTCCGAATTATAGTGTACTTAAAAATTATCTCTTCAATTGGGTTATAAGTGTGATTATCAGTAAAGGATCATGTTTCCTATTCATTTGAACAAGTTAAACCGCATGATGATTTTAAGATGTAACTGCATCTGATTTTCTCTCAGCATCTACTGCATTCACTGGTCCAGCCTTCTCTGATATCTCCCGATAGTTGTCTCTCTCCCCCTACCATTCGTAGTATTTCATCCCGTGGTTTTTCTTTCTGCCCGTATAATTTTTCCGTTCTTCTCCACATCCAATACTTGGAAGCTTCAATTTTATGCCTATCCTTTTCCCTTACGTTACCTCATGTTTCTGAGTCTTAAAAGGCTATGCCCCAGCTTTAATTTTCTTTAGATAATGCAATTCTCCTATTAATGTCCAAAATACTCTGCCCGCTCATCCAAAACACTTCATGAACTGAGGAACTAACTGTTCTAGTTTATGAATTCATGCTGCTTCTGGGAATTACCGTCATGTAGGTAAGACACCTACGCGACCGTTATTCCTGGAAGCAGCATGAATTCATCAAATAGACGTCGTGGAAGCCTAAGGATTAATGTTTTAATTTATATCCCATGCTTTTAATGTTTGTCTTAGGCATTCTTTTTTTTAATCTAATTACCTAAATCTTCTTAGAATTAATGCTCATTTTAATTCCTATCCAAATGACTAGGGTTTCCAAATTCTCTTTCCCATGTGCAATTCTTCTCCTTACGTCCCTACTACTTTGACCTGTTGGACCAAAACACTGCTCAATTTTTTTCCCTTCTATTTTAATTTTTAGCTCAGCCTTTACCTTTCCGGAAAACCTCGAAACCTTTATTTTATTTACAGGTATATTGATTCTCATCCCATTTCTATCGCACTTAATTTTCAATTCAGTCCACAACGCTTGCAATCCCTTTGCTGACTGGCAAACTAGAGCTTGGTCATCACCAAACCCAACTGATTTTACGAATGCCCCGCCAACTTTAATTCCCACATCCAGTTCTTCCCATGCCTTTTTAATCATTTCCTTTACATATAGGTTGAACCGCAGCGGTGATAATGGGCAGCCCTGCCTTACACTTCTTCCTAACACTGCCCATCCGGACTCTCCGTCCCCCACTCGCACCTGAGCAGTCTGACTCATGTGCAGGTTGTGGATTGGCCTCCTTACCCTCCCATCTATTCTTATTTTCTGCAAGATACACGCTAGTTTTTCCCAATTCACTCTATCAAAGGCTTTTTTTAAATCTATGAAACAGGCAGATACGTTCTAATTGTATTCTATCTTACTCAGGGAATTATTTGCCCCTCTCTCAATCCTTTTCTTGATGATCCCGAGAATCACTTTAATTGCGTGGGAAATCAAACTTTTTGTTTTGTAGTTCTCACATGATGTAACCTTTACCTTTTTTTGGAATGGAAACTATCACTTATCTGACGAAGTCTTTTCACCAGCTTCCTACTTCATAGATGTTTCCAATTAGTCCACATAGATTCTTCCTCCCACATTTTCCCTATTTTAAAATACATATTTTTTCAAAGTGTGAAAATCATTCGCCTAGTCCTTGATGCCGGTTAAAGTGAGTGATTTTGGCCCCTTTTAAGTTTCTACATTTTAATGCATACTTCCGGATGACTAAGTTAATAGTTAATGTCGCCAGCATCTCCCGCAGTTCTTTGTTTTGATTTCAAAAATTTTAAAATCATTAGCATAGGGGGGATCGAGATGGTGCGGGGGCTAACGTACAGGCTCACCAGGCCTCACAGGCCCAGGCCCACCCAGAGGGCCCGGGTTCAAATCCCGGCGGTGTTGAATATTTTTCAGAGGTATTTCGATCCCCACTTGAGGTGCTTTGTGGAGGGCACTTTGAGTGAGTACGCCGTCCGTCGGATGGGACGTTAAGCTGCGGACCCCTTGGCGCCTTTCGTAAAGAGTAGGCTAATGCCGACGCCGGGTTTCTCTCCACCCTTCATCCTTTCCTATCCATCCCCTATGGCGCAAATGACCTCAGCTGTCGGTCGCCTCCCCTCAAAACTACTACTATCATTAGCACAGTACTGAACCACATCCACTGGTCCAAAAATAAACTCGTGAACCATGACCTGGGCCCCATCTCATCATCCTTATTCTCCTAAGCAAAACACCAGAAATACCCCACTCAAAAAAATCTCCATTAATAACTAGGCTTACGTCGTAATTATTTTACCTTAATCCGCGCAACGGCTTCCGGCCCCCCAAAATAACAAAAATCCCCAACTTGACCATTCCGCACACCTTCCCCTTCCACCCGACATTTCCCAACAAGTTTTCCTCCCCCTACTTTTGACCGTTACATTACATACAGTATATATAAGACACCACACACGAGACACAGCACACACAGCAGGCCTTACATATACGAGTGTGGTTCCAGAAGCACCCAACCCAACAAAGAGAAAACAAAAATTTGGACTAAAATTTATTTATTTTTCAACATAATCTCCTTTCAGCTCTACCAAGCGATCTTCAATTTGTTCGATACCCTTTTTATAACAAGTACTGTCTTGCTCCTCAAAATAGCCATTAACTGCCGACATCACTTCTTCATGGTTGGAAAATCTTTAACCACCGAGCCATTTTTTCACGTTTGCGAAAAGAAAATAATCCGAGGGGACTAAATCTGGCGAACAGGGTGCATGAGGTAGTAAATCAAACTTTAATTCGTGAATTTTGGCCATTGAAATAACGAATTTGTGAGCTGGTGCATTGCCTTGATGAAGCAACACTCTTCTCAGACAAATGCGGCCGCTTTTGCTTGATTTCTTCGCTCAAACGTTGCAATAAGTTCACATAATACTCACCGTTGATAGTTTTTCCTTTATCAAAATAGTCAATGAAAATTACCCCACGCATTTCCCAAAAAACCGACGCCATGACCTTGCCTGCGGAGGAAACGGTCTTCGCCTTCTTTGGAGCCGGTTATCCCTTTCGAATCCACTGTTTTGATTGCTCTTTTATTTCGGGTGTGAAGTAATGGAACCATCCATGGTTATGAAACGATGCAAATCTTCTTTGCTGATGGTTAACTTTGTTAAACTCTCAATTGAAACATCTTCACGACACTGGTTTTGCTCGAGTGTGAGCACCCATCTTGCACACAGCTTTCTCGTGTTTAAATTTTCAGTTAATATGCCATGTACCGCACTTTTTGAAATGTATACAATGTCTGCTAGCTGGTGCATTTTCAGCCGATGATCATCCAATATCACTTTGTGGATTTTCTTCGCCGTTTCTGGAGTCGTCACCTCATTTGGTCGACCAATGCGATGCTCGTCTTGACAGCTCGTACTGCCTCGTTTAAACTCTACTACCAAATATTTTACTGATGGAAGCAAAGGAGCAGACTCACTCAGAGTAGAATCCAGGTCAGCTTTTATATTGGTTGGGCTGAGGCCTTTCAAATATAAGTATTGTATCACATAACGACGACCAATTTTCTCCATTTTCACAAATTCATTGAAAATGTTGATGGCTGCCTCACAAATACTAACGTGGCGTCTTCAAACTTGAAACACATGCTTTATAGATTGCGTACCTTCTAATACAGAGACATTTTTCAAACAACTACTGCCATCTCTAGATCAGGCCGGGTGTTTATTGGACCACCCCCGTAGCAAGGGGGACAAGAGAACTTCTGTCTCCACTCTTGTCCTCCGAATCGCGCCTCACGCGGAAGAACAAAATTAGGTTATACATTTCCTCCGTTCGTCCCAGGATACTGTACGGTGGCGAAATTTACTGGAACTCGACGAATGCAGGCAGAAAACGCTTAGAAACATTTCAGAATAAAACACTCCGCTACCTCATAAATCAGCGTAGACTCGTTTCGATAACAGAAATCAGACACGCTCACAAAATACCAAAAGCACACGATTTCATTCGACCGCAAGCAGAGCGACTCGAAAGTCCCGTCCACGAAACACACTTGCAGAAAATATATGGGATTATTCCCTACAAATTATATTTGGATTATTCCATACAATTGTTGATTGGAACACCTTACCTACAAAACTATTCAAGCCCTTTCCAAACAGAGTGCATACTTTTAAGAAAAGATGTAAGGAATTTATGTGATAATTTGATTGATGTGTGGTGTAAAATTATCTGTAACAGCTTAATTTTTTTAATTTATCTTTTTTTTCTTGCTGATTGATTGATGTTAATGATATGGGAATTTTCTTGTTTCGTGAAAGAGATTTGTATTTGGAAGTTTCCTTTAAGTGTACTTTTGTTTTACCGACTGATTTTATCTATTATCTTTTGTGATTACTTGGGACTTGTGTGCCACCTGACACTGTCTATCATTACATGTGGATTTTATTAAATAAATAAATAAGCATATGTAGAATACGCCGTCCGAGCCACAGACTTCCAAAAGAAATAATATTTCGGTAACAAAACCGAATTCTTTCGTATCATTTTATCTTCTGTGTATTTAACGTTAGTAAGAGTTCTTAGGATTATTCATTGTTTGTTTTTTGCAATAACGCCGTCTAACGTAAACACTTGTTCATGCCTGCCGGTTTACATGTGGGAAGGCTCCATTGTCGCCCACCTAAATATGCGTATAACCCTAGGAGCTCCTGGCCCCGACATGATCCGAAGTTGTGCGGGCTTGCTGGGTGACCAGGAGCCACCACCTCGCATCTATGCCTGGTAAAAACTAAAAAGTTAATATTCTCCCAAAATAATATTAATAAACTCACGTTTGAAAAAAAATAATGGACAAAAGTGAACAAAAAAAGATTAAATTACCAAAAAAGTAATAATCAAGGTTGAAAATAATAATAATAAAACCAAGTCCAGTGACTATAAAATTAAAAAATAGGGAAAGAAAATAATTTATCCAAACAATATGTTTGGTGCATCCGTCTTGTAAACTATACCTCAAGCAACATGTTCTCGCCCATTAATATTAGTATATTTACTACTATGTTATGGCCAATTGCCAACTCACTAGTAGTCTTGCCTTAAATTCTCCTTCACTTACACTGGAAAGGTACACGTTCGCCATATACACATCCACTCGCTAATGTTCATTTGAGTGTCAATTGCACAGTCATTGACCCTTGAAGGGGTAGAAGTTTGTCGCACCGAAGCAGCGATATTCTGTAAGGGCCAACGCCCCACCATCATGAGGACTGGACTGGAGACGGCATCATTCCTTCTCTGAAGAGGACTGTTTGGCAGTCGAAACCCTGTGTCAGCTACTGGGCACCTCCCTTACCTTTTCCAAAGTGCGGGTTACAGGACTAACGTCGGAATCCACGGAAGATCTGTTTGAGTGAGTGAAATTTGCAAGGGTTAAGGCTTTTACGCATACGCAAGCAAGTGAGTGAATGGCGGGCCACTGGCGCAGAGATAAATCTCTCGCTAGCCCTGATTGTGTGAGTTCCTGTGACTACCAAGGATCAAGTTTATTTAGTACATCCAAGATGGAGAGTGCGTGATTAATTTACATTTATTTTATTACGTGTAATTGGTGGGCCGCTGGCGCAGGGAGAAATCTCTCGCAAGCCCTGTCTAGGTGAGTGCTTGATTGGGGTGAGTTTCAATACTATCTAGTGCACCTTAGCCAGAGCATTTTTGGTATCATTTTTTGATTCAATCGTTTTTTCTGTTCCAACCACTCTTTATCATTTTATTTATATTTTAATTATTCATATATATATTTCCTCTCTAATTTCCCTCACCATTTCCTTTGCCCACTTTTAAGAGTAAGACTGGGGTTGATTTTTCCCAAAATATTCATACGGCTGTAGTTACCGCTAATTTTATTCAATATTTTCTTCATTTTGTGTCATCATAGAAATGGAATTTTCATACATTTTTATTGCCTAGTTAAAGTCACTTCCGTGATCTTTTAATGGTTTCAATTCATCATGAACGGTTGACTAATATTGGTAAGGGGATGTTGATAAACCTCGGGGAACATTGTTACCTCTAGTGCTAAAAACTAATATTTGCTCCGTAGGTAACTCTGAATAGAAAGAGTACTAATGTATAGAACGGAGTAAGGAGTGTTGACATTAAATGGGGATGTCCCGGTTGGAGTATGTCGTTAACAACCATGGGTTACCGGAATAAGGATATATTCCGAAAAATGTAAAATAAGGAAGGCAAATCCTTGCCCTTGACATTCTGTGGTCGATGGGACAGACGGCCGACCTCCAATGTCCATGGGTTCCGAAGGGATACGCTTCCTGTTTACTTTTCGGGCGACGACGCAAATACAAGATTATTTCCAGGAATGTCATTTCATTTTTACCAATAGCGTAATAATAGTTACGCATTATGAATTTCAACCATTTACTGAGGCATATTCTTAATTCTGCATTTTCATAAAAACGGTAAAATATTATTCTTTGCGACATTACTTGAGAATGTCTCTACCGTTGTCGTTTCTTTTAGTTAATTTGTAATATAAATGTTAAAGGAATATCGCCATCTAGTTAAAACATAAGTACAAATTTTTCACCCGAATACTGATGCTCCTCTATTTTAAGTTGGTAAGTCACTCAGAACAGAGAAACCACTGATGTATAAATTCATCAATAAACTGGGGAATAAATTAAAAATAAACGGGAGAATCGGAAATTCATACCCTTGATATTTTGTGGGGGATCATGTATGCTGTCGAATCAGGCAAACGGCGACCCTGAAGCTTACTTTTACAAAAATGGCGAAGGATGCCTTACCTTATTTTTGGAGTTCTTCCGGGTGGTAAACTATTAAGAAATGTTGAGAATGACTGCAAAGAGAAAGCGGGCACGGGAGAGTTTATGGAAGGGGCTATCTTCTCGATTGCCCTGCCAGATGCTGAATTTGGAGCCCAGCACTCGAGGCACCACTCTTCCTGGAGAGCAGGAGGCATCGCACCCCCGTCTTCGCTGGTGTTTCCCCTCGGCCTTGCGTCTCTCGCACGTGCCACCAAATTCCACAATCGGTGTCAAGGTTGCGGATACTTGGAGTAACCAATAGCTGTTATGGAAAATTCGGCTCCATTGGATCGGAGGGTCCTAGGTATGACGATCTCATTTAAATTCCTAACGGTGCAAATTGCTAGAGATCAAAAGTTTGCGGGGAGCTGAGTTTGGCACGGTGAAATTGGGCGACATATCTGCCGACAGAGAGTGTGCACATAATAAATAATGAGCCTTAGCCAACTCTGTACTCATTTAGTAAATCAAAAGTTACGAATAATCATTGTGTAATTAGTGGTGCAATTGGGAGGAATGGGAAATAATTGGAAGTCTATTGGTGCAAGTGACACTGAGGTTAACAATAAGATGATGTAAAGCCATAGGTCTGTATTGTTTCACCGTTTAGTCTGTTAATTCCATGCTCCACATGTTTCTCTCATTTAATAACAGTGAGGTACGACTGCACCAAATAGAGCACGCTAACCAAAACGACCATGATAATGGCATTCGATCTCACCATTGTATTGCTACCACTGTTTATCTTAACATTATTTGACTTGGGAATGAATAATCATGCTTTAGGGCGCACCACTAACATCGCTATTTCTGGGAATAATCTTTGTGTAATTTCTGAGGACATTTGTTTTGGCGAATTATTTTGAAGACATTAAGAAACTTAATAGTCTACTTAATCCACCATTTTTTATGGTTTTAAGTTTTCCTTGACGTCCTCAATTTAAGTAGCTAATGCTTCATTGACACCAAGGATCCATATTAGCCGACGTCCCTCGAGCCTACGGTCGAATGACATGAACCCAAATCTCATGTCATCCATAATTATAATTGGGATTCTACTGTTAAACGTGGGTTCAGAAAATGCAACGAAACAAATATTAATTTCCTTATCCATGGTAAGAAAACACCACCTGACATCTGTTGCCACAATTATATTCTGTTCATTTTGCATTCTTCCTGGAAAACTTCCAACTCGCGTATCCTATTTTCACCTTTCATGTGCATAATGGTTTTCCTTCTATAACAGTCTGAAATGTACTATTGCAATCCGAAATGCTGCGTGTCCATCTTTGTTTCCTGTCATCTCATCTGTAATTCATGGTTTATTACCATTTTCCTATTTACTTTTCATAGAGTTTTGTTTTCGGTGTTCGATGTACATTTTTCATTATATTCCCATGTTATGCCTTGGCTTTATTTTCCCCAATGTTTGCGCCCTTTCCTTTCATATGGTTGGTTATTATTCCTACGTTCTATTTGGTCAAAATTCTATCCTGTGTAATTGTCCTAAACCTTACGTTGTACCTCATTAGTTAAAAAATTTTCTGTATTTCTTTGGTTTTGTCTACTGTATATTCCGATATCTGGGGTTAGTAAAATTAATATTTTCCTAAGAAAAATCCTATATTTTCTCTAAACTTTACCCGCATACCATACTTCCGACTAAAAAATACAATACATAGTTAAACTATGCGAGTTATTTATTATCTTCGAAAATAATATAATATAGTATAACTGGTGACTTTCCATATTCCAGGGCATTTTCCATGTATGCCTGGGTTTCTGTGGTGTTTCAAACAAGTCTTCATTTTAGATAAGTCTATTTCAGGACTATTACTTCCTGCCTGTTATAATTTCTTGTTTTTAAAGTGTACTCCCCAAACTCACTACCATTTATTCGTTCTTCTAACTGGGTGTTCCAATCTCCCAGCACTCTCAAGCATTTCTTCCAGGAACACCAGTTAATATCCAATCCTCAATTTGTATAATAAGTGGGTCATTCAATAACCCCCAAGGAGAAAATTAAAAAAAAATTATTTTTGAAAGATTTCTTTTTCAACACAATCTCCGTTTATCTCAACACACCTTTCCAAGCGTTTCACCAACTTTTGAATTAGTCGATAGTATGCGTACGTTTTCAACCCCATGGCAACATAGGTTGGAGATTAGATACCTAGATGTTTACATTTTGAGCAGGAAGGAGTCAAGTTGTCGACCTTTCTTGTTGGTGTTCACATAACTTGTTGTTCTTGGATCTATTCCTCGCATTCAGATCCCTCAGGATGATGGACAGGGTCCCTAGAGATAGAAGTTAGAAAAGCAGTGCTGTGAAACCATATTAATGCAAACAATTGCATGAAATAACTAATTTTTTGATACAGGTGACATGATTTGGATTGTGTATACATGTTCCCGGCTCGTGACCTAACACCCCCCCCCCAGCCACACCCTTGGGGCAACTTGTGGGGTATTGTTTGAATCTAAATGTCGAGAATAGAGTACAATCTGTAGGTATTTGCTTGTTTCGTATATTTGCTTTTTGAAAGATTGAATTGGGAAAAACCAATGACTATATTGCAGAAAAGTGGGGAGTAGATTTGAATAGGGATAGGAGCCTAATCTGCAACCTACACATGTCGCCGACTACTCAGGGGCGACTGGGGGAAGGAGAGTACGGATGGGCAGTGTTAGAAAGAGGTGTAAGGCAAGGCTGTCCTTCATCACCTGCGCTTGAAACGTATACGTGGATGATGTGATTAAAGTGTCATAGGAAGAACTGGATATAGAAATGAAAGTCGGCGAGGAACGCAAAAAATCAGTTAGGATTGCTGATGACCAACCTTTCGTTTGTCAGTCAATCCAAGGGTTTGCAAACATTTCGAAGTGAATTGGAAACTCTGTGTAATAGATATGGGATGAGATGAGTGTAAACAAGAAAAGGTTATGCAGTTTTCCGGAAAGACAGAGGCTAAGTCAAACGTTAAATTAGGAGGGGAAAAACTATACCAGGTGGAACAATTTACGTATGCCGGAACAGTTTAGGGCCGAAATGGTCTACGTAAGGGGCATTAGGAGGTTAATCCTTAGGCAAAGAAGCTTTCCTCGCTAGAACTTTGATCTGGAGCGCATTAATATACGGCGCGGAAACATGGTCATTGAAGTAGGAAGAGATGCATAGAGTGGAGGGTTTTGAAATTTGGGTGTGGAGAAGATGAAGTGGATAAATGAGGAGGATCACGGTGTAGTGGTAATAATAATAATTCACCTTTATTCGGGCGAGATTTTGACTGTCGCAGTCTCTTCCTCCATCTAACCCATGATAGGAATGGTAGGAGAGGAGAGAGCTACCTCGGGAGTAATCATAAGGAGTCAGAGAGAGTGGACGCAAAACATGATTGGCAGTGGGATGTTGAAGACTGTGATACAGGAGAGGATTTAAGGAAAACGAAGAAGGAGTAGAAATAGATAGCGATTAGAAGGGAGCTATTGCCATTTCTTGTTCCTAAAGTGTACTTAAAGTCCTAAATCACTACCGTTTCTTCCATCGCCTAGCCATGTGTTCCAATGCCCAATCACTATCAAGTGTATCCTTCCAGGAACACCTGCCATTATCCAGATCTACAATTTGTCTAATGAGTGGGTCATTCGATAAGTACCAAGGAGAAAATGAAAAAAAAGTATTATTTTTTAAAGATTTCTTTTTCGACATGCTCTCCATGCTAGAATTTTTCAACCGTTACCAATCCGTCGATAAAGTAAGAATTCGGGAGTCCTCAAAATAGGCATTTTTGCTGGCGATAACCGTCTCGTGTGAAGTAAATCGTTTTCGACAATGACTCTTTTGTAGGATTGGAAATAAGTGACGTCACTTGGGGACAAATCTAGTGAATATGGTGTAATGAAGTGAAATAAGTCTGTAACTCTTTTGCAATCGAAATTGCGCGATTTTACTCATTTTTTGTTTTCGTAAACGCATAAAGTATTTTCTGAAACCAGTTGTTAATGAAATAATCTTTTCCTCAGCAAAACACTATAGCTTCTCTAGGTTTTGATCGCATGCCACTCCATCCTTTCTCAGCAATCGCTATGAATAATTCACCTCCAGGTACATCCGCAGTCATTCACTCCGAGTGATCGCGCACACTTTCTAACCCTGACTTACCGTACATTCGAGGGTGGGCTGAAATCTAATGCGCACATGCTTGTAGACCAAAACCAAAATGGCCTTCAGAAGCACTCCTGGTGGCATTTGGAAGTAAAATTCCCCTTCAACACGCATGCGCAGATTTGAGATAGGTACATTCATCCAGTGTATTTTGAGAAGCGGAAGTATGGAGACGTGTTCTAGTGCTAAGTCAACGCGAGTTAAAGAGCGTGCTGTTATCGAATTTTTTCCTCCACCTCATCGTCCGAGGTGTAATGGTTACCCTTGAGGTATCTCTTTGAGTTGAGGAAAAAAATAAAAATCGCAAGGCGCAAGATCGAGGGAATAAGGAGGGTTGCTCGCAGCATTCCAATCGACGCTGTTTGTTCTCGTCTGTGAGACGGCGTGTCACCCATCGTGCAGAGATTTTACGGTATCCCAATTGTTCAATAATGAAGCCGACACGTTCCTTGGATATTTCAATATGATTTGCGATACGCTTTTGAGTGATTCGCCGGTCATTTAGAATCAAATCTTCGACGAATTTGCGATGTTTATCGTCCGTGGCAGAGATCCGACGTCCGCTGCGTCTTTCATCAAACATTATGGCTTTTCCAGGCTCGCAACCACGTAATTTTACGACTTATAGATTTGCAGTACACCTATCAAGAGCATCGTCACCATAAACAGCCTTTAAATGACGATGAATCTCAGTTGGAGTCACTTTTTTAGAAGGTAGCAATTTGATAACAGCACGCTGTTTAACTCGCGTTGAGATAGCACTAGAATACGTCTCTATAATTCCGTTTCTCAAAATATGCTGGAAGAATATAATGAACTCAAACGTGCGAATGAGTGTTTAGGGGGAATGTTACTTCCACGTACCACCAGGAGTTCTTCTGAAGGTCATTTTGTTCTTGGTCGACAAGCATGTGTTCATTAGTTTTCAGCATGCCTTCGTCCTTCCAATTTTTCTCCACTCAACTGTTTCCCCCACATATGCATCCATGATTATCACATAAATTCACTATGGAATATTTAAACTTTAAATAAACAATAATATCTTTGAGCTGTTTTTCGTAATACAATTATGTATCCATAAAATATGATTTAAATGATTAATAATTAAAATTTTAATTACTAAAAAAAGTTTTTTAATGCATGAACATCGTCTTTTGCATCTCAAACGCCTTACCATCGATCGGATGGGTTGAGGGGTAAGAAAGGAACATGTATGTGAACCAAATAATAGCAGCAGTAAGATCACTTATTTACAATTGCCTTTAATTATTTACATGTCACACTTGTCAGGAACATATTCATCAGGATGAACACTACTACAAATACTACGTTGTTGGACATGTTCCATTTGAGTCTTTACGGCATGAGAACAAAAGGCATACTTATCAATACTACTGAAATATATATTACCGATGGTTATCCGCCATCAATCCCCAGTCACCCCAAGAAGCCACTGCTCCACGGCGCAGGCCTCATGCGACAGCCGAGGACAATCGCTGTTTAACCACTCTCTTATCCCTTCCTACTTAAGCAGAGGAGAGAGAGCGAATTCACAATCTGCCATCGGCCGCCGAGTGTTGGGGTGAGACCTTGACACTCCGAGGGGTCAATTGTCTGCACCGGGTAGACGGTATCTGTTCCGCCGCGCACCCTGTTTCCCTTGGAGTGGCAAAGCGCCTGGAAGAACTTCTACGAAGTCCAACGAGGTCAATAACCCTCTCCATTTAGAATCAGGGGTTATGGTTGGACTGATGGAAGGAGGGCTGATATGGGACTTATACCTCTCATAGAATGAGCTGCATAGAGGTGTCGTCTCTCGGGAGTCACGGGTTTGAATACCTTCCTATGATGCAATGATTTCACAACTTTGAAAGTTTTTTTTAAATTCAAGTTACGATTTAAAAAAAATCTAATGAATTTCCCTCAATAAACCAGGATAGATTTCCCTTTTTTTATTTATTTTTCCATTTGGAACCTAAACAAGTCGTTACACTATGTGTTATTTTGGGATCCAAATATTTTTAATGGTCATTGTCACTTTTCACTTACAATCAATTGAATAAAGGAAATCTTGGCCTATAAACGCCCTTTCTGATTTCTACGATAGACGGTTTTCGAGCTCCTCCGGTAAGGACCGCTAGAACATCAGGTTTTTTGCCTTCTTTCATATAAGAGTCCAGTAGTGGCAAAAGCTCCGGTGGGCAGTAATACCGAATGCCATTCCACACAAAGGTAGTCTCTTTTTGTGTTGAAGCGAGAGACTCCAGTAGCGGCAAAAGCTCCGGTGGACAGTAATACCGAACGCCATTCCACACAAAGGTAGTCGCTTGTCCAGTTGAAGCGCCCTCGCTCCAAGGGACGGCGATGGACGCGGGTGGGGCCACGTCATTCCATCCCCCCGTCGTCCATACAGTCGTGGAGACGGTGGCCGCCGACACCCCGAAGAGCACCACGGCTGAGATGAGCGGGAACTGTGAGCACCTCATGATGCGAGTTTATCACTCGAATTCAGAACTGCTAATGACGATGGAAGGTAGGACCATCCAGCATCTTATATACCTCCCGTGCGTTCGTAGGCGGCGAAATGCCAAGGCTTACTTGAGTATATGGCAAAATGTGGCATTGGGAGAGGTGGAGGAGGGGCTGTCATCTCTAAATCACATGAATAGGAATTATCAAAATGATTGCGAACTGGATATCGATTTAATTTAAAGTGTTAGAGTATATAAAGGGGACACTCCTTTAACAGAACTGCATGAATTTTTTAAAATAGCGCAACTTAATATATCGTAAAACATCGATCCATTAAAGACATTTATTATCCCTAGGAGATAGTTGAACAATTTAATTTATTCTGTTTTTGCATTGCTTTTATCTATTGTAGATTTGGCAATCGTTACGAAAATGTTATTCTGTTGAATTATTTTCAAAGTGCCCCTTGCCAACTTCTATGACAATCCCAAATTTCTTGGAAATGAGCTTTTAAAAACAAACGCTTACTACAGAACTACCCTTGTTCAATTCGAAAATCAATTATTGATGTGCTCTCTCTCTATCTCTCTCTCCTTATAACAACGTTAAGCAGGTACAAGTCTAAAGAGTAATGAACAAAGATAAAGAAAGTGCAGGTCGAGAGGCCCAACATAATATTCCTCAATTTTTGTCGAATCCAAAACAAAAAATTGCAATCAGACATTTATTCTCAATTAAAGATTTCGGTATAGTTTACAGAACGGAGAGCAGACTAATCGAGGATATTAAGGGTAGTTGCGGACAAATTTGGATAAGTTAGGAAAAATGGGTGATCAATAGCCACGCTAAGATTCTATGGGAACGAGTACCAGAGACTAACTGCAATAGCAGGTGTGCAATGAATTCAGATATTCCACGTCACGAGGAAAATCACTTGATATGCGAATTGCTCGCTTTGGAAGGTGCTGTTATAGCGAGGTTCAACTGTACTTCCTCCCCTCATCACGTCCAATAACCCTATCCTATTCCTGTCCCTTCCAAGCTTACCTAACAATGTCTATCTGCACTATCCCTTTGTCGATCAAAATGGACTGCATCTATCTGTCCTACCCTCTTTAGATTTCTCATAACAATCCTCTCCCCTCCCCCACTATGTCTATCTCTTACTCATTTGTTTTGCCTTCTGTCCACTTCACCTTTTCCATCCTAATCCACACCCAAATTTCAAAACCCCTTCAACCTACTCATATCATCCTGCTTTGGTGACCATGTTTCCGCGCCGTACATAACTACACTCCATATCAAAGTATTAGCAAGCCTTTTCTTAAAATCCTTGCTCAATGGCCCTGTCATCAACTCCGTCCTCCTTGTGAAAGCCTCTTTCCCAAGTGAAATTCTTCTCCTTACGTCCCTACTACTTTCACCACTTCGATCCCAAACACTTACCGAGGTATGTAAACTGTTCCGCCTGCTCTATTTTTTGCCTCTCTACAGGCATGTATTTTAATATTTAGCTTAGCCTTTTTCTTTCTGGAAAATTTCAAAACCATTATTTTATTTATATTGAATCTTATCCCATATCTATCGCAGTACAAATGGGAGGGAGTCCTTTGCCACATTTCTTAGAGTGAGCTTGAAACTTCAACCCGCCATTTAAATAGGACATTTATCCCTTCGAACCGCATTGTCTTCGGAGTTCGGCCGTCCGTCCCATTGACCACAAAACGTCAAGGGCTTCCACCATCTTCTATACCTTCCATGCATTCTTAGGCGGCAACCCGAGGTATGCCAATTCATAGTATCATTTCGGGCTTATCACAATTGTACAATGATTAATCAACATTGTCTACATCATCACAAAAACGTTAATTTCATACTTTTGTCTTGCCTAGTTAAAGTCACTTTCGTGGCTTTTTTTATGGTTTCAATTCATCATGAACGATTGACCAATATCAGTAAAGGGGATGTTGATAAAACTTGGGGAACATTGCTAGCTCTAGTAAGAAAAACTAATATCTGCTCCGTAGGTAACTCTGGATCGAAAGAACACTGATGCATAGAAGGTAGTAAAGAGTGCTGACTTTAAATTGGGGTGTTCCATTCATCAATAAACTGGGAAATAAATTAAAAATAAAGGGGAGAATCAGGCAAACGGCGACCTTGAAGCTTACTTTTACAAATACGGCGAAGGGGTCCTTACCTTATTTTTGGAGAGTTCTTCCGGGTGGTAAAATATTAAGAAATGTTGAAAATGACTGCAAAGGGGAAGTGGGCACGGGATATTTTATGGAAGGGGCTAACTTCTCGACTGCCCTCCCAGATGCTGAATTTGGAGTCCAAAACTGGAGGCACCACAGTACACGGATGCTTCCTGGGGAGCGGGAGGTATCGCACCCCCGTCTTCGTTGGTGTTTGCCGGGGGCCTTATGTCTTTCGCACGTACCGCCGAATTCCACGATCGGTGTCAAGGTTGCGGATACTTGGAGTAACCAATAACTGTTGGGGAAAATTCGGCACCATCGAATCGGAGGGTCCTGGGTATTACCTTTTGATGATCTCATTGGAATTCCAAACAATGCAAATTGCTAAACAACAAAAGTTTGAAAGTTTAGAAATTAGAACTTTTATTTTTGAGCCATTTCGTGAACAAAGTTGAATATTTTATGCTATTAGTACAAATTGGAGGGATTCCTTTGCCATATTTCTTAGAGTGAGCTTCAAATTCACCCTTTGGATGACCCGCCATCTAAATAGGATGTGTATCGTACGGCTTCGGATCCCGTTGGCACTGGAGTTCAGTCGTCCATCGACCACAAAATGTCAAGGGCTTCCAGCATCTTGTATACCTCCCGTGCGTTCTTAGGCGGCAGAATGCCAAGGCAAAAATGAGAATATGGCGAATCGTGGTATTGGAAGAGGAGGAGGAGCGTTTGTCATCTCTTAATCACATTAAGTTAAATTATCTAAATGATTGCAATTTCGACGAAGATTTTCTGATTGAGGGTATATTTGGGTAACATTCCTTTTACAGAACTATAATAAAATGTAATGTAAAATAACAAGTTATAAAACATTCATCCATTTAAAACATTCATTTCAATTACGAAAAAGATAATATTTTTGTTATTTCTTTTTTCGAATTAATGCATTGCTTGAGTCTGCATTAGATGTGGTAATCATTACGAATAACGGAATCTGTTGACTGATTTTTAAAATGTGCCGTGACAATTTTCATGGTCGTCTCAATTTCAAGGGAATTGAATTTCTAAGTTATTAGTTTCGTTCAGAAAAACCCACAAAGAGAAAGAAAGTGCAGGCCTAGAAGCTATTCATTCGGCAGATGTGTCGCCTTATTTGCCCGTGCCACGCTCAGCTCCCTGCAAAGTTTTGGTCTCTAGCAGTTTCCTCCATTCGTAATTTAAAAGATATCGTCAAAAAGTATTAGCCCGGGTACTCAAATCCCATTTCATAATATCAATATCAGGCTAATTAAAAATTTTCACTGATCAATCAATATTTGCTTCATTTTTTATCTTCATAGAACCATAATTTTCATACGTTCTTCATACCTTTAGAATTTCACTTCCGTTGCCATTTTATGTTTTGAAATTAATTACACATTTGTTATACTTAGTGATTGTTTTACTAAATCAGCTCAGAGTTAACTAGGGCTTAGTTTTCATTACGTGCGCACATTCAGTCGGAAGATGTGTTGCCTAATTTGCCCGTACCACACTCAGCTCAACGCAAAATTTAAGTCGCCAGCAATCTTCTCTGTTCTTAATTCAAAAGATATCGCTGGAAGTTATTGCCACGGATACTCGAATCCTCTCTAGCCGACTTTTCTACACACTGGCCTACCATGGCCTGGTCCACTGGTTCAATTATACTGCTCAATCCATCGTTCCATAACAGTTATTGGTTACTCCAAGTATCGGCAACCCTGACACCGATCGTGGTATTCGGCGGCTCCTGCGAGCGACGGAAGGCGTCACGGCCCGGAGAAACACCAGCGAAGACGGGGGTGAGATGCCTCGTATGCCGCTGACCTCCAGGAAGAGTGGTGCTTTTACTACTGGAATGCCGATGGTGCCATCCTCGTTCCCATCGCTGTGCCTTTGGTCTGTATGTAAAAACAGTTTAGGAATGAGAATGCGTTTTTAGTAAGGGCGAAAGTGGCAAGATTGAGTAGAAATACAGTCAAGGGGGCGTAGAGAAAGATAATTCCGGAGGGAGGATAAGCCTCCTGCATTGGGAATAGAGGTATAGAGGGAGGTGACGTCGATGGTGGCCATAAGTAGGTTGGGGGTGGAGGGAATAGAGACAGAATTTAGACGGTTGAGGAAGTGGTATGTGTCTTTCGTGAAGGAGGGCAAGGAGAGTACAAGTGGTAGTAGGTGGTGGTCAAGGAACGCGGAGATCCATTCGGCGGGAGAATTGCAACTGGAAACTATATGGCGAAAGGGGATGTTTGGTTTGTGTATTTTTGGGAGGAGATAAAACTAGGGTGTTCGGGGGTTGGGGGGTGAAAGTAGGGATATTTCTTGGGAGGTGAGGCCTTCTTCTGGTCCAGAGTGGAGGAGGAAAAACCAATCATATAAATTATAAAATCTTTTGCAAAAACGATTATTTGGACTGCGGAAAGAACATTATTATATGGATACGATACTTGTATTTTGGGAATGAGGAAACAGGTTTGGTTGGAAGCAATGAAACCGTGAATTTGGAGCAGAATAACAAGAACAAGATGGACGGACAAGAAAAGCAATATAGAAGTTTTGACATAAATTAAAGAGGAAAGTAATTTTGTATAAGAGATAGATTAAATGAAAATTAATATTGTTGGACATGTTCTCAGACATAACAACCTGCCGGAAAACATAATTGAGGGTAAAACAATGGGAAAAAAGGAAGATGAAGGTCAAGAAAGAAATTTATAGATGAAATTAAAAGTACTATGAGAGTGACAACCTACAGTGAACTGAAAAGTACGGCAATGGAGAGGGTGACCAATGGCTGCAACGGCAAGGCTCCACCTTCAGAAGATAATGATGATGAAATGCTATGAATTAGAACAAGGAAACTCATTCTCCCTCTTTTTTCTCTGCGTTTCAGTAGTCCTGCAGAGATATGGTCAACCCCTACGGCCCTATTTGATTTCGATGCCCTTATTGCCCTTTCTATCTTGATCTCAAGTAAACATAGACCTATGCTATCCTAATCTAAGTCATACTTTTTATGCCCAAACTTGCTGACCTCCTGTTTTTGCCATACAGTTCTTCTATATATTCCTCCTATCTCTCTTGGATATTTTCTGGTTAAACTAATAATTTTCCCGACTTAACTCTGATTGTTCGTAATTTTCCTTCTTGATTCCCGACATTGTTTTAACCTACCTGCAAAGCGTTCTGCCCTCTATCACATTCTTCAACATGCCACTGCAAATCAAAATACTTCCCATCTATTTTTCTGTGTTCTTATAATTTCTCCCCGCAATCCCCTTTCCTCCACCACCCCACCTAGCACCTCATTTGTTTTCCTTTCTACCCTCTTCACCTTTCCCATCCTTCTCTATGCCCACATTTCAAGTACCTCCAGTCTACTTCTATCATCCTGCTTCAGTGACCACGTTTCCACGCCGTACATAACTACGTCTCATATCAAAGTTTTAACAAGCCTTTTCTTAACATCCTTACTCAGCGTTCCTGTCATCTAATCCCTCCTCCTGGTGAAAGCCTCTTTCCCATGCGCAATTCTCCTCCTCACTTCCCTTCCACTTTGATCCTTTTGGTGTAAAACATTTCCGAGACACATTAACAGTTCTACCTGCTCTATATTTTGCCCTCCTATTTTAACGTTTAACTTAGCCTTTCTCTTCCTGAAAATCAGCATAACCTTTGTTTTATTAATATTGATTCTCATCCCATATCGATCGCACTGAATCTTCAATTCACTCAAGCCATTGGCTGACCAACAAACCAAAGCTTGATCATCAGCATACCTAACTGATTTTCTAAATTCCTCGTCGACTTTCATTCCTACCTCCGGTCCTTCCCATGCCTCTTTAATAATTTCCTCCACATATCCTTTGGGCAGTACGGGCAATATTTGGCAAACCTGACTTACTCCTCTTCCTAACACTACCCATTCGGACTCTCCGTCCCTTATTCGCACACGTGAGCAGTCTGAGACATGCACAGGTTACGGATTAATCTCCTATCCCTCCATTCTATTCCTATATTCTGCAATATATTCATTAGCTTTCCCAATTTACTCTATCAAACGCTTTTTGAAATCACCGAAACCAGCAAATATATCCTGAATGTACGAGGGTCATCCGGAAAGTAGTACCCGTTCGTGAAATAAAGACACAAAAGTAAATATTAACAAACATAAAAAATTTTATTTGAAAGAGGATACTTTAAACTACTTCTCAACATAATCTCCAAGCAAATTAAGGCATTTGTCATAACGTGTGACAAGTTTCTGTATTCCTGCTGCATAGTCCTTCGCCGCCAGCTCATTGAGATACGCGAGGGACCCATCTTGCACAAATTTTTGCATAATGCAGATGGTGTTTAACAATTTCATGAACAATTGTTCGAGAAACATTGGGAAAATGCTCACAGATGTCATCAATTGTGACGCGCCGATCGTTCCTCACGAATTCGTCAACTGAGCTCACCAGTTGGTCTGTAATGACAGACGGTCTCTCCGAACGCTCATCGTCGTGTGTGTTCCCCCTCCCCATGTTGAAGTTGCGACACCACCGCCGAACAGACGACTCGTCCATTACATTGTCTCCATACACCTCCTTTAATTGGCGATGAATATCACATGGGCGAACGTTTCTTGCATTGAGGAATTTAATCACTGCCCTCACTTCACAACTGGCGGCGTTCTCAATTTTTTTAAACATTGTAAACAATCACAGAAACAACACAGGCAATGCTAGCGTCACGCAACTTGGCTCAGAGAAGGCAGACAAGCCACTGAAGCTATCTGACCTCGTCCAGCGGCTACTCGCGTCGTCAGCACTTCATGCGGCACGAACGGGTACTACTTTCCGGATGACCCTCGTACTTCATATTCCTCTTAATTAGTGACTTCATGATTGCAATGACGCGTGCCTCTCCCTTTCCTAAACCCAAACTGATTATCTCATAAGTAATCATTTGCTCTACTCTCCATTCTTTTGTTATGATCCAGTAAACTACTTCAGTTGCGTGCGAAAACGAACTTCTTGTTCTGTAGTCCTCATATGATGTAAATGTTGCCTTTACCTTTTTTGGAACAGGAACTTACTCTGATCTGACAAAGGCTTTCGTCCTAAGTCCTCTGTCATAGATGAACGATTTAGACCATGAAAACTCTTTCACTCACTCTTTTTTCTGAACGCTATACCCCTATGCCTTTATTTGATTTCATTTCCCTCAATGCCCGTTCTGTCTCGCTGTCAAGTAAGCCGAGATCTATACGCACTATCCTCATACGTACGACGTCAATTTACGTCATATTTTCTTTATGTGTTTAAACTTGTTGGCCTACTCATTTTACCATACAGTTGTTCTATATATTCCTTCCATCTCTCTTGGATTTTTTCTGGTTCAACTAATCTGTTTCCCGACTTATCTCTAACTGTTAACAATGATCTTCCCTTCTTATTTGCCGATAGTGTTTTAACCTTCTTGTATAGCGCACCGATTTCACCCCCCCCCCCTCTGCAAACTTGCCAAATCCTCGCACTGCGTCTTCCACCATGCTCCTTTTACTCTATTTCTTACAGTCTCATTTTATTATTGTAATTTTTGTACTTTCTTCTGGCTAACCCTGTGTTTAAATTCTTCAATTTTCTTCTGTCTTTCTAATCATTCCATCCCTAATCCATGGTTTCATTGTCCTTTTGCTGCCAACACTTCCTAAGGTTTCTCTTTCGGAATTCGATATCCTTTGATCTAAGTCTGCATCCGCTCGCGGCAGCTGTGCGAATTGATCACGCTGTTCCTAAATCTGTGCCTAACCATGATATATCCTAACTGATCTATTTCTGAGCCCCGTGGAGTTTTCTATGGACACTTACGCGTTCTGTGGTGTCTAAAAACTGAGTGTTGGTGATGACTAGCCCCTTTCCCATGCAAAATTCAATTGCTTTCTCTCCGCACCAAAACCGTTAGTCCCCCACCCCATCATCATCTCTGCGTTCGCCTACCGTCACATTTCAATACCCTATCACTATCAAATGTTTCCCTGCAGGAACCCACGCTATTATTTCCTCTAACTAATCGTATACCCTATAGATATTTCCATCCTTATGATTTTTCGGTGGTATGTATACATGAATGATGACCAAGTTCGTCGGTTCTTCTTTTATCTTTCCTAGTAATATTCTATCCGTTGCTTGCTCTTCAAAATAATGGCAACCCCTCGCTGGCCCTCATCCCCTCCGCTTTTATCATTACTCTATATTTGTCACTAGGTCGAAGGTTAGGAGCCAGATGAAAGGTAGTCCACGCAGCGTCTGTTCCTTAGTGAGGCAGCTGCAATGGCGTCTGACCCCAGAGGGACGGCCAGTAGGTGATGGTGTCACGTTAAAAACACTATTGAGGAAGGCAACGGGAAATCACCTCGATTATCATTCCCAAGATTTACATGATGGACAAAACAGAGATTTTGAGTCCTGGCAACTACGGGGCTCGGCCCAATCGGCCGTGTGTCGTGCCCGGCAGCGGGGAAGGCAAGGCTTTCGCGGTAGTCATCCCACGAAACCCTTGCAAGGGAAAACCAGCAGCAGCAGGGAAGAAGACGCAGGAGAAGAAGACAACATTAGTTAGAATAGGAACGTGGAATGTTAGGAAAATGATGAGGACAGGGAAATTGGAGAATGTTAAGCCAGAGATGGAAAGGGGAAAATAGATATTTTAGGTCTATGCGAGGTGAGATGGAAGGATAGCGGGGATTACTGGAGTGATAATTATATAATAATATACAGCAGGGACGAGAGCAAAAGAGGGGTTGTCATAGTATTAAAAAGAGGTAGGAAGAAGCGTAGTCAACATAGAACAGGTAACGGATAGAATACTACTAGTAGAGATAAAAGTAGAACCGATAAACTTGGTTATTATTCAGGATTACATGCCACCGAGCAACCATAAGGAAGAAGAGATCGATAGGATATACGATCAGTTAGAGGACATAATCGCGTGTGTTCCTGCAGGGAAATATTTGATAGTGATGGAGGATTGGAATGTGACGGTAGGCGAAGGAAGAGATGGTGATGACGTCGGGGACTACGGTTTAGGCACGAGGAATGACCACGGGGAGAAAGCAGTTGAGTTCTGCAGGAGACAGGGGTTAGTCATCATTAACACTTGGTTTAGACACCACAAAAGACACAGGTACACATGGAAAATGCCAGGTGACTCAGGAAGATATTAGCTAGATTATATCCTGGTTAGACACAGGTTTAGGAACAGTGTGATAAATTCCCACAGCTTCCCGGGAGCGGATGCGGACTTAGACCACAATTTAGTTGTTATGAAATGTAGGGTCCGTTTCAAAAAGATAAGGCAGGGGCGGCGAGTTAGAAAATGGAATGTAGAAGCATTAAATGGCTTGAAAAGAAAGGAATACAAACAGGCGGTAAAGAAAATCATGGAACTAATCATGGAAGGTACTATCGAAGAAAAATGGGAATGTATCAAGAAAGGGTTAAGTAAGATCTGGTGCTTTCCCGGCGTATTTGATTCGTGAATGATTCTCGGGTCTTCCACCGGGTCAAGGGTTCCATATTGGCCGACGTTTCGATGCCCGACTCGTGCATCGTCTTCAGGGGGTCCCCCCTCCTCGGGCCAATCACAGGTCACCTGAGGCGGGAGCTCAGGTATATAAGACGGCCAAATACGGAATGGCAGCCATCAACCCTGAGGACGATGCACGAGTCGGGCATCGAAACGTCGGCCAATATGGAACCCTTGACCCGGTGGAAGACCCGAGAATCCTTCACGAAGAAAGGGTTGTCTAAAGCCGCAAAGAACACTATTGGAACCGTTAACGCTAAAAGGACTAGGAAACCATGGATCACGGATGAGATGATTACAAAGATGGATGAGCGGCGAAAATGGTAGAATGCAAATACAGAATTAGGCAAAATGAAGTACAAAGAATTAAACAATAAATTGAGGCGGGCAACAAATAAAGTAAAAGAAGCATGGTGGAAGACGCAGTGCGAGGATATGGAAAGTCTGCAGAGGAAGGGTGAAATCGGTGCGCTGTACAGCAAAGTTAAATCGTTATCGGGAAGTAAGAAAGGAAGATCTATGCTAACAGTTAGAGATAAGGCGGGTAAGGTAATAGTTGACGCAGGAAAGATCCAAGAGAGATGGAAGGAGTATATAGAAGAACTGTATAGTAAAGAACTCAGACCAACAAAGTTACACATAGAAAAGGAACATGACGTAGAGGAAGATAGCTTAGGTCCAGGCATACTAGACAATGAGATAGAAAGGGCATTAAGGGAGATGAAACTAAATAGGGCCGTGGGGGTGGATAACATTCCCGTGGAACTTTTAAAATGCTTAGGAAAGTGTGGGAGGAAGAGGCTATATGGGCTGATCCGTAGTATTTATGAGGAAGGAATTTGGCTGGAAGATTTTGTGAGATCAGTTTTAGTTCCTATCCCGAAAAAAGTAAAGACGACATCACGTGAGGACTACAGGACAATAAGTCTGATATCCCACGCCGCCGTTGTTCTCAGAATCATAAGCAAAAGGATTGAGAGTAGGGCGAATGATTACGGGCGAATGATCAGTTTGGGTTTAGGAAGGGAAGAGGTACGCGTGATGCCATTGCAGTAATGAGATTATTAATCGAGAGGAATATAGAACACAACCAGGAGGTATTTGCCTGTTTCGTAGATTTCGAAAAAAGCGTTTGATAGAGTGAATTGGGAAAAACTAATGAGTATATTGCAGAAAATAGGAATAGATTGGAGGGAAAGGAGGCTAATCCGCAACCTGTACATATCTCAGACTGCTCAGGTGCGGAAAAAGGCTAAGCTAAACATTAAAATAGGAGGGCAAATACCACTGGAGCAGGTAGAACTGTATACGTATCTCGGAAGTGTTTTGGACCAACACGGTCAAAGTAGTAGGGACGTAAGGAGAAGAATTGCGCTAGGCAAAGAGGCTTTCAGAAGGAGGAGGGAGTTGATGAGAGGGAAATTGAGTAAGGATATTAAGAAAAGACTCGTAAAAACTCTGATATAGAGCGTAGCTATGTACGGAGCGGAAACGTGGTCATTGAAGCAGGAGGATAGACGTAGACTGGAGGCTTTTGAAATGTGGGTGTGGAGAGGAATGGAGCAGGTGAAATGGACCGAGAAGAAAACAAATGAGGAAGTTCTTGGTATGGTGGGCGAAGAGAGGGGTTTGTTAGGAGAAATCCAATGGATCCAATGCAAATCCAAGGGGGTATTGACCGGCAGTGGGATGTTGAAGACTGTAATAGAGGGGAGAATGTTAGGCAAACCAGGAAAGGGAAGGAACAGGATAGGGATGTTGGACGGGATGTTGGACGGGATGAAGGGAGGAAAAGAGTACTCAGAGTTGAAGAGGGACCTGATATAGAGTAGGATACTGGATTTTGTATAAAAAGAGATGTTTTCCCCCTCCCCCCTCTTCCCCTCTTTTCCTCCACCCTCCCATTACTTGCCTTGAACCATATATATACTGGGCGCTGAGGTTTCACTGTCACCTGATGATGATGTAGTAACATTGAAACCGGTCGCATTAAACTTTAATTAACTGGATTTTGTGTTTTGTGAGGACCCCAAATATGTTTATTTGGTAGTTGTGTCCATCCAAAAACCTACCTTAACCGGTAGGTTACCTTACAATAATAAAATATTTGTGTGTATGTGTGTATTGACAAATTCGAAAACTCGCTAAATGGCGAGAATACGTTCACATGGATAGAGATATAAGGAAAAGGGATACATGTACTCAAGCACAGGACAAACACAAGATTGGTAGTCTCTTTAGCTAGAACTCGGGAAAATATCTTCCGCCTACAAAGGACTGGGAAATCTGTTTGTGGAAGGAAATGAGGTTCTCGGGATTTAATACGACGGTGAATATAGGCTAATACAAACATTAGGATGCATATTGCAGTCATACTACAGGTTTATCATAGGTGATAACATTTTTTTGCGAACGACAGTGATTTGATATCGGGGCAAATACTAAACCAAATTGAGCAAATATTACCCGGCTCGCAGTTCATCGACGGAATAAATATTTGCACCGCGGAAGGAAGTGAATATTCTCGCCAAATGGTCAATTTATTTAAACGAGAGTGTTTGACTGATTGATTATGGTTATTAGATATTGATGTTTGTATTATATTAATGAGCATTAAGGGACAACGAGACGCGTGACAACAGTTCCACGCTCCGTTTAAGGAATTACTCTCAATATCTAGCCTCTCTATTATTAGCTGTAGGAACGCTAGCAGTAAAATCGTGCGTTAGCATAACACGAACACCTCGTGAACACCTTATTCGTCGGAGTGGAGCTACCTTACGAAGAATTCCTGCGATTTCCAAAAAGGGACGAAACAATTGGGCGAAAGTTCATTCTACACTGCCTCTGACGACATGTCTAACGTTTTGGAATGAAGGGAACTGTGAATTGTAAAGTTAAAAAATGTAAAATATGGAAAACTATCCTAATCAATATAAAACGTTTACCAAGTTGGCGGAAGCGCTCGATTACAATTGGATGAATAGCGACGAGGAAAACCTGATGGGAGGCTGCATCGAATACAACATGCCTTCGGCACGGAACGAGAGGTCATGTGGCAAGAGGTTGCTTTGAGCCTAGGGGATCATCAACCTCAATCGTTAGAATAAAATTGGCACGTATTTTTTAAGACCAATTGAGTTTTGTGCATTTAAATTTTCGATAAGATACTTAAAATTTGAAATAACACAATTGACCGTGTTCTTGACTAACAGGGAAGAAATGGGACACAAAGTCATGCTTTTTCTTAACATGAATATCAAGGAAGTTATAATGGACGCCACATCACCCATACTCAATTCTGTGGCATATTTTAGGTAAAATATTTGGAGTAGTTTATAAAAAAATACGCAATAAAACTTTTTGGCAACTATAAAAGTAAGGAGAAGAAGAGGTAAATTATTTCCGATAAAACGAGAAACACAGTAATCAAGCCGAAGGTCGTTTTGAAATGAAATGGTTGAGTTCGGTTAATGCGATTTCTAAGCTCGACGGAGTTTGAAATATATTTATTTATTTATCGACTAAATAGGGCGAGGTTGAGACTTATAGTCCCTTCTTCCTCCTCACCCTTACATTACAGACATTGCATTGGAGAAAATTAGATGCAGCCAAGCCCTAGATGGAGAAAAATCCACCTAGAGGGGAATTGAACCTCGTCGCCATTGGGGCCGATAAAATTTACACGACTGGGTAGAGGGGAGGGAGCAGCTAATTTCCCTATGGTTTCTCAGGGAGATCTAGTACCCAAAAAATGGCACAGCTTAGGCGAAGCTGAGGGTGTTCAGAGGTGTCGCCAGTAATTGAACCCTGCCACTCCGGCCAGTAGACTAGGGTTTTACCCATTGTACTACCACACCTCTTAATTAATATGAATAACAGCCATTTTACGGATGAATTTCGTCTTTGTTCGTCCACATCTCCATCTCTGGTCAAATTTTTGGTTGGCTCGTTCTGAAACATTAGTCAGAGGAATAATAAAGTAGTTTCAAATTAATATAATTGCAGAGATGTATCACGTGTATCCCAGCACATCTTCCTTTAGGCAAAGTTGTTTCGACTATGTCTTGGAATTAACAATTTTTAGGTCTGACAAAACTAATACCTCCCCCTTCCTTCAAGTATTTCTGTAATCTGTCTGCGAAGAGCAAATACTGCCTTAAAAATAAAAGAACTTCTTGATTTTTGAAAGATTGATGCCGAATGACGAAGTATTAATTTCCGTCTGGGAAATAATACTCTGTCAGCATTCGTTTTGAATCTTGGGTCAATTGTGAACGGTAATTTATGGTTGGAATTAAAAGATAAGAGGTTAAGGAGTATGCCTGTTAGAAAATAGCCGAATTATCGATGGCAATACTATCTTGAATACTTCCCTCTAAACTAAATAGGCACATCGCCTTCCGCGTTTAATCCTTTTTCTTCATTTTAAAGATGATCGTTTGAAAAAGACAAGAACTCAGGCAAATACAAAAACTCTCAGAGATTGATCATATGCAGGTTTGGTTTGAATTCGGACAAGTGACGATTCGTCCCTCCGAAGCGCCACACGATCATCACGGCAGCCGTCCGAAGCAAAGAGCGCTGTTGTTGACGGCGGCAGCCTAAGTGATCGTGCTCCGTCGCTCGCCTGTTCCCTCTCTCTCTCTCGAGGGGGAGAGAGAATAGATATATCAGTGACCTCCTCAGGGGGAGAGAGGGGGCCAATCGTGATCGAGAGGCCCTCCGGGATATTAGACTGCCTCGGGCCGGGACCATCCGCCTTCGGCAGAAACGCCCTCCCTCTATGAGCGACACCGGGACACGGAAGGCGATTTGTGTACGCTCCCTGCTAGTGAATAACGGCGTAACCTGCTCAGATTGCACTAAACCCACCCACCCCTTCTCCATTTCATCCTTCGGGAACTCCAACTTCTACTTCAATCCGGGACACCGTCGCTTGTTTTCCGTGTGCGCAGTCGTGTTGTGTGCGTGCGTGTGTGTATCGGTGTGTATATGCTGTGTTGTGGTTTCCTTGGCGACTGCCGGCGTTCGAATCGGCTACGAGAAGGAGGAGTAGGGTTTATTTTTCTCTTAAAAGTTGGGCAGAGTGCTACCGCGGAGAGAGAACTGGTGATATCGTAGAGTTCGGGGTGTGCGGGACGAATTCCATTATTCCATCCATCTCAACCGTGGTGCCCCGACGTCTCTCGCCGGGACCGCCTGAGGGAGGAGGAGGAGGCGTCGTCCCCCCAGTGCACTTCCGCTTCACGAGGTGAGTGACTTCGCCGTCCATGATGTTATGTATGTGTGTGTGTGTGTAGAAGCCTCTTCTCCACCCCTAACCTCCCTCCCACTCCCCACACCCCTCTTTCCGTGTGGTGGAAGGCACGATTCGGGAAAATCGAAGTCTTGAATCGTGGTGTTGTGCGAGAAAGGTAGGGAGGGGGTCGGGATGGGTGGGGTAGGTTTTGTCCCCCCCCCAACCCACCCCCACTACTCCACCCCCGCCTCTTCGGGAAGACTTACTCGTCTCGTTTGTATATGTGTGTGTGTGTGTTTTCGGGGCGTGGGTCCTCTCTCTCTCTCTCTTCGTGAGAGAGAGGCAGGGAGATGGCGTTTATCGATCTCCCTGTCGGCGGACCGGCGCAGGAGAGAGCGACGCCGCCGGGCGCCCCCGCCCCATCAACCCTCCCCCCCCCCCGTTGGGTCGACTCGTACACGAGACCCTCCCCCACCAGAAACCAACGTCGCCTCCGTCCTGGGCGGCGTGAGTGCGTTCTCAGCCCCCTCGATCGCCACTCCCCCCTCGCTCAGCGAACGGTGCATTCACGTGCGTGTGTGTATGTTTGTCCGGGTCCACGTGCAGCACGGCGAATGACAACTCCCGCGGCCTAGTCCCGGAGATTGCCTTATCCGCTCGCATACACTCCTCCCCACGCCTACCGGTTCGAAAAGCGTCTTTTTAACCTTGTCAGTCAGAATCGGAAAACGATTCCGGGATAAATGAGGGGAATTCATCGTCATAACAGCTCCGGGGATTGTTGTTTCATCAACAATGCCGTGTCTGTGACGTCGAGGTCTCTCGATAACTCTAGTCATGTCCGCGTATTTCTCGTCATTTTGTCGTAATCGTCGAGGCTCGATAAACTTGATAATTACTCACTGGTTGTGGAAGTCTCTCAAAAATTAATCCACACGTCTAACTTCCAGGGGAGGAGAGCACGTGACTAAACACGGGAGCTTAGCCATGGCGATTTAGGTCTTCACTTCTTGAAAAGTGAATTTCGGCCTCACGAGAAAATTTAACTGCGGTTTTTCAAGCGCCCGTTCCTTTTCTGAGACAGGAAGGACGCTGGTCCAACGACAGCAGCTGGCCCCAGTACAAAGGCGTCGTGACTGAGGCCTAGTGGTGTGGGGATTCGGGCGGGGGGGGGCCCATTGATGTGAGGGCCTTTCGTGCTCGCTCGCCCTCCGCCCGCCGACCAAGCTCGGTCTGTAAATAATGGCCTGGAAGCACCCTCCCCGACGTTGTCACATTTCCCCACGTTACTCCCTCTCGCTCATTCGTTTCCCTCGGCTGTGTGGAGATTATCAAATTATACAGAAGTGCGGGCGTAGAAATAAATTCGATGCCGAAGTCAATCGTTCATCGGATGAAGGGTTTGAAGTCGTCGTCATCGGAAGGAAGCTCGTTGGGTGGACACCAGACATGACCGCTTTCGACGCACCCCGTTTCGTCCGCCAGACGCGGGCGAATTGATCGCGAAACTCGACCGGGTGCAGTTTTATTTTCAGCTGGTTGGAATAGTTTTCCCTAGTGGGTTTGCTGCATTGCTATAGTCACAGTTTCTCAGGTCGATCGCGGGTCGAATGTTTGCGACCCTGCGCAGTTGGATCTATGTACTCTCAGATTTATTTCACGGGAATATCCCATTTGTAATTTCATCGAGAATAATTTAATGAACCATAAATACAGGAATCAACTCGAAGTTCGGTTTAATATATGTTCGAGTTCATCCAGGACTAAGCCCTAAATGGCGTGGGAAATTCACACATCAGGATAGGGAGGGCCAGTTCCTTTCCCTGTGCCGGCGATGGTTTCCCAGGAGGATCTGGTACCCGAAAAATCAAACAGCTTGGGTGGAGCTGAGGTTCCTAAGAGAGGCATTCCCGTAAATCGAACCCGGGCTCTCCGGTCAGTAATCCAACGCTCTACCCACAGACTACCGCGCCCCTATGAATAATTGATACGCAAGTATTAAAAAAATTAACACTCTTTTTGGCAAGTAACGTTTCTAAGATGCAGCTAGGAATTATGTTTGAATACACGATGGTACATTGTAAGCATACATGCATAAACAACTATTTAAGAAAGATACTTGCTCGTAATTATAAAACCAATGATGTAATTAACTATCGATATGATTTTACAAGATACAGGAAACAGATTTAAGTTTATTGAGGTAAACGAAATGAAAATTGGAAATGCAAACATAGTCATAGTCTGCCATTCTACATCCACTTAATACCCCGCAAGGGCGTGTGGCGGGTGGTGTTAGGGCACCACCCGTAATCAAGAAAAAATACCTCGTGCAAAAGCCACAAATTTATACAATCCACAAACAAAACATGGTATACATTTATGCAAAAACCCTTACATCCCACACAATTTAAGTACCAACCAACATACACATGCATCTACAGATATACCTGATATCTCTGCAATGTTTTGTTCCGACTTGTAAAGTAAATTTTTTTAATATTTCTAAAGTGACTTCGGTTTCTTTTTATTATGATTCAGAGGTAACTCTTGAATTTAGGTAAGGTAATCGAAAAAATTACCGATACACGGAAAGTTAAAAATTAGGTTGAACGCCCTAGGCATAGTGTTTGGGGATTCCTTTTTAGATCCAACACAATTGTTGATTTTGTAGGCCGTGTTCAATTTCCACCAACCAACTAAGCTTACCCATTTCGCGAAGAATCGTCATGAAGGAAAGGAAAGCATTACATTGTTAAATGCATGGCTTGGGAGACACGTGAAAACGCGATGATCAACATGCCTGACTTATAAAATGTCTTATACATTCAAATAATTCACTTCTGCTCGAATTTAAATTTCATTCAGAAGCCATTATTTCAGCCGTACAATTTCAGCCACCTCCTTCAAATTTCCCTCGAGAGAGAATATTACGTATTATTGGTATTGTGAATTATTTTTTTCTTGCGCGATATTATGTATTATTTTTCGATATCATTTATTATTTTTCCTCCGCAAAATTCATGACCGTGACAGTAATAAATATAGCAAATGAAATTTTGAGCATCCCCAAATTCCATTGTTAAATTACGACGGCAGTTGGTGACATACCAACCCCTGAAACATGTCTTTGCAACGGCTTGCGGGGGAAGATGTTTAAAGATGGGGAAAAGGTTTTCTCGTATTGCAACTGTTTGCACCATGGAATTTTAACCTCCCTTAAAATTTTCCGGTTTGTTTTATATCCTACGAAGGTAATATCGCTGGATTCTCCTCTCCGCGACGTCGTCATAGTAAAGCTACTTTCGTCCCCCCCACGGTGCTCTTACTAAATTGTGTTTATTCGTGGTTCTCCCGTCCGCCGGACATTTTGTCCGGCGTTCCTTTCGCTCCCGGGAATCCCGATGAGCTGTGCACTTCCGACG
Source organism: Hetaerina americana (assembly GCF_022747635.1). Taxonomy (NCBI): domain Eukaryota; kingdom Metazoa; phylum Arthropoda; class Insecta; order Odonata; family Calopterygidae; genus Hetaerina; species Hetaerina americana. Next base: position 102,726,430 of record NW_027286874.1, on the reverse strand, counting down.
CGAGTGCTTTCCCCATTTTGTGGAGGTCTCCAAATCCAGGGTCTGTGGGCTCCCACCGCCCCCTGGGGCCGTGATGAATGCAGTCGGGAGGGTGGGGGGGTGCATCGCGGGTGCTAAGCATCTCACGCCGGCACTGCTTCACGCCGGCTGAATTCTGTAATGGAAACGGACGCCGACGTTGCTCGACTCCCCTCGGGCCGCGTTCAGCTGTCTAGGTGGGAGCGGGAGCCCCTCGCGAGCGAACGAACAAATGAATGAATGAATGAGGTGCAATTTCGCGGCGCGGAGGATTGGTGTGGACCGTTGGAAGCTGATCGTGATGGGAATTAGCGAGTGTGTGTCACGTAGTGAAAAAGCAGGGCTGCCACCTATCTGGAAAATAGTAAAAAGGGAAAGAAGTCGTGGATATATTTGGGTATTGAATGTCGGGGTAAAGTCACTGGGGAATTTCTGAAGAAAAATCACTGTAGAAAATTGTCCTGATAAAATTCTTCACCTTCTCTTCTGTGATACGTACGATTGCCTATGCAACAGAGTTGGGTTTTTTATGGAAGAAGAGAAAGTCGTTAATTTTTCACGAAACGGGGAAGTTTTATTCAATTTCTAAAGTAAGTATGCGTCTAAATATTTTCTATCGAGGTTATTTTAACAAAATTAAAACTTTGATTTTCACATAATGTGCTGGGGAATGGTAAATTTAGTATGCACATGTAGATTATTCATGATGATTATACTTGGAAGCCATGCAGCTCATTCATGACCCTCTCAAGTAAAGTTTTAATGTAGGGTGGGGCAAAACATGGCCTGGGAGACCTGGAAAGGTCAGGTAATAAAGAAATTCAGAGGTAAATGGCAACCGTTAAGAGGGTATAACATCATTCAAGTCCATAAACAAAACAGGGAAAAGCATTTCGAAACATTTTTCGACGGTAAAATGACCTTGAGATAAATATTGTAACTATCCGCAATTTGTTCCTAATACATCTCCAGTTTGTGTTCCGTTTTTCTCTCTAAATGCTGAACCGATTACTGCAAAGACAAATCAGCGTCGCTATCTAATCCTGCGTTTTTTTATCAAGCATGTCTGAAACGACTTTGATGAATTTGTTGCCAATATTTTTCCAGAATCAATCGCGGTTTCTCACCGCCAGGCTATATTGCAAGTCCATTGGGGGTTAATAAGCATCTCCCTTCGGGATGCTCATCATTCAACCCCCTCCCCCCCTGGGCGGGGCGGGGGGAAGGGTGGGAAGGCGGAAGAACGGGGCCCCACCCCCCGTGCACATCCTTCGCGCCGCTGTATGAAGCAAGTCGTAAACGGCCCTCGTGTCGAATAACAAGTTGACTGACCTCCCCATCACATGCACACCTGACTCGCCCGCTAATTGTCGGGTGCTGCAGTGGTTGCCAGGAAGCGTGGTGTACCCACACACATCGCCCGTTTAACATTCAACCGCAGCGATCCATTGTTTCCTCTCCCGCTTCCCATCCGCCTTCACCCCCCGCCCCCACCGATATCATCCCTCCTCTCCTCACATTTCGCCACACGTCCTATTATTCATCGGCATCATCCCCTTCTCCTTCCGCCCCCCATACATACCCCACCTCACTTACCTTCTCTCAACGCCGGGAGAGTTGACGAGAGCGATTGCGACGTTGCCGCCGTGCTGAAGAAGCTGATGCCCCTCTGCCGCGCCCTCCCCCCCCCCCCTACTCCACGGGGCGATTGACTCCTCACTCTTCGCGCGGGGGTCTCTCTCCCGGGTCCGGGTTGTGAAGAGGGGGAGATGGAGCGAGGGTAGTCATGTGCTCCAAGTGGCGGCGGCTTCGGTCACAGGCGCCTCTCCTGACCGCTGCCCTCTCTCTTCCCCCCTCCCCCCTGTCCTCCCCGTGATCCAATTCTCGGGGTCGAGGGTCCGTGTACTCCAAGCGGGGAGAGATTCGATCCAGTCGCACATTCCGAAGCTTCGATCTCTTGAACGTTTCAACTTCCTTTACGTTTCGGCACCCGCAAGAGATTTGGAGGAGGATTAGCTCGTTGCTAGGCGGTGTCAGACTCATAAGAAAAAACTTGAAAAAAATTACGTTACAAATAAATTTATGGAAAAGTGTAAATTTGTTTTTCTCATAAGGACGAACTTCCACTACATCTCCCCTGAATATGTTGTTCATATTCGGTGTCAAGACTGTCGTGTTACTCACGCTTGTCCGTAGTACTTACTACTCCACCCACTTTCACTTGTCGCTTGAGGAGCGATCTCGATGGATCGTTCCAAAGGAATGGTTAATGTCGCCCGCACGACAAAGAGAGAAGCATCGAAAAAACTCCCAAAATGACGGAAATTAAAAATCTTTTACGATCTCCATACACATTCGCCATCCACATATCTCGTGAACCACTCAAACGTTCGCTCACAAAAAAATCTCTCTTCGGAAAAGTTACATTGATGCCTGACAACGTTCAGAAATAAAATTTGGTCGAAAAAAATGAACGGTCTACATAAATGAAAATAAAATTATTGCGGGAAAATATATATCTCTCGGGTTCATGACTTACATTACGTTCATATTACTTACAAGAGAAAGAGAAGTACCAAAAACGGAATGAGGAGGCCTATGAGGGTTCATTGGGACCCGAAAAGTATTGGAGAAACCCCTGCGGAGTATCGGTGGGAGAAGCAACTTTCAACTTGCCAGCGTGAAGTGTTAGGGATGATTTCCGATCCATTCTTTTTGCTTGAACCCTTCCCTCCCTCCTTGCATATCGAAAGGTTCGATTAGTTTCACTCCGCCCCTGATCCAGCGTGTGTCCCAACTTGTGCGTTCCTCGGAGGTCAATTGGGAAGTATGCTGCCTTAGCCACGTCATCCCCGATATGGTAACAAAATAACAGTGTCACAATTCATGTTCAGATGAACAAATTAAAAACAAGCTTACCTGTACCTTTAAGGTGCCATTAATCAATAAAGGCACTAAAATTTACCTGCTCCTTTTTTATGTGAAAAATGAACTTATTTATAACATTTTATTCAGGCCTTGGTTGGCTGTGATGGAGGGGAGGATTTTTATCAAATTCACTGAGGCCTTGAGCTGGGGCTTACTCTAAAAAGTCCGGAGAAACGAAAACTCTGCTCTTGTCCAAAATTTGAGTCTTAAGGCTGAAATGAATTTTTTTAAATGAAAAAGTGATCGATTCAGTTGGAGAATCAAATGAAGGACGGGAATGCGATTATATGATCGCCTGCGGTTGAATAACCACGCATTTCAAGTCGTCTTTTGTTCATGAGTGCCGTCTTCATTGAAATATATTTTTGCGACCGTTTAAGCTTTTTTAAGCGCTATCAAATGGATTTTATTTTCAATGTCTCATGGGTATGTAGGTTAGTGCATTAGGAATTCTTGATTTTGTTAGTATTCGAAATGAAATTTTGGAGAATTATTTATAAGGAGGGACACGCATATGTATGTGAGTACGCATTTTGCCAGTTAACGTGAAACAAACCGTAAGCCGAATTGATTTCGCGAATGGAATCACGAATCACGTGATTCATTCCATGAATGTATTTAAAATCGCATCCCTGACAGAATGTACGAAAATTTATATGATGGCCTGCTGAAGTAACATGAGTAATTGTAATTGATGGACCTGTTAATAACACTTGGAAGAAGTATTCATCCATTACTTGTAAAAGTCTGCAATATAACTTTCAAATGCGATACTTCTTCACAACGTCATTAAGATTCCATGACAAATTTGGTGATGAATTGAAATTGTTAATATATTTTCCACCTAAAGCGAAACGTTCACTGCACGCATATAGCATCTATGTAGTATACTGATTTTTAAACGCATTACAAGTCTTATTATTCTAGTAGGTTTTCCTATTAACCTTTTTATTTTCGTGACATGTATTGTTTAGAATATTATATTTTGTAAGCATACCATTTTAAACACAATGATCTCTTTATCTTCCTGTTTTTTTTTGGAAATTGGGCTTTGTACGTAAGATTGAATATTATTGTTTTTATTCGATGTTGTTTTCAACGAGTTACTTACCCTATACATGCCATGGGAGTGTTTTTCCCACACTTCTTGTATTTCAAACCAACATAACCTTTGCAGTTAAAAAGATCCTCCCGACGTGCGACTTCAGTTGCTATTTCCTGTCGAACGGCAAGATCAAAGTACGGTTTGTCACACTTGAGAATTAGCCATCACCTTGGCTACTCTCCAAGCTATCCGGTTAACTACCCATATTTCATTAATTCATTTCATTTATACGTTGTTCGTGGTAAAAATCTTCCATTCTCGTAATGGATGCTTGTTCTTCCTTTGTAATTCCTCGCCTCATCGCTTCCTCCTTGGTTTGGACGCTTGGCTTCCCCTCCCCTTTGAGAGCCCTCCTTAGGAACCGCCGTTCTCTTGCCGTTGATTCATCGGAGTGCTTTTTCATTTGTCACTCTATGGGAATGTGATGTGGCAACACGATAATGCATGTAACACGCATCATCGTGTTGTCAAACCGCATTCTCATCGCCTATTTATCTTTTTCTCTGCCGCTCTCTTGTCACGCAAGCAAATGAATGTACACTCCATATATACATAAATACATACATACATATATAATATATATATATGCACACACACACATATATATATACATATATATATATGCATATATATATGCATATATATATATATATATATATATACATATATAACACTTTTTGAAAGTCTCACGGACGTGAATAATAATGTATAACACTTAGCACTAGTGGACACAGACAAAAACACAGAAACACACAAAAAAAGAGACTCACTATTTTTCGAATTTTCGGTGGTCGTTGCCACCTTTATCAAGGAAGAGAGGAACAGAAGAGACAGAGGGACAGAGTTCTGTCCCTCTCTTCCTTGATAAAGGTGGCAACGACCACCGAAAATTCGAAAAATAGTGAGTCTCTTTTTTTGTGTGTTTCTGTGTTTTTGTCTGTGTGCACTAGTGCTAAGTGTTATATATTATATATATACATATATATATATATATATATATATATATATATATATATATATATATATATATATTATTGGGGCTTTTATGGCTGATAATAGGGAACGGACATCGTATTTGAAGGTTAACAGTTTCGAGGACCTGTACCTGTTTTGAAAATGTTCCAATTGATTGATTAAAGGGAATCATTATACGCTTATTATGCTTAGAAGAGAATGCCGATATCTTAGTGTCTAGCATGTTAAATATATTATTATTTTTTGATGAGTACTGTTCAATAAAATGTGAAGATAAATATATTATTAGCACATTTTTTGTGCAATAATTTTATTTTATATTTTTAGCATTAATGGGTAATGCATGGCTTGCGGTAGTCCAGGGGGTAGAGCGTTGGACTGCTGACCGGAGGGTCCCGGGTTCGATTCCCGGGCAAGTCTCTGTGCACCTGTAGCTCCACCCAAGCCATTTGATTTTTCAGGTTCCAGATCTTCCTGGGATACCATAACCGGTACAGGGAAAGGAATTGGCCCCCCTACCCTGCTTATGTGTGAATTTCACTCGCCGTATAGGGCTTAGTCCTGGGTGAACTCTGGCATCATCACCTACCAAACCGACCTTCGGATTGTTGCTTATGGTTTTTTATGGGTAATGCATGTATGGTGCAAATTTCACTGATTTGATTACACCAAAATGGTGTGTGGCAGGGGGTGCAAGCATCTGGTGGGATGGGTGTGGGATAAGGGAGAGGAAGGGTTAGGAAAAAGGTAAAAAGGAGGAGGAATGTTACTTCCACATGCCACCAGGAGTGCTTATGAAGGTCATTTTGTTTGTGGTCTGTGAGCATGTGTGCATTATATCTCAGCCTACCCTTGTATCATTGTCTACCAGTTTCACCACACTGTAGCATTATCAGGACTGGTGAGTCCAAAAGATATAGCATCTAGAAGATCTCGTAGCACAGCTAGTAGACGATTTCAAATGTTTAAAGGAAAGAGACAATCAATTCCAAATTAAGGTGAAACCGACCACTCCAGTCAATGTTCTTCAGCGGAAGCGTGCACCAATGCTGCTGTTGAGAGAGAAGATGGCCGAAGAGCAGTGTCGCAAACATTGAAAGTTTCATTGGACGCCACCCACAAGTTGGTGCCTGAAAAATTGCATTCGAGACATTTGCGCGCGGTCCGCGACACCACCTCAAAATTGCGACTCTCTCGCGAAAATCAATGGGAGATGTGTTCCTCGTCCTCCTTAGCGGCCATGCTCGACCCCACGTGACTTTTTCCTGTTCCACAATGTGAAAAAACAACCAATTGGTAAGAATTTTTCATTTTCAGAAAAATGAATAGGTGAAGTTTACATCATCATTAAATTTGCAACAGCTCTCTTTAAAGATATCATGGAGTCAACTCATTGAAATTTATGCCACATATACGTTAAACGTCAATGAAACAATTTAAATATAATGTATAAAACTTAAAACAATAAATTATATGAATGAAAAAAATTATGACTCTAATCTGAATATCCCTCGTACAATGGGGGACCTCGTCGGGAATATTTTGTCTTGAGGAGTCAAGTAGTATATGATTTCCCATAGTTGGGGAAGTGACAAGTTGGCATGAGTTCGATTTAAAAGTACGCAAAAGTTATTCACAAACATATTTTTCCATACCCTTAGTTTTCAAACGGTGAGTGATGAATGGATAGGATTTTGGATTCTCCACCGTTTATTATACCCAATTGCTTTTTCTGACGTGATAAGATAATTTATCGCCTGTCTGCTTCGTGCGAGTGTATGCTGAAAACTATTGCACACATTTCGTGGTTGCAAGCCTGGAAAAGCCATAAATGTTAATGAAACACGCAGGGGACGTCCAGAAACTGCCACAGACGATAAACAACGCAAACTCGTCGAAGATTTGATTCAAAATGACCGGCGAATCACTCAAAAGCGTATCGCAAACCATATTAAAATATCCAAGGAACGTGTCGGCTTCATTGTTGAACAATTTGGATACCGTAAAATATGCACGCGATGGGTTCCACACCGTCTCACAGAAAAGAGAACAGACCAACCCCTCCTTATTCCCCCGATCTTGCGCCTTGCGATTTTTATTTTTTTCCTCAACTCAAGATACACCCCTAGGGTAATAATGACACCTCGGACGATGAGGTGAAGGCAAAAATTCGATAACAGCACGCTGTTTAACTCGCGTTGGCATAGCACTAGAACACCTCTCCATACTTCCGCTTCTCAAAATACACTGGATGAATGTACATATCTCAAACCTGCGCATGCGTGTTGAGAGGGAATGTTACTTTCACATGCCAACAGGAGTCCTTCTGAAGGTCATTTTGTTTGTGGTCTACAAACATGTATGCATTAGCTGTCAGCCTACCCTCGTAATATTTAATAAACTCTGGCGTCTGGTGGTATGCAAAAAACTGCGCCTACGTAGACATGGTCGAGGATTTTCAATTCAGCACCTAACACTGTAAAACTGTTATCTGGAAACATCTGAACTCTGCTGGCGCACATGTTTTTACCTTTAATAAACACACCACCCCCGATGTTATCTCCTCTTTATCATTTCTGTCTATAGACGAGGAGTTTGGGAAAAATTCACTGTCAGCGAAAGAAGGTCTGGTGGGGGTGTTCTTCCATATGCCGCTCTGTCGTCTTCACTTTTCAGCGTGCTTATCTTCCTGCATTGGAATGCCATCTTTTAAAAATATGGCACCGTCGTCAACAATTCGCAGAATGCTGCTCTGGTTGCGTAAGTATACCGCCCATTATCATTTCTCAGAAATTGTTCTTGGCTTTCTCGATTGTGCTAATTAAGGGTCGAGGCTGGTTACCTAGGACCCTCACTCACTCGATGTTTTGGTTCATTCTCTGCTTTCCCTCTATTTGATCATTGCTGCCTGCTCTGTAAATACGGAAGTTGGCTCCTTTTTAGTCTTCTGTCGTCCTTGGTCATTCCAAATTATTTTTCAGAATTCCGTTGGAATCCTCTTTCTTTTTTAAACTCTCTGTGGTACGATTGCAGAAAAACTCGGTCGATAATTCTGTATCGCGTTCTCCTGGATCGTGGAATGCACAAAAATTGCTCCTTCGCAGCGATTCTCAAAATATTTGTACGGAATTGTTAATGTATCGTTTTTTTCGACCAAGTATCGAAAACTATTTTTATTTTAAGCTCTTTTGATAAATCGCACGTATCTTTATTTTTTTGATCGTATCGGTTGAATATTGTATTACATAATGTTTTACCCCCGAGTGTTAACGCTGCAATATAATTCTGTTCCAGTTTGTACAGAAATATTTAGAAATGAGTTACGTTATAATATTTTAACGTAAATGTTCATTTCAAATATGCCAATCTGTAAATATAGCTAAATATACCTTTATTTTCCATTATTAAAGCACAACAATGGAAAAGATACGCAGTATTTACACAATCTATTCTGTCTAAACTGACCCGTGTAAAATAATTTCGCTCAAAATAGATAAACGTCTATTGTGCAGAAAATGTGTAACAAGAAGGGGTCGTGTTTTTCATAAGTAAAAAATTGAACGAAAGTTTAATTTATCCAGAAAGGGAATAAAGTGGATCTAAATTACAATAGGATAAAGTGGATCTAAATTACAATCCACGAACGATAGGGGATCATAATAACATTGCTCGACCACGGTGGGGACATGTTCGGAAAAATTATTCGGGTGTTTATTGATCCCCTGCCACACATCCTGGCGGTGGTTTGAAGGGCATATATAAATAAAAAAATAAATGATCACTGGACGTTCATAAAAACGGAAATTTCGACTGTGAAATTGGATAAAGGGAAAGTACATCGCCGAAAAATAGTGCGTAGGTACCATTCTTTAGTACAATAATTTATTTTCCATTTATTCACGATCGCAATAGTATATGATGACGACATTTTGAGCATGAAAAATAAATAGGAGTTCGTCAAAGTTCAATTGCGTTCTGGAAAACCTTTCTCGGTAAAGTATGCGCAGATTCAATACTCAAAATATCTTACTCGAATTGTTGGTCCAAAACTAACGGCAGAAGTCGATTAATCCTGCTTTTCAAAGGAGGAAGTAAAACAGTGGCCGAGTATTTCCAGTGCAGTGGGTTTTCTATGGAATATGTCGCACAACAGAATGATTATTAATTTACTCTATGCCTGATCGTCCAAAAATACTTATTTTAATGTTTTAAAAACTTCATTGCAGGAGAATAAACGATCCAATTTGATGCGTCGAAATCTAACCGTAACATTGCTACAATTCCAGGGATTCAGTTTCAACATCTGATGGTGAATCATGGTGAACATTTTGTTTATTCCGAGGCAGTAGGATCTCTTACACCTCAACCATCGAAAGCATGTGGTCGTAGGCCTAGCGTCGCGACAATTACGACGCGTCGTGACAAGAAGAAGAGAATGGCAAAATTCGCATTGTGTGGAATCCAGTCATAATGAATTTTTGTGATGGCAGAGAAATTAAAACAATGACATAATTGACATAATAACGGGCTAACTAGGCAATTTTTGCGAAATTGCCGTATGAATTTAATTTGTTGTTTATTATTTTCGTATTGTTACATTCTTAATAATGTTTAAACGAATGTTTAAAATAACTATTACTAACTATGAACTTTACAAATTAGCTGACATAATGAGCAGGATAACAGACACATATTTTTATTTTATAAAGAAGTATACGTTAGCCTACAGTAAGCTGAAATATTAAAGTTAGGTAAAAAGTTGTTGGTATTTCTAAGTAGTGTTAAATTTTAATTAATATTTCGCGTTGATTAATTTAAATTTCCGAATTACTGATGATTATTAGACAAACTGCGGGTAGATGGAAACCTAAATTTGTCATGAAGTTCCTTGAAAAATTGTATAGCCCATAAGACTGAAATTTTAACTTTGAACTCAAAAAATATATTTTTCCAGATGCTAACTGACTGGTCTAATTAATTTTGAAATCCCCGTTTGTACTTCTAATCAAAATATCCTCCTCCTTCTTGTAATATGAGTGCTAACCCTTGCACCCTTTCTTGTATTTTCTCTTCATGAGGAATTAATGTATTGTCGGGGATGTCAAATAGTGTTTTGTTAGGGGAGACAAAGAAATTCATCGTTCAGTTTGTTTCCATTGAGGGCCTACCATAACGGATAATATGACAATAATAGCATTGTTTGGAATTTCATATATTCATTTCTTCATTCGTGTGTTTAATTGTGTTTTTGTATTCCCCCGTCGCCCGGCATATATGCATTCAAATAGGAAGGTTTCGGATGGACATAGGCCAAACAAAAATTCATTTGTAGGCTTAAGCTTTACACGACGCAACCTGACACTGCAATACAATACACGACAACAAACTTCTAATTCCGTATACTTACTGCCTCCCTTCATGCGGTTCAATATGTATGCTTGTTATCTCTTCCCTCCAAATCGCATGCCTTACATTCTCCCCTCTATCACAGTCTTCAACATCCCATCGCATCGAATGGAAATGCCCTGCATCCTTTGCCATTTTCTTCTGCCTCCTTTGTATTTCTCCCAACAATTCCTTTTTTCTCCCACACCATACACATAGCATTTTGTCATTTGTTTCTTTTCCGTCTATTTCACTTACTCCGAAGAGACCTCTCTATAGTTCCTAGGTTGCAACTATTATTTTGCCTCAACGACCAGGTTTCCCCTGCCTTCTAGCTTCTCTATCTTATCTATGCTCCCAATCAAACTCTTCAATAATCTTTTTCTTAAAGCCCACACTTAAAAGTGCTTATAATCAAATCCCCCCTTTTTTGAAGTTAGTCTAACGCAATTCTTCTTCTTATGTTTTAGCTACTTTAACCTTCCAAAACACTTTCTAGATGAGTAAACTTCCACTTTCTCAGTTTTATATCCTCTTTATGTTTAACTTCTTCCTATTTCGCTAAAATCTGAATATGCATATTTATTGTTTTTATTGGGGATTGTCCAGCAAGTAACTTACGTTGTAAAATAAAATATGAACTTGGTGTCAGGACAAATTTTTATTATGTACGTTTGAGAGGCACATTCTTAAAATATTTATCTACATAGCCGCTATTTAAATTGAGACATTTATCATAGCGATGTACTCAAGATTTTCAATTCAGTCTCCGAAGAAATCTGTCGCCTACTTAAATTTAAACCAATTGTTTCCACCGGAATGCAGTTCTGCGTCACTGTCAAAGCGCTGTGTGTCGCAAGCCACGTCTTCAACGCTGGCTGGAGTTGGTCATCGCTCGGCCCCAGATGTGGGCTGTGCGGCGGGAGATCAAACACCCCCCTCCCATCCAAATCCAGACAAGAGCTCTCGGTATCACTAAGCCGTGTGTGGACGTGCGTTGTCGTGAAAAAAAAACTTTTTGAGCTCAGTTTTCCTCGACGCGTGTTTTCTATCGCCCGCCTTAGTTTTTGCAATGTATCGCAATATCTATCCGAGTAAAGGAAATCAACCAGAAGCACACCCTCGGCGTTCCAAAAAACCAGTTGCCATGATCTTTCTGGCTGGTGATGTTTGGAAACATTTCCTTGGTTTCCTGGGAGAAATCGTGTGTCTCCGTTCCATAGACTGCCTTTTTGTCTCTCAATTGACATGCTTTACCCATGTCTCATCCCCAGTTAAGACACGGTATCAAGAGTGCGTTACCATCTTTGTCATAGGCTTCGAGGAAAGTCAGCGATGCAGCAAGACGCTAATTTTTGTGGTCTTCCGTCAAGATTTTCGGCACCCATTCGGTACAAAATTAGTGATAGCCAAGCTTTCCTTCTACGAACCAATTTTGATGGGGTGGACTTAATGACATTTGGGGAAAATGGAGCGAGAGATCCATAATCGTTAATCGGCAATTTTCACGAATTTTTTCGTTGATGTTCACCGTCTGTTCATTTGTCACAATGCTAGTGGCGACCACTGCGGTGTCCTCGTCGTGAACATTGGTGCGACCATTTTTAAACTCAATACACCACTGCCTCGCTCCGCCTTCACTCATTTATTCCATCTCCGTACACTTCACAAAGTTGCCTGTGAATTACAATTGGCTTGTGGTTTTTTGCCAGTTAACACCTAAATACAGATCGCACTTCAAAAGACGCGGGATTTTCTATTGCAGAGCACATTTAAATAGTTCCCAATGTGAGCAAAGTAGAAGAATCAAAGTCTGCACCCTACCACGCGAAGCGAACTGTTTCGGAGCGAATCAAACTGTTTCGATTATTAATAGCATAATTGAAAATTGCAAAATGTGGCTGCCTCATTCCTCATTTTATTGGAGAGGAAAATTACATCTCTGGAATGGTATTTTTGAGTTAAGGATTTATCCCGGGATTAGTCCAGAAAATAGATTTCTTTGCGGGGTCAGATCCTGAAAAAGAAACTTGATGGGAGGGAAAGATAATGTGTAGCAGTTAGAAGGGATAAAATAAATGCTACGAAGTGCATAAGCTTCCGACGACCATTTTATTTACATTTTTGGTGTTTTCTAGTGAATGATTTCGAAGAGCCATCGAAAATTTTACATTCCCCACCATTGACAGCACCATTCATTGGTTGTGATGAAGTCACGACATGTAAACCAAACATACTTACTTATGTATCGCGAGGTTTATTTCGTTCCACTGGGGAAATCTATACAAATTTAAGTAAATGGTTCACCCAGTTAAAAAAGTATTTTATTTTGTAATTTTTCATTTTGGAAAGTTTTCACATTACTTGAATCCGTAAAAGGGATTTGAGAAAAGTCATACATTCAAAGAACTAAGGGGGAGGCCGCGACGGTGACTTTTAACTGAGGCTACCGCTAATATGCATCAAGATACAACAATTCGCGGATGACTCCGTTAAAAGTTACTGTCGATATTGATATTTTAGAACCCTGTAAGCCACCACAAGGGTGTGTGCAGGGGGTGAATACACGCCTGACTAATTATGACCCGAATTTGACCCTACCGCAGTCGGATAGTGTTATTCTGATCCCTTATTATTCGTGGAAAAATTGCATCTTATATATATCTGTTCCACACTTAATCTATCTAATTTCGCTATCATGATCTCTCCTACTGCAGTACAGTGGGGGTAATAACACATTTTCAACATCACTGCTAAGGAGACGTACATTCAATTTATGTAAGAGCTTCAATCTGTAATTTAACCTTCGCTCCGTGAGTGATTCCCAGCCTAGCTGCTCTAATATTTTGGATACGCTACTCAGTTTCTCATAACAACGTTTTACATATCCAGTTCCTCTACGCTGCACGCGATCCGATTCGGCGATCAATCCAACTTCGTGAGGGTCCCATATACTTGCAGCTTATTCTAAATGAGTCCTAACCAGCGACAGATTGCATTTCTCTGCGGCCTTTCCATTATATTTACCCAGTGCTCTTCTAATAAATCCTAATTTTTTGTTAGCTTGTCCACATATTCCCCGTATGTGTTTCACCCGGGAGAGGTCGTGAGTGAGTGTAACGCCTAGGTATTTAATCGAGTTAACACTGTCTGAGTCTGTCGCGCAATCTCCCGCAGTTCTTCGAATTTGCCCAAGAACACCTCTGTGTTTGAATGTTGGCTCTGGCCTCGTAGACTGTGGCGCAACGCGCACGACTACGAATACCTGTGACACTCTGTGTGCAGTGTTTCATCATGGCATCTTGTTCCTTTCAAGCCTCCATTATTTCGGAGTGTAAGAGAAGGTCATGCTATTTTTCAAAGGTGTAATAAATATTCTTGATGGCAATTTCCAATATATTTAGTTCTGATTGCACTCGGACATTTTAAATATAAACGTCCGCGCAGAATGCAGTAAGCCAGCTATCGAATCGATGGAAGGTGTATGACACTTAATCTTATTTTTCATAAGTCGTCCTTAAGCAAAATTTTAAAAGTAAAAAAGTGCGTATAAATTCCATCTGCTGGCCAGAGATACTCTCAGAACGGCAATCTATGACCCTAATTACTCCTTCAACTGTTCGAAAATAAATGCCATACAAGGACACCAATAAGCGCCCTGGCTTGAAAGTTTTCTTATGCTTTAAGAACAGAAGAGCGCATTTCACACTGGGTGCCCCTACCGCTCTTCCCACGGGGAAGTTAAACTCACGAAATTGCCTCTGAAGGTCTTTCTTCTGATATAAATGGCCTCGGCCCTCTTGCCATCCATTTTCCCTTAACGCGAAATATTTTATCTTCTATCCGAATCATTTTGATTGCACGTTTTTGTAACTTCAATAGCACTTATAAAAATAGGTATATTAGCTGAAATCCTGTGCTGTGAGCAATTATAATGATTTTTAACATTCTTTACAGTTCAAACCACATTTAGTACAACGTTCACGCTATTCCCATGCTTCTATATTTATTTAGAAGGGTTGTATTTCATGTATCAATTGCGATTAGGTGCATAATAGTTGCGGAGTTTCCGTTCACATAACCCTGCTTGGTTGTGGCACATCCTCCTGCCCTTCCCCCGGTGCTTCATTATGCCGGCCGGCTTTCGAAATTGTGTCTCCTCTTAAAAATCAATCTCTCGAACTCTTTGAGAATGTTTCTGTTGCGCTTTCAGCAGCTTATCCTCACGATTACCTGCTGCTTATTTACTTTGCTGTGAAAAGCTTCCCGTATCCACTACTTAAGATAAGGGTGTGGCAAATCATTATACAAGTACATGATCATGATGAGTACCGCATTCGTGATATAGATTGTGCATTCGCTGTATGATAGATGCTCCGTCGTTCTATTTTCTTGGTAAAACTCTTTAATGCCGGAACCATTATCTGTGTTTACTGGAATGTGTACAGATACAGTTCCACGCATCACAACTAAGGAAACGTGTCGAGTACATCATTAAAAGTAATCTTTATTCAGAATGCGACGATTTTGACATTCGGACTTATGGTTGATTATGTTCGTAATCGATGGTCTTGAATGCCGAAAGGGAGAGGGAGAAAGGGGTGGGGAAATGAGGATCCCATCGTCTCCCCCTCCTCCCCTTACCCACACAAACTAACCTACTCCCCCTCCGTCCTCCCCTCATCCCCTTCCCCCCTCTCTTCCCCCTCCCCTCCGCTCTACTTCCACGCCCCCTTTCCCTCCCCACTTCATCCTTGCCCGCGATCAGTTGATTTGTGCAGTCATTCCGTAATCATACCTCGTCCGATGAAGCCATCAAAACGGTGTTGCGACATCCTCTCTTCCCCTCTCCTCTGATCATTTCTCCCCCGGGCACCTTTCCTCCCCACCCCCCGCGCCCCGTCCCCGACTTCCTTAATACAGATTTCTTTCCCCGGTGACCACCCCGTTACCTTGTGCCGTTCTTAAGTAGTGAGTGCAAGTGCCCTCAACATCGAATTGGCTCCTGCAGAGGCGTCCTTCGCCAGCGGATTCCGTCTTCAGATGACGGCCCGGCTCCGTGAGTTGCCATTCCCCTGTTCGATCCACTTGCCCCCCTCCCCACTCGTGCTTCTACTCCTCCCCATTCGCTCCCCCCAATTTCACCGATGACGCACACATTTAAATTTATGAATCTCTATTCCCTCTCGGAATCGCCATTCACCCGGGATCCTCTTCAGAATTTTAATTAAATTAATATTAACACTTCAGAATTAAGTGTTAATATTAATATTCGCATTAATAAACGACTTCGGGGGAATTATGGCATTTACCGAGTATCGAATGACATCATGCGTACGACATCGAATGAAGACAAATAAACTAGTTCCTCCTAATTGTATCGTCAGGGTTTTAGTCATAGAACAACCGTTCACGGTCAAGTACTCGTACATTGCTTGTGTGAAATCAAGAGGTAAGACTCAAAATTTCCTTCCTTCGTCTCACTTCTTTCTGTCTACCCACGTATTTCTTCTCTTTGGTGTCTGTCATTCCTCGCTCTGCATATGTCATATCTGTACTGGCTTATTTAGACTTTGACGTACCCGAGGAGCAGATTTTGGGATTCTCGTTAATTAAATCAATTATGCTCAATCTATATTTACATTACCATGTGAAATTAAATATAAGCTGCACAAATGAATTCATATTTCTTATAATGCTCATGTATCGTACATATAGTACATATAAATACAATGACCTATCGGAATTATATAATCGTATATATTTAAGTAATTTTTTTAAATGAAATTATTAATTATTTTATATTATTAATACTGCCACTAAATATGTTTATCTTGGAGAGATTTTTCTTTGAAAAGACACTTTTCTTCTTTTAGATACAGAAAATATTTCAGTGATGCTTTCCAAATATTATTCTCGTATGCCGTAGTCTCCGAGGTTTTAGCAGGTTTTAATGATGATGAATATTAAAACCCTGTGGAAATTGAAACTTAAATAGGAGTGAAAAGTTTAATATCGGTTAATCTCATTATCTCTTGTATAATTGTTAATTTTTTTCTCACTATTTTACCCAATACTGTTCCTCATACAATTTAGTGAGTTCATGTTCGGAAAAAGATTGTTCACGAATTGCATTCCATATTGTTACTGTTATTCAAATTATAATTATTCCAATTTGGGAAAGGTTAATGGAAAACCCTCCAGTATTATTCTGTTCATTTTGAAAGGGTTCGTATTATTTTTTCTTTGGTGCATCTTGAAAAAATGATCCATCGAAATAGCATTCATCGATATAGTTTACACATTTGATTATTTAAAATTAGGTACTTTTTTCAACATTGCTCATGTCGTGATCGAAGGGAAACTGAAAATAATTTTAATTCTGTCCTGTTAATGGCAGTTAGAGTTGAAATATACGTATGTGGTCATTTCATTGCCTGCAGCTTGATCGGTTTCTTCCGCAAATGGTTCGTATCCCTCAGGAAGTGTAGTATCATTCGTACTCGATTCAACACACTGTTTTTTACGTTAAATTTGGAAGACATTTCGATATAAATTACATAATTAGTTCTGTATATTTACTAACTCTTCTACTCGCTCGAAATCAATTCTAACGTCCATAAAGGAATTTAAAGAGATGCGTGACTTGCGTGACTCACTGAATTGCTTGCGTGATAATGAATCGCGTGAATTTGTCGTAATACCCGACTCCTGCTGTTTTTTTTCAAATATTGTATCCCTTAGGACTGTTAAAATGCAATTGCGTGCTCATGTAAATAATCAGATTGCTTCTGGGTTTGTAATCAGTTTGCATTTACGTTTTATGCAATGAGGTCAATTCTGTTTTCGTTGCCACCCGGATTTTGCACATTTGCAAATTACTTCAATAAATAAATTGACATTTTCATTTATATTAACAAGAATGGTTTTGCTGTTTTTATAGTTAATTTTGTAAAGCATAGACTTTCAGCTCTTGCCAGCAGGTGTTACCAAGAGTTTTTATTTTTTTACGCTAGGCATTTGGATGCATTAATCAGTAAGCGGAGTCCATCGATATGTAGTGAAGAAGAAATATTTTTAAAGGTAAATGTAATGACAGCTGCCGAACAGGCCTCCACGACTCAATTCACACTTAAATGAAGTGTGTGACTGAACAGGAATTTTCAAATGGCAGGTTTTTTTAAAAATTGTATTCTGTCTTGCAATAACAAAACGAATAGTTGGTTTTTGGATTCAATTAAATTTATTAAATTGGCAAGAAAAGGGTTTTTACTCGAAGTTAAATAAAAATCAGGATTTTGGAATTTCAGATTCGATATAAAAAACAATGATTCGAATCAAAAAACTTGGGATACAAATGGAATTCGTTTTCCATCGAAATTTGCATTCAATCTCTCACAGTATGAAATAAGACATAATACAACTGGCGCTCAGTTTTATGTATCTGAAATAACGTGAAATGGATATTATGGATATAATGGAAACGCAGAGCCCAGAATGCGTACCTTTGATTTCGGATTTATCTGCAAACCTGAAAAACTGATTTTACTAACAGGGAAAATTATTTTTCAAGGTTCTCACAAATGTAATAGTGTTATTACCGAAACTTTGACGTAGAATTATACCACATTTTACTTATAGTCCGAAGTAATTCTTCAGTAATATTTCTAAACTCAAATTTACCCAACAAAATACTAATATATCCCAAGGAAAAACACAGAAAATCGCATGCATTCAAAATTAAAGACTAGTTTGTGTTGTTTTCCAACCACCACATCTCTCTACTTCCTAGGAATTTCTTTCGCGCAATGAAATCGTTCGCCATTTGCTTTAGCCACGTGATTCATGAAGGTTTTTCAGGAAGAGGTGGTCGCTTGCATGGTCTCAAAGGGAGGAAGAAAGGAAGGAAGATATATGTTTTCCTATCACCGTTTGAGACATATCACCCATGTGACTTTTAACTCTTTGAATTTGCTTGGAATTCACGCTCACCGTCCTGATTCCTCGGATATCGCCTCCCCGTGGGGGTATTTTGTGAACCCCTCGCTAGGGTTTGACCCAAGGGAATCGAAAGAGGGATGGGAGAGTTGGGGAATGGGGATGAAGTGCAAACGCATGGTTGCCCGACTTCCTGTCGTAACCCAAGATGGCCACCAAAATGGACGTTTTTTTTTTAAGAGGGATGTTTGGGACAGCGGAGGGTAATCGAAATGAGACGGAAATTTTTCCAAGCGGGAACAAAAGAGCATCGCACATTGAGAGGTCACTTGGACATTCAATGAGGCCATGGACTTAAGAGGACACTTGACACTCCATGGGTAGAACCTTTCCCTCCTCCCCATCTCTCCTGCCAAACGTCACGTGGTCACCATTATTTCTTCGCCGGCTGTGTCGTATGGTGGTTGGGATACGCTACTAACCTTAACGGATATTTGGGCATCGTGCGCATTCGCGAAACACGGCAATATAAAGTGGTATATGAGCAATATTTGCCCCATTATTCCCCATGTGATTAAACTGGAAGAGGTAATTATCTTTAAATCCAAAGTGACTGCAATCATTCCGGCGTCCCTTTTCGTGCTCAGAGCTACCGTTCGCCGACTTTAAAGGTTTAAAATGTGGCGGCTTTATTGATCGATACTTGGAGTTCTTTTTAAAAGGCAAATAAAAGTTTTACCGCGCGTTGCCTTTTTAAATAAATCCGTTTCCATGTACGTAGAGATGCGTGTTTGAAATGAAATATCTCGGTCGCAAATGGTGCTTTGTAGTATTTTCCTCACTTATCATTTCGCAAAGGGGAATTAGCCAGAATTCAATCTTTTTTTTTTTTTAACGACTCAGAAATATAATAGACGCACCTTAACCGCTGGATAGGTGATAATTTTTTCAATTAAAAAAAAATTCATTTCAAAAATTTTTGGTGAACGGAAAATAATTTACAAATAGACCTGCATAGTTGGTTTTTTCGATGCATGTGCGAGAGACGTTTACCCCATCTACTGGCATTGATGCCGCCTGTAACATCAATCTAAAGAAGCACTTACGTGTTCACCCGGGTACAGAGATAGGTATTTTACCAATGAATTCCCGTCAGAAACGGTGGGGTCCCCTACAATGATGGGTGGCATATACAAAACCATTGCATTATTTTCTCCGTCTTTGGCGTCCGTCGCGGTGTGTCATATAATTTTGGAGACGTATTCAGATGGAAATATATGTACGAGTAAAAACAAGACCATAATTCAGCTACTTGGTAAATTACAAATCCCAATTGGAATGTTATACCCTGTGTTGTTGTTTTAATTCTAACGACCCCTTAAGTGGGGTATAGTATGTCGGGCCGTTAAATGGCCGTCGCGTGACTACAAACAATTTCCATAAAACTCCCTCGTTTCACCTAGAATTCCCGTCCGCTGAAGCCATTCGTCACTTTCCACCTCGAAGCAAATTGAACGTGCAGTCCGACGTATATGTGAAAAACATTATTATTTGCCACCAGCTTCCTCGGAATTTCTGATTTTCCAAGGAAACTCTTCCGAATACTATATGCCTGTCGATTGCAACTTGTCCGCAATTATTCTGTATAATCTCATTGTCAATGTGTAAGTTATCCATTGACGAGGAAGGTGGTCCTCCTTAGAAAGTTAACCTTAAATACAGCCGTTATTACCAATTCGAGATGCCCTTGGTGTTGGGCTTAAAAATATCTCCACAATGGTCCACTGCGAATTTGACAACCATTTACAAATATTTCGCCAGTTTGAAACAGAATTTCACCCTGAAGCATAGCTGTATTTAACACTTCATTGCTTAATTCATTGAAATACATGTACGCCTAAGGAACTAAATGTTCATTCAAGACGTGGTGTTGGATGAATAATCGCCGAGATTTCATGAAATGTTTGACAGAGCAAGCAAAACAATGAACCAGTGATCGATTTCGTGAATACATGCGTACTATATAAAACTTATGTAAATTTATTAACGCCCAGTACGTTTTTTTATGTCATTTCATTTTTAATTGCGTTTACAGCTGTCAAGAATCCACGTCATGCTTAACGATGCATGGGCGATGACATCCGAAATAGAAGGTTCCCGTTGTTCTCATAAGAGCCTTCACCAAGGCTTACTTCTTGGTGTTTTGGAATGCCACGATTCTATTTTACGCAAACTGCGGAGTAGGCGAATTCGGGACTTCCCTCCCCTGCCTTTTGCCACCTCCAGACTTTCCACGAGTGCTTAAGCTCACCAACGTGGTACCAAGCAAATTTATCGCACTCGCTCAACCGATTTACAAATTGGCTGGCTGAGTTTCACGCAAGCACACGGGATTCTGCTGTAAAGCCGTTGGAAAAATTAAGAGCCGTGTATCCTGCACCCCTAGCCATGGGGAAGTCTTGAATCCTTTCCTTTCAGCTGGCAATGAGAGGGAAGGGAAAAAGAGAGATGGTCATCGATGCACACGGGCAGTGGGGACTTGGCAACGGAAGCCAGTAGAATTAAATCAATAGAAAACGCTCCAGTTTCAAATGTTTTGACGGAGGTTTAATTTCTCAGAAATAATCACTGACCAAGCACTGCCACGACCTCTCGAGGTTTTGGGTTTTTTGCTCATCTCCTAGAGTCGCAGTCGTGGAAAGGACAGAGAGTGAGTGACACCGCGGTTTTTGGTTTTTCGACGCATTCATTCCTGGAAAAGCCATTACTGTTGATGAAACACGCAGCGGACGTCCGATCACTGCCACAGACGATAAACAACGCAAACTCGTCGAAGATTTCATTCAAAATGACCGGCGAATCACTCAAAAGCTTATCGCAAACCATATTGGAATATCCAAGGAACGCGTCGGTCTCATACGAGTATGTTATGAGGTGAGGGCAACTGACGGTAACGGCACGCTGTTTAACTCGCGTTGACATAGCACTGGAACACGTCTCCATACTTTCGCTTCTCAAAATACACTGGATGAAGGTAACGACCTCAAACCTGCGCATACGTGTTGAGAGGGAATGTTATTTCCACGTGCCATCAGAAGTGCTTCTGAAGGTCATTTTGTTTGTGGTCTACAAGCATGTGTGCATTAGTTTTCAGCCTACCTGACCATTACCATAATACTTCGTTGCATTTTTAACTGGTGTATTTCGCGCAGGGTCGAATATCACAGTCTGGCTTTTGATCATATGAAAGTGTCTTCTTGTAAATTCCGAAATACTGAGAGCTCATAGTTATGGGCACTATGTTTTCTCTCTTTTTTCTCGTCGTCTTTGACCTATGATGAAGGATGTTGATCAATGAGTCATTCTTTTTTCATGTAACTGTTCATTATTCGCCTTCATCACCCTCATACGAGCCCCGTTTACCCTCGTTAACATGCGGTAGTGGTGAATAAAGTCTTGGCCTACGAACCGATAAGTCTAACTCGGGCGAACTTAATGAAAATATTGGTAGTTTTGTAGAAATTAGAATTGCAATAAGTTTGGAAGATTCAAAATTAGAAATGCCAGCTTTTAACACCAAACTTCCAAATTAAGTGTACAATTAAAATTCGGTGTTGCGTGAAAAATTAGTTGGTTTTCAAACAAATCCTTAGCTCGACGTTAAGATTCTGGTGAAATGCGTAAATTACAGAAACTCGGAAGTTACGCTTTACTCTTGTCAGCATAAAAAGTTAGTATTATCTTGCATTATTGTAAGTACACTCAATATAAATACATGAAAATACGGAAAATTTACATTTAATAAGGTTTAAACAAGCATACCTGCCATATGTTTTGATTAAGGAAACAGTTTCTGGATGTTACCGTAAGTAAAGGCGTAAGTGGAAGGTATAAGACGGTTATTTTGCGAAGAACATATCTGGCTAATATAGCTATGGTCATTTATGACCCTCAACTTTATGTGTTTAAATAGAAATTAATTTTTTAAAGAGAGCATCGTCCAAATTGCCGTAGCATAACCTTCCAAATGTGTTCATATTCAGCAATCACTTTAATTTCTTATTGGAACGATTAAAAAATGTTTAGTTTTCATATTCCCAGTAATAGCGTAAAAATTGTTAGTTTATCATTCATACCTTTAAGTTCTACGTTTTTCTAGGGAGTGCTTTTGGGAAAAACCCTTGGAGCGTTGAATTATTAAATTGCTTGACCATCCCAGAAATAATTGTTTTTTTTGTGATGGTAGATCTCCTATCTTTTTTCCAATGGAAACTGAAACACGATTTTCGTTGGAAATGAAAAAATAGTAAGTTTGTGATTCCGCAGCAAATTTATTACGATACGAGCCGAGTTTCGACGTTCAACGTCATCTTCAGGTGGACACGTTGAGCGTCGAAACCCGGGTCGTATCGTAATAAATTTTCTGTGTAATCAAAAATAACTATTTTTTCATTTCTAACATGAGTCGATTCCATAAAGTTACGCCAGAAACCATCAATTACGATAATTTACGATACGATACGATATAAAAACTCTTTGAAATGCAGTTACATTCTAAATAATACAACTTATGAAGAAAGTAAAACAATTAAAGTAAAAAAATTCTTGTCGCCCAATGAACTCGGAGCACTCTTCTTTGAGGCTCTGAGACATCGTATGAAATGCATCCACCTCGGTCATTTTTCGTTGGACATTCTACGACCGCAATTATAGGTCTAATAATTGTAATGAGAAATTTGAATTCACATCAATCCTCACTTCTCACCTCAGACATAATACTTGAGTGACTCATCCTCCGACTGAATAATTTTTCACATTCCTACGAAACTTTGGCAAGGAACATTGAAATGCATTGACCCCCCCATTGCATGGCTGCCTCACTCCTCCGTTCCGTTCGCTCTCAAGACAGACCCCTGCCGCCATTCACAGCCGCATGCTTGGTCGCCGGTCGTTCTCTCCAAACGACCGGACTTAACATTTTCTCCGAAGTGCCCTTTGGCGGCACGGCACCACGTCCGATTCTTGCTCACTCGGACCAGCACGTCGTATGCTTTGGTGTTCCGTATGGTGCGAGTACCATTGGACCTTAATTCATCCTACACATCGTAGCTCATTCGAAACTTATTTTTAATCCAAGAATTGCGATGAAAAATTTCCTCAACTAAATAAATACGAGTACTCGTATCTCTCTGAATGATCCATGAAGAAAAGCATTCCTTCATGCAGCCGAACAAGTCGATGGTTTCTCTTCATTAAATGAAATCATTTTTATCCTTTCAGTTAAAGACTGAAGCGCCATTTCTCATTCCAAAAATTCAAGTAAACATTCAAATTCATTACCAGTTAGGAATTGCGCTGGTGCGCCGAGGTTCGTCGGTATTATAATGTCGTTTTCAAAAGTCTATAGGCAGTCACAGGCCCATCGTGTATTGTGGAAAGGTGAAAACGTTCATTATGTTGGCATTATATGGTTGGCTGGCACTTTGACCTCACAGAGTTACGTAAAATTAACTATTGCAGGCGTAGAGACTGACAGCCGCTGAATGACAACAGAAGGAAAGTTGTCACCATCTCCCAATACTCAGCATGTCGGTGACTGCTGGAAATGACAAGGACATTTTAACCTCCGTGATTTGTATTAGTTCTTATTCTGCTAGTTACATTGTCTTATAAAGAAAAACTATAAGTGTTCTGAGCGATGATTAAAGTTTACAACTTATTACGACATTTTTCACCACATCACACGCCATTTCTACGTGTACTACCGCGAGGAATATTCGAAAAGTAGCGGACGTTTTGTTATATTTAGATATTGACAGGTCGGAACAAAGTTGTTGGCTCGTATTGCCATCTATTGATTGTTTCAAAAGCCACTTAAGTAATTTTTTTGATTTAGTAGTCGTCTGCCTGTCGATAAATGCAGATAGCAATGTCCGCGAAAATCGTTGCTCCCGCCAGTTGCGAAATGCGCGCTGTTTAAGATTTTTGTTGGCAGAAGTATCATCGGCTGCCCAAATCTTTTTGTAGTTGTGCCTAGTTCATGAACCTAGAGTAATGAGTGAAGGAAAGGTTAGACAATGATGGCGAGACTTAAAAAATGGTCTCACAAATGTGCATGATGAAGAGTGCACTGGCAGACCCAGTATCCAGACCGATGAAATCGTTCAACAAGAGGACTCAGAACTCCGACGTGATCGAGGATTGACGACTAGTGTTCTGGCTGTTGAACATTCTATTGTTGGACGCCCCATTGTTCACACGATTGTTATGGAAAAGCTCGGATATCACAAATGGTTTGAAGAAGGGTGGGCACCGAAAATGCTTGAGAATGCCGAATGTTGAGTGGACGAGCGGTTTTGGATCGCTATCAACAAGACGGGCCTTGCAGCTAGCAACTATTCCCTCTTCTTGGGCATGAAACAGTGGTTTGGTGGACAACGGTTTGAAGACGACGAGGAACTCATGGCCGCCGTTGTCAGCTGCTTCACATTTCCCAAATGGCAAACTTCTACTGCTGAGCGATGAAAGAATCTGAAGCAGCGTTACGAAAATTGCTAAGAAATGAACAGCGATTATGCAGAAAAGTGAAGTAGGTTTGTATGAAACTAAAACTGTCAATAAAAAAACTTTTCTTAACGAGTGTAATATTTTTATGACCAAATGGTCCTTACCTTTTGAATATGCCTCGTAATTTGTAGGCATGGGCTTCTATTTTTTGCTAAGATCTCATTCGCCGACTCTCGTGTTAAAATGTCTGACCGAGGCATAGGATTTGGAAAAAGGCTCGTGTGAAGCTTTACCCCGTCCTCATATTCGTGGCAGAGTCGCTGGAAAAAATGTGTAGAGGCCCAAGGACAGTCCTTTGAAGAATTTTAAGTGTTTGTACAAATCTGTTCAATAAATTACTTTTTTTAAAATAATAATTGCATTACTTTTGGAATGCATCCTGTAAAACACCCGCTTGTCTTTGATATATGGGGTCACTAAAGAACAGACGGAAGCTGAATAGACTGTGTGCCATTTTTAAAATATTGAAAGCTGACGGAGGCTGGAAAGAACTGAACGAGAGTGTAAATAAGCCATGTTATCTCGGCAGGAATGATCACCCGCTTAAAATCAAATACATGCCCCAAAGGACAAACACCGCCAAGTTTTCGTTCCTAAATATGGGAATCAAAGAGTGGAACCAGCTGCGTGATGAACTCTTTAAGCCCTTACCCAAAAGCATTAAATCATTTAGGCGTGAATGCAAAAGGTATACATGATGGGATTGTTAAATGCAATACGGCAGAAGGTGTATGGCTGTATCAAAATATATTGTTTTTTCTCATTTTTTTATTTTGTAAGTCTACTATACGACTATTTAATGACACTGTGATATGTTTTAAGAATGACTACTGTTTGTTATATCATGTCATTGCCATCCGCCTTATCGCCTAACAGCAATGTATCCCAAATAATAATAATAATAATATGTATTTCAAATGCATTCAAGACGGGCGGATCCCTCGACGGGATCTCCGAGACTGCACCGAATGTGGACCATTTGATGCTCGGCTCGTAACGTGGGAAACTCGCTCTAAACCCAGGTTCCTGTACCCCCCCTCCCCTCGCCCCTCAATTCATTCGGTCGTGCAGGTCTCCTACTCCTCCCACGCTAACGCATCCCCTCACGCCACCCAACTGACTACGTAGTCCTACTTCCCATCCATCCTCTCCGGCAGCGCCGACTCAACGAAATAATTATAGCTTGCCCCTTAAGGCGACACGCGGGTGACACCATAATCATCGCTGCTAATGGCTGCACATGGCGACAATAATAGCCATAGGCAGGAAGAGGTAGACGGTGCATACAATCAAAATTAGTTATTAATTGGCAATTGAACAGGTTTTTAATAAAAGAACAAGGTTTTATCGTAATCCATAAAATATTCGCGGCCTTTTCCGGAGACGGCCACCTTCTAATTATTTATTTATTTATCATGAATCCGAAATCAGTAATTATTTGGCCTTCTCATAGGATTTTGAAACGTTAAAATAATAACAAAGGTAATAATTAAACGTCCAAGCTCTAGGTGGAGAAGAGCCCACCTTGGCATGTGTGTGTGTATGTATACATATATATGCGAGGGTATTAAACGGAGGCGAGAGTAACCTCCGTTTTCACATAGCGTGAGAACTAGTGGACAGAGCCGAATGGTCGCTGTATTGACGCAAACAGTATAGGTCAGTACGCCTCGAACTGCAGCGTTTGGAAGGTCGCGCCTTTTGTCGTTTGTTTACAATAGCAAGTCAAAAGGAAGATTAAAATTGAAATTCCCGCCAAATTTTAGTTAGTTCCGTAATTCCCGCCAAAGTTAGTTCCGTGATAAGGTTTTTACTGATAAAAAAACTTCAAAACTGCTGCAATTCATCGTAAAATTATTGCTCTGCACGGGCCATATGTGATGAGTGACAAGAATTGTGCGTCAGTGTTGTCGTTCGTTTAAGAATGAATTTAAATCTCCATGATGGCCTGTGGTGAACAATGAACTGCACCTGAAAATTGATGAAAAATTTCGTGAAAATCATTTTGCGATAGCTGAAATCTTTAGAAAGTTTTCCTCAGATTATTAGGGCTCTGTTGCATGGATACACGACGGGAAAGTTAGGCCACCACGTATCTTGTACAACGGAGGTCACTTTCTGGACAGACCATATGGCGGGAATTTCAATTGTGTTAAATTGCATTGTATTGTAATAAAAAATATATATTATATATAGTTATATATATTTATATATATTTATATTCATTTGGTTATATGTGTAGTATATATATAGTATAGATGTGTATATATATATATATATATATATATATATATATATATATATATATATATATAGTATATATATATCCTCTGTTGCATTATATAAAAATCATGCGTATACTAAAAAAGACGAAATTTACTCTGGTGGGGTACGCCCTTACCTGACATTCCAAAAAGGTAATGGGTTCGAATCCCTCCTCGGGCGTGTACAGGTATGTTTCGTGAACTCTGGTGGCTCGGTCCCTGGGACTCACCTAATATGGCATGCCAAAGACTAATCGGGGATCCATGGGGCCCAAGGACCACCGGAGGCGTCCAGAGAGCAAATAAAAGTACTGTAAACATGTAATGCACATTAATAATGATTACCACTTCAGGTGACCATTCAGCAGTGAGAGTGATTGGTACATCATAAAGTAATCTACGTAAATAGCAAAAAAAATGAGTACCGGAAATGACAAATTGTGACCCTCTAGGTATCTTCAGTTGGGAGTACTCTAAAGCTCTCTTGCGCGCTGACGCATTTTTCATCTCCGGAGTGCACAATTTATTCCGACCCCAAGGATTCCATGGGATCTGAATGGTGCTGCGGCTAATGTGCTGGATTTCCACCTCAAGGATCCGGGTTCAAATCTCGCAGGTGGCTGGATTTTTCAGTGGTACCCCAGTCCCTACTTGGGGGGCATTATGGAGAACACTTCAAGTGACGTGTTACAGTGAACATCTTGGCATTAAGGATGGGCTTAAATCCGACGCCGGGTTTCTCTCCACCCTTCCTCCGTTCCCTGAAAATCCTACCTTTACCAAATCACCCGCATCCATCCCTCATGGCGCAAATGGTAGTATTCCGTCCGTCAGATGAGACGTTAAATTTAATGACCCCTTGGCGGCATTCGTTAAAAGAATTGGCAAATTTCCGACGCCGTTTTTCTCTTTCCACCCTCCCCCTCCCATTTCCTGAAATATCTATCAACACAAAATGACCCACATCCATCCCTAATGGCGCAAATTGCCTCAACTCTCTCGGTCGCCATCCCACCCAAAGAGATGACTGCTACTGTTGCGTAACGTTGGTGGGAATTGTGCTTGGTGGGTAACCAGGCAGCTAGCTTTTCCTTGCCCTGCTCACTCAACGGGCGCGGGCACCCTCCCGAGTTGCCCCAACCCTCATCGCAAGGGCGAACGGAGGGGCGAGGTTGTCTTTGGGGCGTGATCATCAGGAAGGACCTCCCCGAACTTCCCATCGGCTTTCATTCCGAGCAATATCTTTTCCTTGGCCTCGGAGGAAGTTTCATTTCCCCAAAATGCTGTCCTTTTCTTCCTCGGGGGCCATTTTTGCGTTCGCAAATGAGGGAAGGTGGTCTTCGGGCACATCTCAAATATTATGTGCCGATATATATATATATATATTGTTTTCTTTTGACTTTCCCCTTAAACTGTGTATACCTAAATCCGCTCAATTGTCTTATTTATTTCCAAAACTATCCAAGCATCTGGTGGTCTTGTGGGTAGAGCGCTGCTTTACTAACCGTAGCACCCGGGTTCAATTCCGGCTGACGCCTCTGGGCATTCTCTGCCCTTAACCCTAGCTGCGTGATATTTTTTTTAGGGTTCCAAATCATCCTGGGAGGCAGCAGACGGCAGAGGGATTAAGGAAATGTAATCCCCCCGTAATGCCCTGATAAGTGCAATTCACACGTTCGGATTGATTGCTCTATTTATTCTCTAGTGTTGCACAACGTCTTAAGAATTTAATTTCTTTCAATTTTATTGGTTGTACGTCTTCACTATGCCACACCCATGTCTCACTGTTGTGGGTAATTGTTGGTGCTGCTGTTGCCTCGTACGATTCGATTGGAGTTTCTTTCCTTGTTTTGCTTTTTTTATTTGCCTATTGAGGGTTCCTCGTATTTGACGGAAATGGTTCATTTTGTTATGCATTCCTTGGTTTTTATCATACGTAATATGGAAAGCTAAATATTTAAATTTAGATACTTGTTCTAATTTGGTTCCAATTTTTGATGTTCTTATTATTGTTGAAAAATGGAAGAGTGCTTGTAGACTTCTTTGGAGTTATTTTTATCGCCTATATTGTTATTAAAATCTCGGCGTAGGCCAATAAATCAAACAAAAATTTGTTATCAGCTAGGTCAATAATACCCTTTCATTCGCGGACAACTTCGTCCATAAAAACAATTCTTAACCCGAACATAAACTTCCTAAAACATATCTCAGGGGCCGTCCTGAAATGACGTAATATCGATTTTATGCCCCTTTTTGACCCCTCCCCTCGTCTTCTTCCTGTCAAATTTTTTTCCGATGTCACCAGCCCCCTTAGAAGGGCGTTTCAGAATTCTGCAATAAATCAAAGACCGTTTAAAAGAAAAAATGATAATTTTCTATCGCAATTTCTATTTCGTACCATCATTGACTGCAGGTCATCATAAACTGATATGACTGATTGGGTGAGAAAATGGCCAAGTTCAAGACGTGGATTTCCCAGTGGTGATCGCAATTATATTAATTATCCTTTGATATATCCATTATCTCTCGACATTTTTAATGTGATTACACTTTTTAAGTTCGGAAGATCTTTTAACCAACTTCATCTTCAAAGAGCCAGTTTTTAGAAGTCTTCTCCGACCTTGAGGACTTGGTTCAATCAAAGCGCTCTCCCCACATAAAGGGTTAAAATATAGTTCGTGGAAAATTAATCTTAAACTACAACCTTTCGTAACGACACCATTTCAAGCTAAAGCTCAAAAACATTTTACTTTCCACAGTTTGCATAAAGTAACAATAAATCTTTACATATAAAAACATTTGACTGATGCAATTCTTAGAAATAAAAAAAATCTTTCGGACGCCCGGTTCCTCTTCTCTCCGCCTGGTGTGTCTGCGTCCGGTTTTGCTCCTAAGCAAACCGACTGGTATCGAAGACTCCTCACGGTTAAGTTGAATACGCAATACCGCTGGCGTTCTCTTAACCCTATGGATATTCAGAAAATTATAATGCTACATAAAATCGATAAAATTTGACGTTTTCGTGTTGTAGTCATTAGTTCACCTCGAACATTTACTTTTCAAGTTGCCCATCGTAGAAATTGGAGGCAAGAAGTAAAATCACTACTTCAAATCTCCCGTTCTCTTTTCGACGCTGTATTTGAAGAAAAAGCTGAGTTTTATTTGACGCAAATTTGTAATATTTTTTGATTGCTGCCATTGCGACTGATTGGAGCCGCTCCGATCACATTCTCAATCATATTCCGACCGCAGTGGTCTGATCAGTGATGAATGCCACCGCCTCTTAAACAAGAGGTCGCGGCCGGAAGCCTTGTGTTTGGGAGGAAGCGGTGACATTTCATCAATTCAGGCCGTGGTGCCCATCCGTCCTCAGTCGCAAATCCAAGATTCATTATTGGCACAGAAAATAGGATTGATTTCCAGAAAATTTAGCCTCTGCGATATCCTTGCAGTATTATTCATGATATATTTTGGGTTCAGGTGAACATACGTAATTCTCAAGTTGACGCGGCATTCTTAGGTTTTAATGAAACCATTGATAAAATATGTCATAACTATTCAGTCGCGAAGTCATAATATGATGGACATATGTTTAAGAATATTATAAGCTGTAAAGACGAGCTTTTTAAGTGATCCCGTAGTATTGGGAGGCTTAAAATATTATATTATCGGTAATACAAGTATATTAGGTCAAATTCTAACTGGCATTCCTTAAAGAAGGGTAATCAGTTTGTATTTAACTGCATATTCTTAGTATACATGCTATAAGTGCTAACGATTTATTTTAAGTTTTTCCTTAATTTGCTTAGAAGGAGATGCATGCAATTAGAAATGTCTGTATCTTGGGAAACACTTTATCATCTCCCATCGATTTTACGAACACTCCACGCTGGTCCGCATTTGTCTTCTAGCTTCTTCCCTGCCGCAAGAGGGCGGGCCGTTTCCTGAACGACGACTCTCAGGAGTACAACGTCGAGATACTATACGACCACCGTTCAAATATTCGACCTCACTTCGCTTCGAAAGAACGCCCCCGTGGCGTCAAAAATGAACATGCTTGCGCCATTCGTCATTCTATCTGGTGTTTCGAATGCGTTACTTATATTTCTGATGACCCGGCGAAAAGCAGATTCCCCACTAAGGAATGCGGTGGGAGAAGAAACGTTTTGCCATGTTAGGGAAGGCTGGCGGCTCGCCGGAAGTCACCTGACACGCCCCCAACCCCCAAAATGGGTGACCGATTGAAGTTTGTTCGTCGCAAGGGGGTGACGCCCCTCAAACTGACTGGCTGACTTTTGACTACTCCTGGTTGCAAATAACGTATCCGCAGGTCGACCGCGCGCAGCCAAATTATGACTCCGGAGATCACTGACGTGCACGCCACCATTTCCCCCGATGGACCACGCGCCTCGGTGAATGCATGTGTGGAGGGATGAAGGGGAAGGGGTTGAGCGGAGATATTTCTTCGCATGGCGTCCTACATTTCTCCCCTTGTTCATCCAGGGCCGGCTGGCGCTCGCGAGGACGGGAGGGGGAGTGTGGAAACTCGAGCCGGATCGAAACACGCCCGCTCGATCGATAAACGCACGGTTCCCGCCGCATATCGACTGGCCCATCTGTCACTCGGGTGTGTTTGTGTGTGTGTGCATTCATTTGTTTTAATGTGAGTGAGAGAGAGAGGGGGGAAGAGGAGGAGGTGTACCCCCCCCGTCCTCCTCCCCACCCCCTTTCACTTCTCCGCCCGTCTTCAGATGCAACTGCGGGATGAGAGCGCGGGAATGTTGCCGTTTAAAAGAAATATCATGTAGCTTTTCACTGCAGTCATATTGCTAATTATTTGTTACGAACATTAACTGCGCTAATCTGGTATCAAATACCAGTGGAATTTATGCGATCGCTCCAATGGTAATGTTTTTCCGACATCTCATATAATTTTAATTTTTAAATTCTTTAATTCAAGGTAATATGCCGGGCACAAAGAACAAATAAAAATATTCATTTCTTGATAAAACAATTCTTGATTGGAAGATTTTACCTGCAAAACTATTCGAGCAATTTCCTAAAAGGGTAAATAATTTTAATAAAAGATGTAAACAGTTTATATAGTCATTTGATTGATGTGTTGTGTAATAATCGTATGTAACAGCTTAGTTTTGATATTTCTCCAGTTGATTGGAATCTTGTTCCTTTAAAAGCCCCAAAATTTCAGAGTTTAAGAGGATGCCTCGGTAGCTGAAAAGGCTAAAGCACTCGACCGGATGTTGAGGGATCTGGGTTCGAATCCCAGTCTAGGCGAATGATTTTTACACTCTGAAATTGTTGCATTGAAATGCACATTAGCGGATGACTCCGTTAAAAGTTACTGTTGCGGCATCTCCCGCAGTTTCTTTGGAATTTGGAAAACTGATATTGATGAGGTGGTGATTTTCTTTTCTTTTTGTGATAGAGATTGGTGGTATGGAAGTTTCCTTAAAGTGTATTTTTTTTCTCTCTCTGATTTCATTTATTACTTCTGTGATATTGATTGGATTTGAGATTTCATGTTATTTTTTCAAGACACGTTTGATTTTAATACTTGGGACTTGTGTGCCACCTGACATTGTCTATCTGCACATGTGAGTTTTAATAATAATATACATTTTTTTTAATTTATGAAGTTTACCTCCACTACGAAGTTCTTTTTTGTTTATGTTAAATGACTACGGTAGGGAAATTGTTGCTAATTTGTCTCTGATAAACACGCCGCTGTTGGACGCTTAATGTTTTTTTTTTGACTCTCGTGTGGTTTTCAGACCGGACTTCGCATATCTTAAAAATTAATCTCTTCGCCATCGCTCCCCAAACGGGAGCTGGATTATTAAAATTTGCGATTATTCCTTGACCGCGACCGACACGAACTGAAACAGTTCTCTACATCTGTAGGACATGGCTAGCCCAGCGGCGGTTAGTATTCAGCTTCTGTCCGGAGGACCCGGACTCGCTTCTTGGTGTCACCTCCCAGGGGTAACTCTCTCCACCTACCTTTTCGACCGAGCTGGGTGATGTTTTGAGTGCCAGATCTTGCAGGGAAACCACAATTGCCACATGGAATAAGGAGTCGCTTCCCTCCCCCCCCCCTTCTAATTGTGTGGATATCCAGAGGGCTCAGAACGTGACGAACTCCGCCCTCACCTATCAAAGCCAGCGCTCGAATTCATATACACCTTATATACCTCATATATACCATATACACCTCAGGGTGTCTAGCACTCGGTAAACCAAACAGTATGCCGGGAATTCGACAGGAACTGGGAAAAATCCTGAGCTTTATCGGGGCGTTGACCATTTGGGGGGGGGGGGGTGTTAGTTATGAGTGAACTATTTTTTCTTATTAATACGAGTATTAAGCTTCAACGGCAGAGTTGCCATCCCCTTTCCGTGTTCCAATGATCCGTACACTTGACGTCGAAAGCGTTCGCATTGAACCGGTGTAGTGGGCTGCTCTTAACACGCGACAGGCGACTGGGCCACGGGCGCCCTCATGGTGAATTGATCCATACCCTTTTTCCTTTTAAGGAGCGAGTCATGATGTCAATACTCGGCGTCGGAATCACAAAATGAACCCCATGACTTGATGGTGTGGTGATGCGGGCGGTTCCTTCATGCATGGACTACTACGTAATCCATGTTTGAACTAGTTATGGGTGGCTCGTGAATGATCGTATCATGAAAAAAAATAAAGAAAAAAATACTAATTTTTAAACAGAACTATTAGTTGAATGGAACCAGCTGCCTGGAGGTTTGTTTGAGCCATTTCCATTCAATTTTAGCAGTTTTAAGAATAAGTGTAAAGCAGCCACAGGGTGATAAACTTCATTGATCAGTGATTATTTTACTATTTTACTTATTATAAATATTGTTCTGTGCGTGATGTGGACGGCGTGAGAAGTTGTATTGCAGTAGTGAATGCTGTGTGATAACGTTGCGTGATTTTTTACGGTATATAAAATTGAAGAGTGCGTGATTATGGACGGAGTGCGGCGATGGATGGAGCGTTGTTGTGGGTATGGTGTGAAGAACCTAGCCCTTGTGTGATGGTAAAGGTGCGGTTTGTAATATGAAAGTGTCATTTTTTTATGAGAGCATTTTGTCTCATATCTGTTCTTTTTGTGTATGTACATATGTTTGTGCATTATAAGAGCGACCGTTGACCAGACTTGACCGTTGCCGCCAGGACAGTAGCCTAATTGCAAAAAGATTTGTATAATAATATAATGAGATCCGGCTCTTCTGAAAGATCGATGGATGAACTCGGTCGCTCAGATGATCGAAGGATCTCCTCATTGTCGGTTCTTGTGGTCCGATCGCGATTGAAATGACCGATCCCAAGCATGAAGGTTGTCTTACTTGAAAGCTCATGGCTAACAGAAATCACACATCTCGTCGAAAGAACGCGATTGAAATTAAATTACGTCAATCGCAGCTCTCGTCGACCTTTGATCTCACTTCAATGGAGTTCGCGATTGGTGTGACTCACCGCAGTCCCAATTGTAAATAGAGTCCGCGATTGATTTACAAATAGAATATTAAACATAAATAAAGAGATTGATGCGTATCTAAGAGTGTCCAAACTCCTAAATATTGTTGGTAGCAATAGGAATGTTTTTATTTTATCTGTTAACGTAATTATATTGCTTTCACATTCGTTTACCGAAGATAGTAGTAGTAAAATTTGTTGTCTCAGGCGTAACTTTGTGGAATTTGCATAGCATATTGAAATGTAATGAAATAATTGACTTTGTAATTCCACACACTTTATTTAAAAACACACGACCCAGGTTTCGACGTTGAACGTCATCATCAGGTTGACCTGATGATGACGTTCAACGTCGAAACCTGGGTCGTGTGTTTTTAAATAAAGTGTGTGGAATTACAAAGTCAATTATTTCATTACATTTCAATATAGTAGTAGTAGTTTTTAGGGGAGGCGACCGACAGCCGAGGTCATTTGCGCCATAGGGGATGGACAGGAAATGATTGAAGGGTGGAGAGAAACCAGGCGTACTCTTTATGAAAGGCGCCAAAGGGTCCGCAGCTTAACGTCCCATCCGACGGACGGCGCACTCACCCAAAATGCCCTCCACAAAGCCCCTCAAGTAGGGATCGAGATACCACTGAAAAATATTCAACACCGTCGGGATTTGAACCCAAGCCCTCTGGGTGGGAAGCCAGTACGGTGGCCACCGCACCATCTCAATCCCCGTTTACCGAAGATATGACCATCATTAGTCATTAGGATGCTTACAAATATTAATGGATTTGTATAATCGATCAAGCGTAGTGCTTTGCAAAGGTTTTCAGGGGTTCGGGTTGATTCGGTGACTCGTGTACTGACTTCCCACCCAGAACATCCCGGCGGTGGTAGGATTTTCAGTGGTATCCATATTCCGTATATGTGGGTGCTATCTAGGGAGTACTTCATGTGGAGTACCCCGTACATCAGGATAGGACGTTGTATTGTGGACACTTGGCACTTTGTCAAGGATGTCTAGAATGGGCTAAAACCGACGCCGGGTTTCTCTCCACTCCTTCTTCCCCCATCCTCGAACAATCCTACCTCTGCCAATGTATACTAACCTATCCCTAATGACAAAAATGATCTGGGCTGTCGTTTGCCTCTCATAATAACGAGTAATATAAAATTGTGTGAGGAAATATTAAATAAAATCACATTTTCTCTGAGAGAATTTCACGTAATTCATATTGAAATTAGCAAGTAAATAAGTCTTTAGGTAATGCTGAAAATTATTTCAGTTAAGAGCCTTGGGACACTATGGTACGTAGATGGTCGTTAATTATTGAAGTAGAATATGAAGGCCCTGTGGGCAGAAGGAAAGAGCATAGTAATTCATATGTACACATATTTCCTCTCGTGGCGGATGTGGTAAGCGGGAAATGAGAGAAAAGGCTTTTTAGACGGCACGTAGAAGTTCGGCAGAAGTTGCAGAGAAGTGAAGAAGGAAATATAATGTTGGCAAAGAAGGAAGGAGTTCCCACGATACTTTGAAAAATACTTTCAAATGGCTAAGTGTAATGTTTAGTATGGCATGTGGATATTGTTTCGCAAATGTTGCACTGTTGTCCAGAAATGTGCGAAGGGTCCATGATTTTTGATAAAGTTTTGTGGAATAAAAGATATTCTCTTACACATTGAATTTCAGTTTTGTCTTGCAGGCTTAAAAATGTCTACAGGTATATTAATCCTACCCCTTCAAATGATTATCAAACAAACACTGATGAAAAATTCTCATTCGTAGATAAAAATATAAAACACTCAAACCAGTTCATTACTTATTAGGACTGTATTGTTTGTTTCACTTATTTTTTCAGAGAGAAAAAATATTAAATAGATAAAACAATGTGTGCATCCCTAATTTCCAGGCTAAAAGTTCAGTGTTTCCACCCACGTTGATCAACAATATCATCATCGTCTCGATCAAAGACAAGTTAAAAAGTTATATGATCCAAGTTCACCAAACCCTAGTGACTGGAATCAATCATTGGCATCGATCGCATGTGTAGAGAGCGGATGAAATAAGTCACGAACGCGTTGGCAACTCACTCGCTTCCGTGCCATTCAGTCATGGGCTTTCGACCGCAACAAATCATTCAGGCGGACGGCGGTCGTGATTGGGATCACGCAGTGGCGTGGGATCACGATATGCGATAATTGTACGATCTGAGAACCAAATAAAGAATAGAGTTTATGTCACGATGGTACAATTTTTACCATTATTACCTGCGAAAGGTAGGAATACGTAAGTTACGTAAAGGCAAAAAACACGCTTCGTTTATGGGAACGACATTTTTGGTAAAAGGCGAGGTGTTTGCGAGACTCGTCATATCAGTCGGTAAAATTCCACCAGTATTCTCTCAATAAAGTGATGCAATTCCTCCTCCCCAGAAATAAGTAGCAATTCCTCGGGTTTATTTTGCTAGACACCCTGTGAGATTAATTTCATAGGGTTAATGGAATACGAGGTGTGTTCAAAAAGTAACGGTAATTATATAATTTTACTTAGTGCATATTGCTCCATGAGTTCTTGCCACAAGATCAAATGGTCAATAAAGAGTGCTACGTACAATTTCAACGCCGTTTGCTTGAACCATTACGAGGAAAAAACACCCGCATTTGAGGCGAAATAATTCATGGGTTTTTGCTTTTCTGCTAGTTCGTGAATTTTTGGCCAAAAGCAGCACTGTGATGATGTCCAAATCCTCAATATTTGCCAGACACCGCCCCGCGTGACTTTTTTCTGTTGCCAGAAATAAAGAAAACCATAAAAGGGCTGTCGTTTCACAAACATATACGAGAAAACGCGTCGCTGACAGAGCTGAAAGCTGTATGAAAGATCGAGTTCCTGGTATGTTTCGAGGATTGGAAAAACCGCTGGCATAAGTGTATAATATCTAATGGGGACTAATTCGAAGGGGATAGTATTGATATAGATGAATAAATAAAATTCTTTCCAAATTATTCGAAATCCCGTTATTTATTTGACAAACCTCGTAATTCTCCAATGAGTGGAATAGGAAAATGTTTTTGCGCTCCCCGGTGTGAAGATTTGCCCAAATGTCCTTTACCTAGTCCGTTGCCTTTCCCCCCTCCCTTGTCTTCAAACCTTATCCAAAATGGTTTGCAACAGTTTGAACCCCACACTGTTCCCTTTGCGCAAGCAGAGGCGGGGCAGTCCATTGAATAAAAAGTGTTGGGTTGCTGGACGGAGGGTCCGAGTACGATTCTGGGTGAATTCCTGGACACCCCCATGTTCACTCGCGTTGGAAGTGATTTCAGGTCTTCCTTGGAAACTACAGGTGGCACATGGGACAGGAATTGTCTCCATTTATTACTATACCCACACATTCATGTGTGACATTAAAACGCCGCCTCACTCTGTACTAGCTTCTATCATCTCCTATCAAAACCTCCATACGATGTACTATATTACTGTGGTGTCTAACTCTTCATATACCATTCGTCGACACCGTTCACCTCCATCCCTCCCCGTTTGCCTGACCACCGTTCTCCCCTCAACATCCTCATCAGCATCAATATACGTATCCTCCTTCCGTTTTTTAGGCCTCCTTCGAATTTCTCCCAGCAACTCCTCTCCTCTAACCATTCCCAACACGTCTTTCTTTGTCTTCCGGTCTCTCCCCCCCTCTCCCCGTCGGCTCGTTCCCTCCACCGTTCTCTAAGCGCGCATCTCAAAAGCCTCCGATCCTTGCTCATCCTCTTTCCCAAAGTGGGTGCTCATTTTTTAATAGTTTGACGCATCCCTCCATATTAAGGTCTCCACTTATCAATTCTTGACGGCAATATTCACTCCTTCCTGGAGTCGTGTCCTTCCTTGCTTCAGTTGCTCGTGCATATGAGGGCATGTATATATGTATATATATATATATATATATATATATATATATATATATATATATATATATATATATATATATCTTCGAAATGGAACGCTCTTAGGCGACACACAAATATATAAAAACACAGATGTAGATTTTTAAAACAGAAACACAAAGAAAGGACACTCACATATGTTTTAAAAATCTACAACTGTGTGTATATATATATATATATATATATATATATATATATACACACAATGATACTGAATGCTAGCAGATTAATTAAGACGAAAATAAATGACTCCCCGTACCCTGGTGAAGGTGGCTGGGACCAGCGAAATATTAAAAAAAGATTAATTTTAGTTTTAATAAATCTTTTTTAAATCCAATTTTTTCTTTCAGCTATATGTATGCGTGTGCATCGAGCATTACTGATCGCCTTAAAAGTTATAATTACAGTATATAAATATATATATATATATATATATATATATATTTATATATTTATATATATATATATACTCTGTGTATATAAATATATATAATGTATATTATTATTAGGTAATCTACCGATTAAGGTAGGTTTTGGATGGACATAATTACTAATTAAATAGTTAGTGACCCCTAGCAAAACACAACATCCTACTCTACACCAGGTCATTCTTCATCTCATTATATATATATATATATATATATATATATATATATATATATATAATGTAGAAGTATATAAAAACTTTGTTGGAAACATTAATTTATTGTAGTAGTAGTTTTTATGGAAGGCGACCGACAGCTAAGGTCATTTGCGCCATTAGGGATGTATGGGAAAGGTATACATATATTTACATAGGCACATTCTTTTTTCCAAAATATTATGCATTTAACGGA
The DNA here is from genome assembly GCF_022747635.1 of Hetaerina americana. Classification (NCBI taxonomy): domain Eukaryota; kingdom Metazoa; phylum Arthropoda; class Insecta; order Odonata; family Calopterygidae; genus Hetaerina; species Hetaerina americana. The sequence goes on along the minus strand of NW_027286874.1, from coordinate 102,686,965 downwards.
ACTATTTCATCTGTTGTAGTTTGTGCCCCTATGCTTGAATATTTAACTTAATCTTCCTGCTTCCGCTTTCTCTGTAATCTCTCACTCTGACATTGCAACCCCTCACTTGCAAAAGTATAATTTGATCACCCGTGAAAATCTTCCTGACTCAATCCGATAATTTCGCTCCCTCGACAACTATATCTCCATGGTGCGCTAGTGAGGAATGACCAATTAACGATGAAGCGATAATAAGCATGGATAACGGAAGGCTTATCGCTACCATTTTCATTTCTCTTCCCACCGCCACCGGTGCTTCTACCGCTCGATTCGAGCGGCCTCTTCGAAGAAGGCAACCTTCGATCACGGCGACGCGTTAAACGCCATCAATTCAGTCTCGCTTAGGAATGACTCAATGAATGCCTCGAGCCCGATTTCCCTAGATGCGATTAAACGGACCGGAGTCTTGATATCTGTCAAGACATCAGGAAGAAATTGGAGCGAAAAGATGTATGAGGGCATTATGGGAAGAAATCATCCCCCATTGACAAGAAGTATGGGAAACAGAGAGGAGGGAGAGATGTTCACGAGAAAAGTCTTCCCAAGGGCCATGATTATACTGGAATTCTATTGGTGAGGAATGGAGAGTGAAATATCAGGGACACTTACTTACCCGAGGATGGGAAGATGCCCGAAATAGCCTTAAAAAGACCGGGAAAAATAATTCCAACTAATGCGACCTTCGAAATGAATGGGACACTTTAGACGTCGTGCCTACCACTGCCAGAGATATAATGAATGAAGGATTGGACTCGAAGAGCAGCCACATGAATATCCCACAGCTTTAAGAAGTATCAGCGAATTAGCATCCTAAATCGGAGACGATTGAAAAGGAGGGGCTCCGAAGGTCGGTTCCACCCGTTTTCCTCTTTGGAGGCTCCGACGAAGAGGAAAACGCCTCTAAGGGAATCTTTAAGGAGAGGGTGAAGACGGCGGTGTACACACAGAAAGAGTGAAGAGAAGATAAAAGAGATGAAAATCAATGTATAGAGCAAGCAAATGGGATTGCAAAGGAACAGAAGAAACACCCTTCCGCCCAATAAAGCAGGACACCAATCAGCAAGCAATACGTGTACTCGAATGCTGTCTTTTCAATTCCTTCGTCATATATTCCAGATCTGGGCACTCTGGCTAAAAAATAATTATTTTTATGATTATCGATTTGAAGTAATAATTGCTCATTTGAAACGGGTGACATCATCGCAGAATGCAATGCAAAGTCGTCAGCATTTCTGTGTGTACAGCGTGAACAACAAATAAATGAACGACTAAATAGTTGGGATTGTCCTCTATAACTTAAATACGAGTACATTAATTTGTAGTGGAGAATTTAAATTATTCAATCGTTCATTTTGTCCCAATTTCGCCATATCACACTTATTCTTTTCACTATGGAACAATATAGCTTGCGGTTTAATCAGATTTTCCTAATACGTTCCATGAAAGCCTGCGAAATAGCACTAGTTTTTTTTTCATTCTTCTTTAATTGCATCCGTAATAAACTGGAATATCGTGGATAAGCTTCCTTCAGACAGTAAACTTTTGTCTCAACGGTAAAGAATTTGAGTGGTGAATTTACCCTGTATATCGTGAGTGAAATTTACACGAAGTCTACATGCGCGATGTTTTGAAGTAATATCATGGACTGTCAATATATTCTTTGTATTAGTAACCATAAACCCTCTTTTTAGTTGTTAATTTGTGATCTTGTACGGCGTATCTCAGTTTTAATTGCATGATTATCTGTATTCTATGGTTTCTGGCTGAACTTTGTGGGAGTTCATGTTCGTGGTACCTGATGATGATGACGCCCAAGTGTTCATTTCATATATTATTTTCACTCATTATTACAATTACTAAAGTTTTATGGTGTACTAATTCGATATTATAGGCATGATAATGCTTAGATATATTTCCGCCATCTCCAATTTGGACTGAGCTGTTTGGAAATTGATAATGACGAAGGCGAAAGAAACTAGGGCCTGGTCTGTCCTTCTTTCTAGTCGTAGTTCAGCGAGCGGGCAACCCGCACGATAAGGTTTCGAGAGTCGATGATGTCGCCCAGGGTTCAATTGAATCCATCGATTCGACTAAATCCTCGAATGCCTGAAAACACTTGAATAGCCCCCCCCCACAAAAAAAACCATTCTCTGCATTACAATTGTCAAATTTAAATATTCGCATTTTATTATAGTGTAAATAAATGTATAATTTGTTAGGAGTAGGCAGCTACCTCAGTAATATTGCATGGCGAACACAGGAAGCAATGGAAGGGAAGGAACAATCTCCGGCGAAGGGATTCCGGCCGTGCCCATAGATAGTCCATCCACGCCGCTCAACCCGCGTCAGTATATGAATAATGATAAGATCATCTACTACGAAGGCCATCGGGGGTTGGTTACTAGGCGTGCCCATTACTTATTGGTGTTATCGGTCACGTTGCTGTCATATTTTAGGCAGCAAACATATGAGTCAAACATGCATACCTTAATCGTCTACCCTACACATATCTCTCGAAACACCGACTCGCACACCTCATCACACTAATATTGAAGGAAATGTTGATTGACTCTAAGAAAAGTCATTTAACACCAGCAGTCATTCGCATTTCTCGCTTTTTCATTGGGTCTACGGTCGGAATACGTTTGAGCGTCCTTTTTTCTGTCTGTCTATATTTATATTGGCTAACGCCATCTCGCTTCCTCGTTTGATTTATTATTCACATCCGTGAGACTTTTGCAGATATATATATATATATATATATATATATATATATATATATATATATATATATATATATATATATACATATATATATATATATATATATATATATATATATATATATCCCTGCAAGGGGTGTGTGTGTGTATATATATATATATATACCCCCCTGATGGTATATATAGGTATATATACACTTATACATGTACATCCCCGTAGAGTATGTGTAACACAAATTCAAACGCGAATACCCGCCCGACCGAGGAAACGTTTTCACACGGATACAGATTTGGTAAAATGAATAGAAACTCAAGGATAGTGGGGAAGGTGGAAGCGCTTGTATTCTAAGCAGAAAAAGGTCTCCTTGACCGGGATTCGAGCCTCGGACATTCGCCATGCCGACCCGATGCTCTATCTAATTGATGAAGGAAACAGAGTCACCAACGAAATCCGCTTGGGGTTAATGCAACCAAGTGCTCTGTTTCTTTGTCCAAGAGACGACGCTCCGGAGATGTTTCTCCGACCACCAGGAAGTTACACGTACAAACGAGAGAGAAGGTTAACATGGAAACCAGTCATATATTGTCATAAAACAGTGCGTTTAAAGGCATACCACGGAGAAGGAAATGGGTCATTTTGGCCCAAACGTTTGGCGGTGTTTGCGTGGCCTATCTTTAACATTTGAAAGGTTTTTTCATCGATCAATTACTTGCCATGCTTCACAACAGCGCGGCTTACGGAAAACAATCCATAGGGCCGGATATATAGTATATGATCTCATATGCCTTGCAAGGCGGGGAAGCCTTCCCCTTATGCTCGTGGGTGGGCGAGTGAAGAACTTAGCTGACCCGAAGGTCGAGGGTTTCGAAACCCTCGGGTATCGTCGGCTGTTGCGTCGTCGCTTAAAGAATTTATTATTGGAAAATGTACCATCGATTTGACCTTTGGAGCACCTTATGAACCCAACTATAAACTATAACAAAACACAAAGAAAAAGGAAACTCATATCGTTGCATCATAACGACCAGAGCACGTCCCTACTGAATAAAAAAATATCCTCAGAAATTTCCCGGCGCTCAAGCCTACACAAAATGCTAACTTAGATACCCTCTCGGTCTGCAACACATACACACCCTGCATCACACCTCGTAATTCCCAGGCATTCAGTCTCTCAATTATATCCTCAAAAGACCTTTTCACCATTCTGACAAACCATGAAATAACGGCTAACCAATTGCTTACATTTCCCTCCGCAAATTTTCCGGAACGTCCCACCAATATATCTGATTCATTGCGAAATTATAAACGCATATTTCAACCCATCGATGCCTAAAAATTGACACAGATGCTTTGTTGTCAACCCAGATGAAAAACCTGTTCCTTCTTCACTGCTCTGCTTTCTACAATGGACAATTCACTACACCCCTCAAGCATCTACATAAACAATGTCCGCACCCACTGGAACTTCAGCATCAACCTCTCTATTCGTTCTCAAACATGCAAACATGCCCTCCTCCACTGTGTTTTGTTCAATGACTGTTTCAGTGTCTCAATTATCGCCTCCCTTCCCGCCGTATGCACACTATTAAAGCTCAGAATACTTGAGGCGGTGTACATTTGGCTTTAAGGAGCATGGTGGTACCCGGGCCTAAATCTTGCCCTCTCACTTCCCTTCAACCCACCAACCTCCTACCACTTGCCTTTCGAAACCCTCCCTCTCCACTCCCCTTTCCCTCCTATTATGACAAATTGACGAGAGGTTAAACTGCAGAACAGATAGGTTTAAGATGTAATTTTTCCCACGAACGGTAAGGGATCAGAAGAAATTGACGTTGTTCCGACCGCGCAAAGAGGGAAAGGTGTTTTGGGCCAAGGGTATTCTGGTGTGTAATCACCCCCTGCCACACAGCCTGGCGGTGGCTTGTAGGGTACTAAACAAGTAAATTTAAAAATCAAATAAATACGAGTGCTATCCAGAAATTAACTTACGCTTGCGTGTAAGGAGCGAAGTAGTGGGGGAGGAACCGAACTGAATTGACACACCCACTAGTGCAGTACGCCTCGAGATGCAGTGTTTGGAAGGCCGCGCCGTTTGTCGATTTTTTTACAATAGCGAGTCAAAATGAACAATAAAATTGGAAAACCCCGCAAATGTTTAATCCGTTTCGTGATAAGGATTTTACTGGCAATAAACTTCAAAGCTGTTGGCATTTTATCATCGGGAAATTTGTGCTTTGTGCCGACCAAGTGATGAGTGGCAGTGTCAATGGTGTTGTTAGTTTAATAGAGAGAACGGGCAAATGTCCGCGGTGTAAGAAATAAGATGTCCAAGACCTGGCCATCCATCAGTTCATCTCTCACAAGGATAGGCCGACCACTGCGGTCCTTGGCGTGAACATTGATGCGGCCATTTTTAAACTGAGAATGCACCACTGCCTCATACCGCCTTCACTCATTATTCCGTCTCCGTACACACTTCAAAACGTGCGTATGAATTTCAATTGGCTTTTTGTTTTTTGCCAGTTAAAACCCAAACACAGATCGCACATCAAAAGTCGCGGGATTTCTTATTGCCGCGCTCATTTTAACAGTGAGCAAAGTAGAATAACCACAGTCTCTACACATTACCACAGGAGAAAACGTACTGAGTATAGGAACGTTTCGACACCAAAATGGTGCCTATAGCCCTACGTACAGCCACGCTAGGCCGAAAAGTAAGTTAATTTCTTGATAAACTTCGTACTTCTACCCATCAACCATGCCCTCAGTCTTCTTTCATCTACATACATGCATGGCGCCCTGCAAGCCGCCAGTAAGGTGTGATGCAGGGGGTGACTCACAAAATCACTTTTGGCCCAATATTTCCCACCCCCCAACCCGGTCGGACGCATTTATTCTCATCCAGTATCGTTCGTTTGAGAAAGGATATCTTAAATGCATCTCTCCTACACTTCTTCTCTCTGTTTGTTTTCACATGATCATTTGTGTGGTTATCAATACAGCAAGCATTCGGTTCCTCCCACTACTTCGCTCGCTACACGCAAACGTAAGTTACTTTCTGGATAGCACTCGTATTTATTTGATTTTTAAATTTATTTATTCAATACCCTGCTAGGCACCGCCGGGTTGTGTGGCAGGGGGTGATTACACCCCAGACTACCCTTGACCCAAAACACCTTTCCCTCTTTAAGCGGTCGGAACAACGTCAATTTATTCTGATCCCTTATCGTTCGTGGGAAAAATGACATCTTAAATATATCTGTTCTGCACCTTAAGCTCTCGAATTTTATTGACAAGGTCTCTCCTACCATAATACGAAGGAGCTAGTAACACATTTCCAACATAAATTGCTAAAGAGACATTCTTCCAATTTTGCTAGATTTTTAATGTATAATTTAGCCGTCGTACCGTCGGTGATTCCCAACCCAGATCGTCTAATAATTCTGTTACGCTTCTCAGTCATAAAGTTTTCCAAATCTAGTTACCAAGTGTCGCATCAACCTTGTATGGCAGTTAGGTCATCATCTAAAGCTACTTTATCCTCAGGACTGCGGATACACCTCTGTAATCCTCTTCAACGTCCGCAAATAAGCGTATCTTTCTAGTAACAACGGCATTAATTTCGTTAGCTTGAAGAAAGATTAAAAGAGGCCCGAGAACACTACCCTTTGGAGAAAACACTGAAAAATAAAAATAGTAAAAAAGAAATCCTTAACAAAATACTAAACACCTGAAGTGAATTAGATCTAACACCACCTATGAACACCGTGTTAGATACGACCATTCCTTTCAGGGAAAAAGGTGATTATGCCACCGAAATTTTAAATAAAATCAATATCGTCAGTACAACACTAGGATGACATAGGTGTGAGATATCCAAGTGAAAGAAAAAGTATGAGCAGAGAAAAGAAACCCGAGGTTTGATAACCAGTCTCTATGCCACAACCGTCATCTTCGTTCGAAGGGATAGTAAGAAATTGAGGAGAAGGGGTCGAAGGGGAGAGTGAGGGAAGAATTTGTTTTTTGGGCGGTAGAAAGAAGGGGGAGTAGGGAAAAAGTGGAGGAAGTAAATGGGCCTGGTAAGCAAAATTGAGTGATGGGTGACGGTAAGCTTCAGAAAACCATTCGCAGGCCTGTTCGAGACATTTAGCCATCGAGAGTTTCATCTGAGAGTCGATGGGTGAGAGTGAGGCAATTACTGAAACTTCGTCAAACTTATCGAATCGAGAGATGTGTTTTGAGTTTGGGAGGTTGACTGACGGAAAAGGTAGGCGGGCAGAACGGAGGTTGTTGATACGGATGGTGTGGTGTGGCACATTGTCCTATGGGGAAAACGGAGCAGAGAGCATTGTAGCAGATGCACCGCATTGTTGGAAGTGCATCCGGAAGGGAAGGATGGCGTCAAGAGTTGATTAGTGGGTGGGGGAGGACAGGAGTGGTGAGGATGGGGCAGGTGTGACTTCTGGTCCAATTGCACGGAGATGTGGATTTAGGTGGCAGGGGGGTTGGGCGGTGAAGCTTCAACGAAGCTTCACCGACATCCATCACTCTTACTAATCTCGTTCGCTGATTTGCAATTTCCCTCTTTTCCACTACTTCAATAAGACTGCGCGGGTAATTTCAATCTGTTCGGAGCTATTCGCGCGGTTGTTTTCCTCGGGGTGTGTTTAAAAATCAGCGGAACGCGAATAATTTAAGAAATATTGAGAAAAGTATGACTCTTATACTCGGTTATTAGTCATTTAAGTACCCTGCAAGCCACCGCTAGGGTGTGTGGCAGGGTGTGAATACACACCAGACTAATTATGACACGAATTTGACCCTACTGGGGTCGGATAATGTTATTCTGATCCCTTATCGTTCGTGGAAAAATGTCATATTAAATATATCTGTTCTACACTTATTATTTATTCTCTAATTTTATTGACATGATCTCTCCCACGGTAGTTGGAAGTAATGATGCATTTTCTACATCACTGCTAAAGAGACGTCCTTCCAATTGATGTAATATTGATTGGAAGGATAAGTTGGCGGATATGAGTGAATACCTGTAGGTAGACATACCATATTTTCTAGAGCTTCTTGAAGGCATGAATCATGTTTGACTATTAATAAGTCTTTCCTTGAATTGTTGCAACAATATGGGGGAAGTTACCGCCGCAAAAACTATTTTTTCAAATCTAAACCTTTGTTTGAGAAAAATTCAGTGTAGTCTCTGCCGTGATTTAAACAATCAGTTAGTGGATTATATTTTTTTACTTTCTTAGTACTTTTTTATTACCTTTTTAGAATATCTTCTTCCCGAATTTAGACACTGACCATCTCTGATGATTGCTTTATGCGTCGAAACCCGAGTCGTCCCTAAAAAAATTTGGTGAGGAAAGAACAAATGTTTCAATTCAATTGAATAGAACATTTGAGACGGAAGGATTTCCACTTCCTTATTGTTGGCTCTATCTTTTGGAATCAATCAAAACCTCGGTCATCGTTTCAATAGATAGGTGTTGCCGTGTGACTTTCCTCCTCTGGTCTATCAATGTCATTATTATCCTGCATTGACTGTTCGGCGCTATGTCATGTTAAGCCGTTGCCTGCCTTAAAAAAAATGGCAAAATGAAATATTTAATTCGCCCAACTTCATTTCAATCCAAAATTCATCCTCATCTTAATTTTGATTTCCCCTTGAAAGTAACTCCAAGTGATAGCTTTCAGAATGTTAACATTTTCACTTCCTCGATTTTCACTTCCAATTGTTGTCCAATGTTATTCCTCCGACGATATTCCCTTCCTGCAGTATTGCTGTAATATTTTATCACCCGGAAATTATATTCCATGCTTCTGCACCACGACTGAAATAAAGGTAACCTCGTCTAACGTCTTCTGTCGCTAACGAAGATCAATTTGGCGCAGCGAGTGACCACCAGCGACATGTGCGTTTGTGCACTGGTGACTAAGAATTCAAGTATAAGGAGTTCCAGCCTGTAGAATTTCACGTCGAAGAGCGTGGTGTGAAAGAGTATCCCCCGACCCCCTTCTCCGAGCAGAAGCCCTTCGCCGCACATATGCGCTCGTTCGCCGGATGGTACAGACCTCGCTCTTCGGTACACTGTTGAAAAAATAACCCTTCGCCTCGCCTCCGATAGGTGTGAACAGACCTGAAGCCAGTCGTCACCCGAAGCGCTTGATTACTATCGGTTCGTAGAGTCCATTTTAGAATTACGTTCATTGAGGAGAGTGCATCTCGCAGGCTCAGGTAAGCAGGGCAGGTAATATCAGGTAAGCAGTTCCGATGAACAAACTCGTTACATTGCTCAGTACCCTGCAAGTCATCGCTATGGTGTGTGGCAGGGGGTGATTACACCTCAGACTACTTTTGACCCAAAAAGTTTTTCTCCCCTAGCGCAGTCGGACAACGTTATTCTGATTCGCTGGTGGAAAAATAAAAACTTAAATTTATCTGTTCTACACTTAATCTCTAATTTTTTTACATAATTACGCTCACTGTAGGAAGATGGGGCTGATAATACATTTTCAGCGTCATTGCTACAGAGGCATCCTTCCATTTCATGCAAGAGATTTGTAATTTAGCCTTCGCTCCGCGATTCTCAAATTCCAATAAACTGCCGCAAAATTTACTTTTAACAGGTTCATTCGCTGAATGTGCATTACAATGCATCAATTTAAGAGGGCAAAAAATCATTCGCCTCGACCGGGAATTGAACCCGGATCCCTCGAAGCCCAGCCGAGTGCTTAAGCCAGTTAAGCTACCGAGGCAACCTCTTACACTGATTCCCAGCCTAGTTCCTCTAATAATTTTGATACACCACTCCGTTCGTCATAACAGCGTTTTACAGATCTAGCTCCGTTGCGCTGCGCGCGATCCTATTTAGCAATTAATCTAACTTGGGAGGATCCCATATACCAGCAGTATATTCGAAATGGGGTCTAACTAGGGGGAGAAAGCTCTTTAACCTTTTCATCACGTTTCCCCAACACTCTTCTAATAAATCGCAATTTTTCGTTGACTTATGCACATATTCCACGTATAGATTTCCCTCGAGAGAGGTCGTGAGTCAGGGTATCGCCTCAGTATTTAATCGAGTCTACTACACTTTTTATTTCAGTATTCCTGATGCAGTGGGTGTTCGGGTGCTCTTAATCCAAAAATTCATAGCTTCGCATTTTTATTAAGTGTATTTATAATTGCCCCGTGTCACACCAACGTTGTATAGATTTTTAAATTATCCTCCGCGGAAGAAGGTAGAAGCGTGTCAAGTGTAGGTATTCATTAACTGATAATCGAGTACCCGGCTGAATGCACGAATTCTTGAGTACCTGGATACTTGTGTTCCTCGTATGATTTCATGAGAATCTGGATGAATGCTCGAGTCCGCGCTTGGACGCTGTCGTATGATTACTCCAATGCATTCATCATTCGGTCGAAAAACTGGCGGATACCTGAATAACTCGGATGAATATCCGATTTCTTGGAGTTTCCATTCGAACGCGATGTACGAACTCATTTCCGGGTTCCAGACGCGTTCAAATGAAACATACACTAGGTGTAAATATTCCATTTAATACCCGAAAACTCGGATGCTTGAAGGAGAGCCTAAAATATTGAATCAAATGAAAACTTGAAATTTTGTACCGGAAGTATCCGAGTGAGTAATGTTTAACACTCATATTCGGTGTTCATACCTTTATTCGTGTGAACATAGGCACAAGAGTGTTCCTGTCAAATTCTTTTATGAATATGTTCAATTTAAAAGTCGTATACCTGCTGAGTAATGTCATTGCCTCAGAAAAATTTTAATCGTGACCTCATATTAATCTAAAAGTTTGTTAATTGAACTAACATAAGAGGCATATTATTTTTTATTAAATGTACTAACTCATATTTTGAAAAAAATATTTTCTGTTGTATCTACGTACATATATTTAATTTCCCTTTTCGCCTAAATGAAAGCTCAAGTGCGTTGTAATTAATTAAAATGTTGATGTTTCTTCTAATTGTTTTTGTGAATCTAATAGGTGGAGTTAAATAAAAGTAATCGTAGTAAAAATTTATAAATGTTGAGTCGTCATTCAAATTCAGTATTTATTCAAAAATAATCGTGAAATACAATTTTCAATGCAATAGGATATTTTTAAGTTACCCTGAAGTGTCCTCCGGAATTACAACTTCACATCTCCCTTTCAAATCCTGCGGATATGGTCGAGTTCTGTAGCCCCCTCGATTTTTTTGCATTCATTGACGCTGCTGGTTCGAGCGTTGGGTATCCGCATGCCTCCACGGCCTATACGGCCTCCACGGTCTATAGCCTAGTGTAGCACAGGACTTAAGCGTCCTGCGAAAAAAGAAACAAGCATAAAAGTAAAGAATTAAAGAATGAAGTATCAAGGCAAAGATTTCGGCCTTAGCTTAGTATTATTCATTGAGATACGTTTGGAATCCAAATATCATCTCGTTTATTTTATTCACCTGAATAGCATATTCTAAATGAGGTCTAACGAGCGAATGATGGCTTACCTCTTAAGCCTTCTCTTCACATTTCCCCAATACTCCTCTAATAAATTCTAATTTTTTGGGAGCTTGTTCACATAGTCTCCGTATATGTTTCACCCAGGAGACGTCTTGTGTAATGGGTAACGCTTCAGAATTATATCTCATGTGCACTCTATACTATTTTGGTGTTTTTATGGAGTTGGCGTTCGGGAGAGAACTGTTCCTATTCCAAAACTTCATCGCCACGCACCTTTTGAAGTTTAATTCTATTTTCCAAGTGTCGCACCAACGTTGCACAGTGTTAACGTCAATCCACTATGGCTACTTTATTCTCAGGACTACTCTGTTGACCACTGCAGGCAAACAAGCGCATTTTTCTATTAACCACGGAGTTGATGTCGTTAACGAAAAGAAAGAATAAAAGAGGCATCTAAGTTTCGTGTTATTTTTTTATAAATTTACCTGAAATGTTAACTGCCCGTGATTTCAAGGAAGTGATTCCATGTATCCTCAGTATTTCGGTGTTTACTATCTTTCTTAAAATTTGCAAGTACAATTTAAGTCATTACAGTCTCTTTTTTCAAACGGGTAAATTTTTCTTTGGGTTTCTTATTTCGGATCCTTTTTAGGGAAAAGTTAGCATTTACTGCTCTTTGGTCACTAAATCCTCTAATAAAAACTTTTCCGGGAACGTTCATTGCTAACAAATCAAGAATATTATCACACCTAGGGACAAGTTAATGTCAAGAATGAAACGTAAAAGACTAGCGACTCGTTGGCATCTTTGTCTTTACCCCCTGTTTTACAAGTATATGTCAATGATTAGGCCTTTGAAATCTCCCCTGATTATTATCTCTCGTTTGTTGTTCTGCGATGAAAAAAATGTTGATTTGCTTGTCTAGTTCTAGAATTGCATTGACAATATCGCTCGGTGGCCTGTAAAATGCGCATGCAAATATATAGATCGGGGAATAAATTTTTACGCCAAGCACTTTTAAAATCGTCAAATGGGATTATATGAACCCTACTGGCTCATGAATTCTAAAGTGAAATTCAAACACCACCATAAAGAAAATTTCGGAATTGAAGGAGTATAAGAAAATGGAATTTCGAAGCCTGAACTTGGACGAAATGGTACGAGTACCTTGAGGAAGTTGATAAAATACTGAGAAAGGATAAGGAGACGACTACGTACAGTAGAAGAAATATGGGAATTTATGTATATAACAGGGGATGGAAGGGCCGAACGAAAAAACAGGAAGGGGAAATAGAAAAATGATTAGGTAGCCGTTGATTTCAGGAGATATGATGAGGATAAAGAATGAAAGAAGGAAAGAGAAGATGGTGAATACAAAATTGAATAGAAGAAAGCACGAGGAGCTAAACAATAAGCTGCGGCGAGGAGCTGAAAGGGTGAAGAAAGCATGGCGGAAAGAAGAGCAGTACGAGGATTTACAGAGAGGGGGCGAAATGAGCACGCTCTACAGAAAGGTGAAGGAACTTTCGGAATGTACGAAAGGGAATTCTGCTTACATTAATTGAGATGAGTGGAAAATCATTAATCGGAGTAGAAGAGTTTTTGGAGAGATGCAAAGAGTATATAGGGGAACTATAAATCATAAACACAGTAATCAACTCGAAGACTGGTAAGTGATGGTAGAGTTCACCCAGCCCGACGGCGTGTGAAATCCACACATCAGGGTAGGGGGGCCAGTTCCTATCCCTGTGCCGGTTATGGTTTCCCAGGAAGACCTGGTACCCGAAAAATCACTTTAGCTTGAGTGGAGCTGCAGGTGCCCAGAGTGCCTTGCCCAGGAATCGAACTCGGGACCCTCCGGTCAGTAGTCCAACGCTCTACCCACTGGACTAACGCGACCCACAGAGGAACAATACAAAGTGATATCAAAATTATCGGGAAAAGTTTCGAAAAACATAGATTTATTTCAGATATTGCGACTCACTTTAGGGAATAGGAAATAGTCTGCTAGTGCTTAGTCAGGACTGTAAGGGGGTTGGGGAATCGTCGCAATGCCTTTGCAGAAGGTCTTCTCAAACAGACGGTGGACTCTGCTCTTGGTCGTCCTTCCAGACCTTCGGGACGAGTTTAGCAGATCTTTCGTATCGCCAAATTTTCAGTGATAATAGTGTGTACTGTCATCATATCAATGCCAGTACGATCTGCTCTCATGCGAACACTTAACTGACGGTCTGAAGTCAGCCCTTCACGCACACCTTATCGTCGGTTCTTGACGCCGACGGCCGTCCAGGGCCGGGCTCGTCCTTCGCACTCTCTCGGCCATATTTGAAGAGCTTGTAGGAAAAGTTGCGGGAAGATATTATGTCCCTGCAGAACTACTCAATAATTTAGGAAAACAAGTAAGTGAGTTTTTTTTATGTTCTCATTTATAGTATTAATGAGGGATGGATCTGACCGGCTAATTTATACAATTCGAAAAAGTGTCACCTTTTGAAACGGTGACATTAACGATCTTTCAACTTCAATATTGAAAAATACGTCAACGATTCAGTAAACTTTGTATCAGTACCGTTTTTTGGAATTTCCAGTTTGCAGAAAAAATGCCTATCTTTAACGTAGTTTGTAATTCAGCCAGGGTCCAGGCATAATTTTACCCAAAATTTGGCTGAGCTACACTCACCAGTTGATTCACCAGCTCATAAATATCCACGTAGCTCGACCAAATACACAGCGAGATTGTCAAACTATAAAACAAATGACAGCAACGGTGCCCAGACACAATCGATTAAAAAATCGAACCGAAGGAAAGATAAAAAAAAGCTAGCGATTCAAATGTTCTGTACTCCGAAATCGCATTTGATATCCGAATGTTAAATTCCGCGGTATCCCTTTCTTTTAAATTCTCGGTTGTTACGATGCATGAACTTCACAATAGCAAAGAGGGAAATCGATAGCGTTTTATATCTCGAAGAACTTCCTTCAGAACGTGGGTAAGAAAATGTTAGTGCTTCGCCGAGTGGTGGTAATGTACAGAAAACTTCAAGCGGGCTTCGAGCAAAAGGCCTCTTTTTAGAACTTTAAAAAAGAAATTGCAATACAATCCGCGGTTTATCAGGAAATCGCCTCTTCAGCCCTGCCCGTAAAAGTCACTACATCACTTCCGCATTCTCCCATTCCGACAAGAGTGAACTCCCGCCGTACCCTGTGCCGACTGTGAATTCCCAGGAAGGTTTGGTACTCTAAACATCACACAGTTTGGGTGAAACCGAGGGTGCCCAGAAGTATCACCCGAAATTGAACCCGGACCCTCTGGTCAGCTAGAGCCCAGCTCTTTGACCACTGGGCTATAGGAAATCTCGAGTTCCCAGGATGCCAAAGACGCCGCCGAGCTGAGCATCTAACTGTCTTAGGGAGGGGAGGAAATTAGGAAGGTAAGGCGAAGTCCTTAAGTACTTGAGGTCTTCTTAAAAAAAAAAGAAATTACGCATGTGCATTATCTTGGGCAGAGGTGGGTGCATGAAGTTCCAAAATATTACGGTCACTTCCATTCTTAAAACGACTTCTAACTCTTCATTCGTTTAATCCTACGTCCTATATGTAAAAACTTCATCCTTAGCCGTCATCTCTGTCCAACTTATTTTATTCATTCTTCAGATTTTTTAATATGGAGTCACCCAGACGTAAAACTGGTTTCTGCGCTCGAGCTACGGTCTATCAATCGGTCTGATACACCAACCAAGGTGTAATATTATGGCTCCTGACGAACTAAATGCCTAAATCTAAATTTTTGGGTGATCGGGAATGAGCGGTGGCTAAGATACTGGCTTCCCAACAACCCCGTGGTGCCCCGATTTTTCAGTGGTATCTCGATCCCTAGTTAGGGTGCTCTGTGGAGAGCACTTTAAGCAAGTACGCTGTCCGTCGGATGGGATGCTAAACTATGTGACCCCTTGGCGTCTTTCGTTTATAGTATGTTAATGCCGACGCCGGGTTTCTCTCCACCCTCCAATCCCTGAAGCATCCCACCCCTAACAAATCACCAACCTATCCGTTCTGGCGGAAATGACCTCGGCTGTCGGTCGCCTCCCCTAATAACTACTATTTCCACTAAATTTGTCTAAATCACCCTATGTGCAATTTATATGAATAATTAAGGTTGTTCTTGGCTCAGCGTCACTTAATCAAGATACTATATTCTGAAAATTTCAATATGTCATCTCTTAGGTAAATTTTATCGCCTGGAAAAATGAAAAAAATGGGTTTCCGTAGTTACTCTTTGCAAAATCCATCCTTAAATTTGACGGAGTCCCTTAAAATAAACTTTTATCGGCCATTCTATGTTAGTACCCAAGTAACTTTCTGTTGAACGGGTAAATGTATTCCGGATGTTAAGAAAACTTGTAATGAATTAACTTGATTTTTCCTCATCATTGGAATGCAATAATATGCATCAACCAGAGTTGTTTCTGCAGACATTGCATTTTGAAGAATTGAAATTATGAAATATTCCGCCGTCAGCCAGAACTGTATTCATATGTCACAAGCACGTTTTTACAGAAAGCAGAAGGTGAACAATTTAAGGCAAATCATACTTTTCATCATATGGGATTTGGTCATTAGGTAATAAGATGTAATGTAACAATTAATATTGTAATTATTTAAATTGGATTTCTTGAAATAAACGAATTATGCGGGGAGTGGATTTGAATTCAAATTACACACTTAAGCATGTCATATCACGACCATAATAAATTAATAGACATGGTCGTCTACCATAGTTATTTTAGTATCCTGCAGGATACTGCGAAGGTTTGTGGCAGGAGGTGAATACACGCCAGACTAATTTTGACCCTACCGCGGTCGGACTATGTTATTCTGATCTCTTATCGTTCGTGGAAAAAATAACATCTTAAATCTATCTCTCCTGCACTTAATCTCTCTAATTGATGGGTAAAAACCATTTCTTCTTACTATGAAGTTATTTATAATCAGTATATTATTTTATATGTAATCTTTAGGATGTGGACGAAGTTAATGGGCTAATTCACGTAGGCAGGCCAGTGGCACCTTTATTTTCGGGACTCACTTGTTCTCGGGTAGAAGAGGAGAAGGGTCCGGGGCGTTGTCACGAGTCAGTCCGCGGGTTCGGCTTTAGAACGGCCCCCTTTTTGGAACGCCTCTCCCTTTCTTCTGGATGGGGTCGCCATTTTTATGGCACGCGCGCATCTGGTGTTCACCCTGCGAAAAAAAATTCTGCACCAACTATCCCGTAGAGCGGATAAGGAATCCCAAAAAAAAAAATTCCAAGGAATTTTCCAAGATTTTCTTAAAAATGTTTCCTTGTTCGGTGTTATAAGGAAAAATACACATAGCTGGTTTCCGAAATTCTAGAGAATTAAGAGAAGACTGGAAGTTTTCTACGGAAATTTTTCCAGAATCCTCTCTTTTTTTAAGGAAGACATGGCCGACCTCCGTAATCCCCCCGAGGATTTCATAAAAAGTGGATTTATTATTGAAAAATGAAAGTTTTTGAAGTTAGTTACAATTCCAAAACAATCTTTATTCGTACGTATTGTATTGCGGCAGCATGGATGCCTATTTTTGTAATTTGTAGTATGCCTGAACAGAAGTTCTCTCTGCCTCTCTCTCT
Organism: Hetaerina americana; assembly: GCF_022747635.1. Classification (NCBI taxonomy): domain Eukaryota; kingdom Metazoa; phylum Arthropoda; class Insecta; order Odonata; family Calopterygidae; genus Hetaerina; species Hetaerina americana. The sequence continues at coordinate 102,670,066 of NW_027286874.1, read as the reverse complement.
CTCTCTCACACTCTCGTGTCTTTTCTCCAGCAGGCGGCGGCGGCTGGAGGCGGCCGAAGGAAGAGGAGCCCATGGCCCCGTGACCCCCGCACCACCACCCACCCATTGGCGATGGCATCCGCGGCGGCGGACGGCGCGGCGGCGACTGAGGAGTACTCGCCGCCTCTCCTCGCGCGCCTCTTCCACACACTGCCGCACCTCAACATCGCCCTCCGCGCCGTCAACTCCACATTCAACCCCGCCAGCGAGGTGTACCTCGAGGTGAGAGGCACCCTCCCATCCCCGCCCCCGCCTGATTCCCACTCCAGACAGACGAGGGGTGTGTGGAACCCCCGGGAAGGGACCGTCCAGGATAGACCTCCACGGTTTTTGGCCGCTCTGCGACCCCTTCTTTTTGTTCGATTCATCGTCATATGTCTCCCCCTCAAAAGAACATTCAAAATTTGGTCAATTCCAGAAATTGTATACTGGTGCGGTTTCTTTTGCTGATATTAAAAGAACAATTATTTGGATTTTCTCTCCCAACTCCCTTTTACTTATTCTGCTGATTCCTAAAGCTTTTTGCATTCACTGCATGCATGGCACTAATACATTAATGAAGTTGATCTTTATTTCCTTGGTTTTTGACTAGAGAAAACTAATCAAGATGAACGAAAAATAAGACTAAAGCGGCTCTGGTAACCTTTTCGCGACTGTAAATGGAAAGATGTAGTTTGGAAGTTGATGGAAATTTCACTTAAAACAAAGAAAACTGCGGTCTTAATGTTGGTGCCTGATTGATGAAATTTTATGGATTCCTTCGAGAGATATCGACGTGTTCGCAGAGTTGTATCACTGACTCCTTTCAGTTCACTAATTTTTGACTTGAAACTGCACAAACTTGTATCAAAAGATTTATAAGGAAAGTGTGACCGTGAAACTGAATGAAAGTGTTCAGATTACTCACTTTCTTATTTTGCATCGCTGGACATTCTGAACGACGCCCCCTTCAGTGAGGCTGGGAGAAAAAAAAGAGTATTCGACTCCTTCGGCTGCGGGAAGTTTAAAATCAGACCGCAATAACATTGATTGAAAGTTGTCATTGGTAGTGCCTTGTAGGCATTGTACATCGCAACCGTTTTCATAGGCGGCATCTGGCATTTAGTCGGTTATGACGCAGGACATCCGAGATGAATTTCTTCTAAGTGGACGTGAGGTCTGCTTTTATGGTTGGATGCTCTGCGGAATACTCGCTTAGTCACAAGAAAAACCGCACCCTCTATATTACCAAATAAATTAGTATTTACGAATAAAGATATATTTATTAATAGATGTTTTGACGGAAACGGTGGGCGCACACGTATGTGTATGATAAAACAAATAGGCCGAAGTCGCGCGAGTTTCCTTGATGTGTCCTTTGGCTTTTTTCGAAATTGATATGATAAAATATAAAAATAAACCTGAGAAATTCCTTCTTGGAAGGTTAATGGACCCTTTCGTAAACCGGGATCTTCACTGCCCTTTGTTCCTCATTTGCATCATGAAAATTTGTAGGTACTGCAATGAATTGTCACAAAAAAATTTTTCATTTAAGGATAAAATATTATTCTGAGATATATATTATATATATATATATATATATATATATATATATATATATATATATATATATATATATATATATATAATTACTTGTGCTTACGAAATACCTTCATTATTTAAAGTACTTACGCAAAAATTGAAATATTTTTTCTTCTCATTGCGGTGGATTTTTATCTTAAGTTAAACATCGACATTTTCCTAATTATATTCGAGATATGTTAATTAGCCTTATTATTGTAGTAATTTTCCGGATATTGTTGAACTCATAATGTTTCAGGTGCCCTGGGCTGAGGGGAGAAGGGCACGTGAAAATTTTGGGTGGAAGGTCAATGAGTGGTCGGCTTGGATAAGGGAAAACACAGGTCACAGGAAAGAGAAAGTATCTCTTGGGGTTATGCTAAAAGGAAAAACGGCGACTGGTTTTGGAAGCCAAAATAATTTAAGCTCAAGCGAAGACATAAGGGCAAATTTTACGATAGAGCCAACACACTTGAATGCTTGGCCCTCCAACCTGATATTCACTCCGATTCGGTTTTTCGAATATTTTCGGCTTCCTGTAAACCCAAGTCTGCCTCTTATTTTCCTTTTTGGGTTGTTTATTTGCTTTTGCGCTTCAATAGCCTTGCTCTTTTTTTTCAATTAATTCCAAAGTTTTCAATTATCGTTGGAAATTTCCGGAGAATATTCTTTGCAAGCGTATACTGAGTGTTCAAGAAGTTCTCTCAGCTTTCCCACCGGGTCAGGTTGCAGTACACCGACGTTTCGAAGGCTGACTCTGCCATGAAGTGACTTAACCCTGAAGACGATGGCAGAGTCAGCCTTCGAAACGTCGGTGTACTGCAACCTGACCCGGTGGGAAACCCGAGAGGACTTCTTGAATACCATACGCCGGGAAAACCTGAGATCCTTCGGATCCTTCGTATACTGCTCTAGCATCAGTGTTCGCGGAGAACTGTGGTAATGTGAAAGTTTGCCACCGCGGGCGCCGAGGTGATCCCCGATTGTGTGCCGAAACGTATTATGTTTTACGTCAGAAGGAAAGGTCTCCTCGCTTCTTTTAGGGGTTGGATCGTAGAATGAGAGAAGGGAAAGTGGATGTTCTTGTGTTGTAATTCTAACTCTGTGAAGATCACGTTTGCGTCCTTCCCCACTCTCCTTTCCTCGCGCGAAGAGATTTACCTTAGGACATCGTCTTTAACTCCCGTCTCCTCACACAGTCCCTTAATTTTTCTGTGTGTCGTGTCACTTGGCTTTGGAACCAACAAGACATCCCGCTGCTACCTCTAAAATACAAAATATTGTCTTAAGACTAAATGCTGCACTGCCAAGCGAATTCCTTTACCAAAACGCCGGTCTCTTAGTCAAAACAACCATCGAATATCAGTCCTGATTCCAGTTAATATAATGGCTTAATTTAACGAGGCCTAGTACATCTTCCAAGTTCATTTTAATTCTCAATGTGCAAGATATGTGGTGCATGCATGGAAAGATTGGAAAAACTGAGTGAAATTGTTTTCTTGGATTAGAACTTAGGAAAAGGTGCAGGAATTAGGTATTTTACTTATTCTTTCGTAAATTGCAGAATGAATGCAAGCATGGTCAGTTTGTTTAATTATATAGCATAAAAAATGAAAATCATCGCATATCCATTGAAGGTCTCTCGAACACTCTTTACGTATTCCTGGGGTGAGCAGATACTGGCAAACGGCGAAATCAAACAACATGCAATCGAACAAAACTGCGAAATCCTATTAAGGTTGTACATTTTGCGGAAATGCAAAGATTGTTTAAAAAAAATAATAAAAATTATTTTTGAAATGTCAAATATTTTTTTACCATTTTGAAGGAAGTAAACTTAAAAAAATGACGATATCTTAGGGATAGTATTGAACCGCGGTCTATACTTGCTAATGCGCCAAATAATAATTATAGCATTATCTAGAACAGTGGGGTCGCGGTAGTCCAGTGGGTAGAGCGTTGGACTGCTGACCGGAGGGTCCCGAGTTAGATTCCTGGGCAAGGCACTCTGGGCACCTGCAGCTCCACCCAGCTAAAGTGATTTTTCGGGTACTAAGTCTTCCTGGGAAACCATAACCGGAAATGGCCCCCCTACCCTGATGTGTGAATTTCACACGCCGTATAGGGCTTAGTACTGGGTGATCTCTACCATCACCTACTAAACCGACCTTCGGGTTGTTTATGGTTTTATCTAGAACAAGAAAATTGTTCAGAAATTCTAAATTAAAATTCTTAATTTATTTTAGCAAAATTTTACGTTATATTCAGATAAGATATGTAAGATTGCCTTTAGAAGGGTTTCAAATTTATGAGAGATTCCTGCTCGAGGTTCGTTTTTTTATTTCTGCCCCAACCCTTCAGATTAATCTGGGAGCAAGACGTCTGGAAACGCTGCAGAAGAGTCATCTAAAATCAAACCCTTTGATTCCGTCAAATTATTAAAACTCAGTTTTTTGCTGCTACGTACCATAACAATGTGCAATAATGAGTGAAAGCGATAAAAACAATAGTATTATTTGCGAGTATTGCGTGATGGTTTGTGGAGTCGGGGAACCTTTCGGGGGATCATCGAGAAGTGAGGGCATTTTGGGATATTAGTCTTCTGACCACCCAGATATTCGAATTCTTTTTCGTCCGCACCAGTAAGCCGTCTCTGCAAATGATATCGTGCCAGGGCCTCCTCGCACAATCATTCCGGAGGAAGGGTAACTGAGGAAGCACTCGCTAAATGAACTCTGATTTCATAAAATTCGATTATATGCACAGTTTTCATCAGCCATCCTCTTACTTCTAAATTGCTTTATGTCATGCATGAGATGTTTTCATTCTCTAAGTTAATAACATTTCATTTTTAAGTTCATTTCTAAACCGTACGAATGAGAGAAAACTCTATAATTAACTTTTGTTAATAATTTTTCTGAAGCCTCTACCTCCCATTCTAATTATTTACATGTCTTATCAGAAAAATTAATTCATTTATGAAGAATTACATTTCCCAAAAGAAATCAAAGCTTGGAAGCTCAAATTTCAACCCCCTGTATTTTTACCAATGATGGAGAAACCTTACTTCTTCCAATTTATGGGAAGCGGAAGTTTTTTAGAGGCACTAAATATATTTAATGTAATTTAAAATATGCATTTGAAATATGGTCAAATCTGAATAAATTGCACATTTTATCCTAAAATTCAGTCATTTAGGGGAATTATTTATTTGACACCCTGAAGCATCACCTTGAAAGTGTATTCCCATCTGCAGCTATTAAAGGGGTACAGTTGGATTGTAATAGGATGAGTGAATGCCAATGAAGTTTTGATGGAATCTATCCCATCTGATAGGATGTGATCACAGTGAATGTTACTAATCAAAAATAATTTATAGTTTGCATGACCGTGTGTTCTTTTTTTTATGGAAATACCAGTTACCTAATGAATAATCTACTGTACATCTTGAAATGGAATCAAGAATGATTGAGTACAGTAATGTGAGGTAAAATTAATTAGAATCATCTGAAATAGTTAAAATGGAAAAATAATTCTTTTCTGAAATCTATTCTCACCGTGATGCTTGGAACTATTTTTCTACAATTTTTTTAGGTTCTTGACCACAGTAAGATCTGGTGCTTTCCAGGTGTATTTGCTTGAAGTTTTCTCGGGTCTTCTACCAGGTCAGGGGTTCCAGATTGGCCTATGCAGGGGTTCCATATTAGGCCAATATGGAACCCTTAACGTGGTGGAAGACCCGAGAAATATTCATCAAATACTTGACACCAGTTTTGTTGAGGGTATCTGAATTGATTGGTGTCAAGTGCTCCCCTTCCCTAATAAAGACAAACATTGTTACAGATACAGTAGCTATATAGGTATTTATGTAAGTTCTTGCTTGAAAGAGTGAAATTAAATGTCAGTGACTGCGTGGCCATTTTTGCTCCTTTGGACTTCATGAATGACTTCTCATTGGGGTGGTATGTGTGTCTTGGTTCAGTCACTGGGCATCTTGGCATCGCTGCCGGCTGCCTGGCTCATCCTCTCACTCTTTGTGCTGCTCATCTACCTGCTGACGAGGTGCTGTGAGAGGCACCCACGACGCAAACGGAGTATAGCTGCCCTCAAGTGGACGCTGGCCATCTTCACACTTCTCTGTTGGTGAGAATTTCTGTGTATCCACTTCTACACTGGTTTTTCCATTTAATATCAACTTGAAAGTGATTGAAATCCGTGCCATCCTCTTTGTAGGAGAGATATTTCAGTATGGCATTTTGGAAATTGTTAGAGCCAAAGAGGGTGGTGGTAATTGTATTCATTCCCCTCTTGATATTAAAAAAATCAACATATTAAAGTTTTTCTGTTGGCAGAGTCATCATAAGAACAGATTGAAGACAGTTTATTGCACTATTATATATTTTGGACATCATCAAATGGTATGGCACCTTGAGATTGATTTCAGTTAGAGAATTAATATGGTGGCAGCCGTTGCCTCTTAACGTGGTCAGTAAGAAATGCTCAGCAGTAGCAGTTGTGTACGTACATCAAATGATGAAAATCAAAACAAATGTTTGAGCTTCTTGAATTGCAAAGTGGTGCCAATCTCTCAACTGCGTCTCACAAATTAGGATTAATCAGATCACCCAAGGATTAAGAAAGGCCATGCTACACACAGAAGGATCAAGCCCAAGATATGTTAAAGGAATCCTCCCCTTGGACAGGAGTTAACGAGGGATGATAGTAGGATTTCTAACAGCAGATGATGAAGCAGCATACTTTTATATTTTTCCCCTCTAACTAAGATTTTTGTACGCATTTCTAACCTTTGTACATTTTTCATTCGCTACTCTCACTTCCATTGAATGAACCAAATTGATTTTTATCCTTCTTGAGCTGTTGCAAGATCAATCACTCTATTTCACAGAGAGGGGTAGAAAACTACTGTCAACTGACATTCCTTTAGACAGTCATTGGCAAAGCCGGTGAGCAACCGATGGATTTTATTAAAATACAAATACCAATTTTATGTTTTGAAGGAAACTCAGTCAATGACAGCATTTCAATAATTATTGATTTTTTAATTATGGCTCATGGAGAGATATGTGGCAGTTATTTTTCATTTTCTAATGTGAGTCTGTCGCTTTGTAAAAATGGTTCCCATATTCAAAAATTTAGTATTTTCCCAATTTATGATGTATATGAAGTCTCCTAAGGTTTTCCACCAGATCAGATATTTTAATACTGATATTTTGATGGCTGACTCTGCCATTGTCCTCAGGGTGTTTAGTTGATCTATCCACTCAATGCCATGAGGGTGATGGCAGAATTATACTCCAAAATGACAGCAGCGATATATGTCACCTGAAAGGAAACCTAAGAAGAGTTCATTCATGTAAAATTCCCATATTTCCTTATCACACTTATACCATGTTCCCAGATCACACTTAACTCCATTTCTATGATTCATTACACATTTAGGACTTTAGTCTCAAACATACGTTATCTCATATGAGTACATCTTTTCTCAAAATAGCATAAAAATCACATTATTTCTTATGGAAATACACCCAACAGTTTTCAGGTTATTTCAGTATACCCAAGTAAATTGCACAAATCAGCAAAATCTAGATTTCTTTTTATTGGGAAGGATGCACATTGTATGCCTTATCTTCCTTCCAGTGGTGCTGTGGCCTTGGGACTCTATGGCAATGATGATGTCCACAATGGACTGGTGCAGTTTGTGGCCGCTGTCCGAGGGGCACATGCTGTGGTGTCCAACGTTGTCAACCAGGTGAGTAGAGACTTGTGAGATGTCATGCAATTGCCTCAAAAGGTTCCCAGAGATGTCTTCCCTAGCCTGGATTTATTTAAATTCTTGGATATATCCATTCTTGTAGGTTGCTAAAGGTGCCTGTTGGTCAGTTCATCACACTGCCACCAGAAAAGGAGCATCTAGAGAATTTTGTATCTCAGGAGAGGAAATTCTTCCTGTCTCCTATAAATCTGTTTTAATTTATTTGAACCCAATTTACAAGTATTTTGAATCAGCAGATGCTCTCCAAATCCCTTGACTGAGATTTGTCTTAACCTGGCAATGGAAAATGTATGTAAAATCAAAAACTAAAATTTTAATGAACAAGTAATGATTTTAGAATCCAAATGGCCGTATACCATTAATTTATATTTAAATGGAGGAAAGGTTTTTGACTAAAGACATTGAAGCTTACCCAAGGATTTAACTTAAAGAGTCTACTGAAGGATTTGAATTCTTTTTTGAATTTTCGATCAAAGAAGTATTCTGGAAATATGTATTCATGAGGTGGGATTATTAGTATTCAGCCATGTATCATCCAATGGTGAAAACTGAGGTGTTTACTCTAATAATCATGATTAGAACTTGCACAAGACCAAATTAAAATTTTTATGAGAGAATAATTATTTCTTATGCAGTAGAATAATCCTTTTAAAATTTGAGAAATACAAGTTTAATAGGTTTTGTAATAACATTAATGGTATTTTCAAATAGGAAAATTGAAAATGAAATAATGCAATGAGTTTGCATTCATTGGAATAATAGGAACAGTATCAGTGGACTAATTCCTTTACTTGTGACATGATTCACTCTCCCATTAAGTTCTAGTCACCAGAAAATCTCATCATTTGAATTTTTACGTGGGGTTGTCCAAAGGCACTGCCCAGGATTTGAACCCTGGACCTTCCAGTCAGTTGTCTCTCTATTTACTTGGTTAAAACACCCCAAAATAATCTATTTAATTATAACAGCATCGTCCAATACCCATAAGGAAAGCCTTTCTCACTTACTAACTACGTACATATGCATTCTATTTTTGAGCTGAAGAATACAAGTAAGAGAACTGTTATAGCAATGGCCTTCTGCCCCATTCGTGTTCCTCACTTAATCAGCCCCCCTCTCTCTGCGGCGTCAGTCTTCCGCATTGGAGGCATCTGTGGATGGAGGACTGCGTCCACAAGTGTCAGAGGCTACGGCTGCTATGGAGCGCAGTTCAGCCCCCATGAATGCATCGGCACGGGGAGCCCTGCTTGCCCTGGTTGCTGCTGCTGCCCGCAATGCTACTGCTGCATCAGCTGCATCTGCTGGTATCACAGCACCCCTGAGGTCTCTGGCTGCGTCGCTGGACAGGGTCGGTGGCGTAGTGGAGATGGCTGAGGCATTCCGGTAAGCATTCATGTTTGACAGTGAATGGATGATGAAGGTATGCATTAATGGGAAGTGGTTTAACTGTCTATCTCTCCAGTAAACATTATACTCACCATACATGGTTTATGGGAAACTCTCAAGGGATGCCAAGGATTGCTTTGTTGAAGATTTCAATTGGAGGAGAGAATATAAGATGGGAGGACTTGGTAAACAACTTTTCACGTATTCACTTTGGCTATTTTGTTCATTTCACTGCTTACACTTTAGTCAATTAATGAAAAATTACATATCATACTGATTTCTATTAGAAATGAGATCCATGGAAGCATAAACCTTGAGAATTGACATGGAAACACAATGACCAGTACTACAATGGGGGGGGCAAGGAGGGGTGAGGAGTCAACATGGGGGAAATAATTGAGATGATGGAAAATGAATTATGAAAGTTGGAGGAGGTGAATGAAAGAGAAAATTACAGGCCATAGTCCAGCACTAGACAAAGTAGACGGCATGGTTTCTTCCTCCATGCTAATATGGGTGAGTTTCCCAGGTATTCTGGAGAAGCCATGTCCATATTCTTCAACAAGATAGAGTGGGTTTTAAGGCTGAGTGAATGACCAGATGCAGAATGACTGCATGTTGTAGTGTAACAGTTAGGCAGCAACTTTACAGTCTCCTTTTGAAGTTGGCAGGGATGCAGTGAGGCCATTATGTACAAAGGACTGTATACCCTGCTTTTGAAGTGACACTGTGGTATGCAGAGCAGCCAGTTCTTCAAAGAGTAACTTATCCAACTTAAATTGAACCCTTAGTGGGCATTAGTGGCCTATATATTCTGTGAGTGTAAGAAAGTTTGTTGTGCTTATGAGGCATTGGGGATGCCCAATGAAGCTATTTCATGATTACTGGATCTTCAAGTAATGACGGAAGTAACTTTTGACAACAGCACTAAATAAGGTTGCAGTAAACAACCTAAATCTTTGAGTATTAAACAAGGTGAAGTTGTTGAGAAATTGGATGTGAAGTTTTCTGATGCGAATTTGGTATTGGTTTATACAGGTACACAGTGTGATCTGAAAAAGAAGACTAAGGTCTATTTGCTTTACTTGGTTTGGATTAAATTTCAACAAAATGGAAATGTAGGTTTGGGAATTTATACTACAGGAAGTTGAAAGAAAGCAAAGTTTGTCCAAAGGTGGTATGCACATAAACAATCACTTGGAGTAAAAATGTGCTGACATACAAGATACATCATAAAAATCTTGCCATATAATTGAGTATGGAGAAGTTTTATGCAAGTAGCGGTTGGCTTTTGTGGTTTGGGAGGCATATTACTTAAAATAAATATGCATCACAAGTGCTGATAGCATGTACCTGCACATCTGTGTGTGTTACTGTCAAAGGGGTCATTTTTGGCCCCAACACATTCTATGCAATAAATGCACGAACTGGTGCAATCTGGCGGCCATGATGCGGACTGTAGCCCAGCCCACTAGTTGCCTGAGACACAATGAGCCGCCTGTGCTTGGTGGATCTTTGAGCTGTGTGTGTGGTGCCAGTTATGTTAGTTTCTGTTGTCTTTGTTTTTCCTCTTTGTCGAAAATGGATAGTGATGAAATCTCGGAGCAATGAATCAACAAGTTTTTGGTGAAGTGCGGTAAAAGTTATCAAGAAATCACTGAAATATTGACAGCTGTTTACGGTGATAATGCTCCAAAGAAAACTTTCGTTTTCAAGTGGATTAGGTGTTTTAAAGATGGCCGACATGATGCCACAGATGATGCAAGGCTGGGATGACCTTCAAACTCACGTGTTGACGACAACATTGATCATGTGCGGTCCCTTGTCCTTATCGATCTTCGAAAAACTGTCCGAATGATAGCTGATCAACTGAATTTAGGAAAATCAACAGTGAACACTACTATTTAAACCAAACATGAGAGATGGATCCTTCACCATGACAGTGCACCTGCACATTCAGCATTGGTTGTTGACCAGTTTCTGGCCAACAATTTAATCACCATCCTTGATCATCCTCCTCATACACCAGATCTCACCCCCTGCGACTTTTTCCTATTCCCAAAATGCAAAAATGTGATGAGGGGGCATCACTGGGAAGATGTGGAAGATAAAATAAAGCAAGAAACGAAGAAACAACTGAAAAGCCTAACTGCCGAAGACTTCCAAAGGTGCTTTAAACAGTGGAAAAGAAGATGGTTTAAGTGCATAGCAACGAATGGAGAGTACTTTGAACAGGAGACGAAATCGATGTAGACTAAATTTTGCAAAGTGAAGTTTAATGGTCTTAATTCATGTATTTATTGGACAGGGTAGTATATATCCAACCTTTTTATGACTTGGGTCTGGCCTTCTTGGGCGCAACTACATCTTAATTCTTCTTTGAAGTATTCCAGGTGAATGTGTCCCACTTGTCTATATTAGTATTGAGTTGATTTTGGCCTCTAGTGAAAAGTGGTCATCAAGTACCCTTTGCACAAGCCAGAAAAATGTTGTGTCCAAATTAAATGCAACAGTGAAGATCTGCAAAGAGATTTTCAAATCCGGCAATTTTTATAATGTTTGTGAACTCAGTGCAAAGTAACAAACTTTTGAAAACACCTTTAATCTGCCAGATTTAAAAATCTCTTTGCAGAAATTCATGGTTGTATTTAATGAATTCTTAAAATTTTTCTTGCCCTTCATTGGAATATTTGTTGTATTTAATGAATCACTTTAGATTAGTTGTGAAATAAAACATTTTATCTGGCAAGAGTTGGGGTCATTATGCATTAATGTCATTATTAAAGTGAGATGAAATATAGATTTGCTGTTTTTTTAATTGAAAAAGATTCAATTAAAACTTTAAGCTACCAAATTGGCTCACAATTAAGATGACACTGAATACAAGGAGTTTGCCTTGTAAGGCAATGAGACTATGTTCTATAAAAAGTTACATTTCAAATATTGTGGAGAGAAATCAGGGAAAAAGGATGGCACATTAGTTGGGAAAATTTGAAAATCACTTTAGTTGAGGTTAGGGTCTGCTCTGCTCTCTTTTTGAAATTTAGAAATGGGGTCAAATTGTAAAGTGATGTCATTCTTTCCCTTTGCTGAGAGTTAAACCCAAATTTTGCTAATAAAGAATTTCATGAGAAAGTAATGCATAATGGGGATTGTCTTACAGAGGCTGATAGAAAGACATTGCAAATCTATGAAAGCTGATTTAACCTCCAGTTAGTTCATAGGTAGAATACGTATACAAAAAGGATTGATGGAACCCATCCTACAAGGTTTTCCTATCTTCACCCTTTGAGTGCCTTGAGTAATTGCTTGATTCGGTTTGGAAATTGCCAGGATATTTTACTGAAAAATGTGTGTAAAAACATTATTATTCATAACAATTTGCTGCAAATTTTACAAATTTAATTACATTATAAAACGAGGTGCAAAAATGAGAATAAAGCATAACACTATGAATCAATCAATGTTTATTTACAATTTTAGCATCAAGCATCAATTAGAGCAATGGAGGCACTTTTGGAAAAATTGTCAGCATTGTTCCCAGTGATGTTGGCACTCGAAGGGTTAAGAGTTGAAGTGGCCACCTCCCTGGTAGCAAATAATCCTGAGGCCTGCTCAATTATTCATATCACAAAGGTTTTATGCATGGGATAGGAAAGGCAAGAGATTAGAAAGAGAGAGCTAATATTATAAAGACATGGTTTTCCTTATTCATAAATTGCGGCTGGCATTCTTGGGATTGGGTTTGTGCATGTTACAGCTGAATTACTCAGAAACCTCCAAATGTAACAAGGGGCAGATTGCTCTATCTAAGCAACTAATTTGGCAATATGATGGCATTGGAAGTCAGATGCTAATTATCAAGTTTCCAGAGAGGGAAGCCACCAGAGTTTTGATTGATTTAATTCACAATTAAGCAGTGTATGTACTAAGTCAAATCAAAAATATTTTCACCCTCTTTTGGTGCTGCCTTACCCACTGTTGTCTCATTAATAGTAGGCAAAATATCCTGTTTATACCCTTTGACCTTGGGGTACTTGATGAGACTGGGGATGTTTTAATACGAGGGTCATCCGGAAAGTAGTACCCGTTCGTGCCGCATGAAGTGCTGACGACGCGAGTAGCCGCTGGACGAGGTCAGATAGCTTCAGTGGCTTGTCTGCCTTCTCTGAGCCAAGTTGCGTGACGCTAGCATTGCCTGTGTTGTTTCTGTGATTGTTTACAATGTTTAAAAAAATTGAGAACGCCGCCAGTTGTGAAGTGAGGGCAGTGATTAAATTCCTCAATGCAAGAAACGTTCGCCCATGTGATATTCATCGCCAATTAAAGGAGGTGTATGGAGACAATGTAATGGACGAGTCGTCTGTTCGGCGGTGGTGTCGCAACTTCAACATGGGGAGGGGGAACACACACGACGATGAGCGTTCGGGGAGACCGTCTGTCATTACAGACCAACTGGTGAGCTCAGTTGACGAATTCGTGAGGAACGATCGGCGCGTCACAATTGATGACATCTGTGAGCATTTTCCCAATGTTTCTCGAACAATTGTTCATGAAATTGTTAAACACCATCTGCATTATGCAAAAATTTGTGCAAGATGGGTCCCTCGCGTATCTCAATGAGCTGGCGGCGAAGGACTATGCAGCAGGAATACAGAAACTTGTCACACGTTATGACAAATGCCTTAATTTGCTTGGAGATTATGTTGAGAAGTAGTTTAAAGTATCCTCTTTCAAATAAAATGTTTTATGTTTGTTAATATTTACTTTTGTGTCTTTATTTCACGAACGGGTACTACTTTCCGGATGACCCTCGTAGGTGTGTGTTAACAAATCCAAAACTCTGTAGCCAACTACTGGTGCACCAAGAATTGCAAAAAGAGGAAAACATTTGTTAGGTTGACCAGGCATTTTGGCTCAATATTCTTATGTCGCTCTTAGAGCCTGAAATGATTACCATCCATTTAATGCCAACATGAAGAACATTTCTGCAATTATTGGAGTTAAACTGACTGCCTACAGACTTTTGGAAATCATAGTTCACAACTCATACCTTGGGTTGCCTTCGGTCTTTATCAGGATGTGCAGATTTTAATAGGTTGTGCTTGTCTGTTTCTGGCAGGTGGCCTGTGACGATGGCTGTTCTCAGTGTACTGCTGGTGTTCTGCATCATCCTACTCTTTGGTGTGGCTAGACACTCTCGCTGTGCCCTCATCACGTAAGTGCCCATGTTCATGCATTGCATGCTCATTGCACTGTGACTATTTGACCTTGTCTGTTTGATTGCCTCTTTCAAATATGGACTAAATATAAAGAGGTGTTAAGTAATGAATGTAAAATATGTACTAAAAGGAATGTAGTACATATTTTACATTTGCAGTAAAGTACAGTGCATGGTTTTACTAACGAGTAATATTTAGTTGAGATTAAACTTGATTAATTTCAGTGATAAGGATGCGTATTATGCATATGCATATTGCTAAATTTAGATTTTGGGTAGTTGCACAAAGTGCTAACTTATATATCCCCTTCACGAAGATCAAGTCAAAAAAAAACTGATTTTAGGTTATCCCAGTAAACCTACTCTCTTTGACTGAATTTTTGTTAAGAAGAAGACTCAAATGTTGGGTTCCATATTCACTGTATATCAAAGCATATTTTAATAATTGCTTTGATGAATCACTTGCAATGCATTCACAAAAAAAATGACATACTTAATCTCTCTATGTGGCACTTAAAAGCTCTTGTCTGATGCCTGAATAAATGTGTGTTTTCAATTAATACCAAATAGTATGGGATTTCTATTGGTGTTTTTTTCTTTAGTTTATTGTGGACTGCTGATTTTGGTACTCCCTAACTCATTGCATGTAGCTGGAAGTGTCATGCTTCCATATTTTACAGACTCAACAGCTGTCTCAATGTGCCTCTAATAATTCCCATATAAGCACTGGCCTCCAATAACCATTATATACATTATCACCGTGCTGCCCCCAGAGTTGCATAAAATCGAATTTTGTTCTAAGAAATAGAATGTTCCTGGGATTTAAATAAACCAATTACTTAGGATTTAAATGAAAATTTGAATATACAATGAGAAATAATGCAGCTAATGAAGGAAATTAATTTAATAAAACTCTGAAGCACTTTCCAAGGAGTACAGTAATTCCTTTTTGTAAATGCAAAATTTTGCCCCACTGTTCCACTGTAAATTTATAGAATTAATTACAATGATAATTCACATATCCTTTGCTTTTATATGGAATTGCTACACTGTATGTGGGTTGTTCAATAATTCCTTAGGAAAAAATAGAAATGTAAATTATTTGGGTAGATTTTTTTCTCTTGTTCAACAGAATCTTCTTTTTGGCTTGATACTCTTTTCCCAGTGTTTCTCCAACTTTTTGAGCCATCTAAAAAGTAGTGTTTTAGATTTCTTACAGCAACTGCTTAAAAGTGAAGAACAAATTAAGTTTTGATGTGAAAATTTAAATATTGAGTAATTCAGTCATTCATTTGAAATGAAAAATTCACAAATGACATATTGACACCTTAGTAAAATTTATACTGGGAAATAATAACTCCTTGTGATACATTTATGAATGATATCTCATTGTATATCGTTTCTCTGGTTTCAGCTTCTCAGTTTTTGGATTGTTTGCTGTTATTGTATCATGGCTGTTGGCTTCCTTATATTTAGCCTCATCTGTGGTGAGTACAATTTTTATTATAGAGGCTTTTTCTGGGCTTAAGATATTTGATGACCAATTAAATGTTGGTTTTTTCAGTGAATAATAATTTACATACATTTATTTACGTTTTATATGCATTTATTATGTTTCTCTCTTTTCTGTTTTGCAGTGACCATTAATGGTCCTTTGCCAAGTTGCATGTTCTGTGTATATTTTGCCGAATATCCAGTTTCTGCTTGATATTCAATGTTGTTATTTTCCTTCAAACTTTTAAAAGTAATAGTAATCAATATTTTAATATGAAGCAATATGCAATTAATTGTAAGGTTTAGTTAACAGCTTATTTGAAGTGATCTTTAAAAATGACTCTGCTTGATAAACAATAGTTTAGTTGCATTCAGTTCAGATTTCCACACTGGCAGATAACTAGGCTGATGATCATTTTTCAAAACATTGATTAACATACTTCAATGAGCATTAATTAGCGTGGGGAAAATTATTACAATTGTCTCATTATCTCTGTGAACAGTGAGAACATTTTTTCCTTTGTTCCAGGAATGTAAATTTGAAGTTTCCATTGCATTGATTAATATAGAGAGCAATCCAGACCAAAAGGGAATTACGTAAATTCAAGTGCAATGTGAATTTTGGGTCTGTAAAGTCAAGGTTTCACTGTATTTAAGAACTAAAAATCTAAGTTTCATTTTTATCAAGTATTTTCTCTTATTGAGACAGCTTGAGTAGTAATTTCTAGTTATGTTCACTCTCTTTGGCTCAAGTCAATTGATCTTTCCTGATGTGCAGGCCCTTGGTGATTTGTGTGTGGCACCGGCACCATACTTGGAACAGCGGGCGGCATCGGGCGCAACATCTGCAATAGAAGCTGCAGTTCAAGTGCGATTGGCTCACTACTACCTGCGCTGTGACCCACCCATTGCAGTGGTACCGGTGAGTCACCCCTATATTCATATACATTATTGTTATGAAATAGCTGTAATAGCTGAGCTTGGGGTTCAGTTCAAAGAAACCGCAGGAAATGCCGCAGCAGTAACTTTTAATGCAGTTACTTTTAATTTAACACTTTGACGATATTTGCATAGGGGCTCAGTAATTTGGTCTGCCCATTTTGTCTGGTAAATCAGGGAATAAAATCAGAAATCACTTAGTTTCTTCATGAAATTGGGAGGTCAAGTTTCCATGAATATTTTTGAATTAATTATGCAAATAGGTAATACCTGATGACAATATGGCATTTTTATTAACATTTAGAGCAGTTAGTGGCTAGTGTAGTCTGTTGCCCATGCGGTGCAAACTGGGAGGAGCAGATTCAACTTCAGGGGTGGCTTTGGTGATGAAGGACAACTCTTTGACCTCTAATCATTTAGGCTAATTGTAATATCTAGCTGTCGTTAATGTTGTTTGAATTGCTAAATATTGTAACATGCATGTCATAAAATAATATTGAAAACAGCTATGAGGATTACATGTAATGAGGTCTACTAGTGGTTCTACACAAGTGCTATTCCATTGCTTTCTATTTGGTTATTTCTTCAGCTGATCCTCACCATTCATGGAGTGATAGATATAGGTAGTCCAGCCATCAGAATCTGAGAGGAAATTGGGTGGTACGCACACATTTTCCAATTATAATATTGCTTGTGATTTAGAAATAAACTGCATGGTTAGGGTTTGCAGGATCATGTCTTATCTGAGAATCTAATAGTTATATTTGAATAATCTGTGCTGAGCAGCAACATGCTAAATCCATCTAATGAAATGTGCAGGCATTGCAGCTGTGAATGCAGGCTGTGAACTGTGGAAAAGATTTGTATTTAATCGTTTTCCCTGGTGCAGACAGTTCTTCGGCTTCATTGGTATTATATGTGCATTTGCAATTTTTGTTTGTTATGAAGCTTAAAGAAGCATATTTATTGTTTCTTTGTGATAGTGAGGTAAAAAAATCATACAAAGCATTGAATATGTTACAATACAATCTGTGCAGGTTAAAAATTGAAAAGTATTTACCCAGCACAGTAATGTTATCTTTATAATAAAATTATTTTATACCATGCCTCTGAACATTCAGTTTAATCCACAATAATAAATATAGCTATTAATTATTTTGGTATTGGTGAATAAAAGTGTACATTTGTATTGAATCCTGGTATCAGAATATCGATATTCCAGTTTGGAAAAGCTGGCTTCAGCCTGAGTCTAGAAAGATTTCGATTTTTCTGTTATTCCAGTAGCATTTGACCAATATTCAATGTGGTGTTTGTTGTTTTTTGGGCTTTTTCAATTTTTTTTAGTTAGAATTATTTGAAAAATGCCACAAAAATGATAGAGTTAAATACTTCCAACACCATGAAAATCATAGTCCAATGCTCTATTGTCAACTTTTCAAGATTATGTGAGAAAAAGAATTTTGTTGTTTTCAAAGATTTTGAAGAGTTATTATACACAAGAGTGCTAGTTGGGACCCAAAACATTTTTGATTGCAAGTTGAAAAGAGCTGCTTTAATACCATGTAATCATTCACTGAATGATTCCATCTGCTGGATGGTTTTTTAGGTTCATTGTCTCACTTATTTACAACGCCCGATGCTAGTCCTACTCCCTTCCAAGTGGTATATCATACTTTCCCTCTTTCTACTTCCTTCTTGTCCAAGGTGTCTAGTGCTACAAAAACTTGGATGGCATTTCTCTCCAGGTGGCAGATTCTCAGCTAATATCATTTATTTCTACTATGGAAGGAGAATCTTAAAGGATGCATATTGTTTTAATCCAAGGAATGAAATTGTAGGGTTAAGATCATGGATTTATTAATTATTCTTTTCCACTTTAGCGTTTGTTACCCATGGACGCTGGTGGTGGAAAGGACTAGAGGGAAAACAATTTGGAAATGGTTATAGGAACAATTATCCATATTATTCAAGGTAACTATATACTTTGTTCCTCAAAAATATTGTGTTGAGCTCAACAGTAGTGGCTATGTAGTTTTGTTTGATCCTTGTACTGGCACCTCCAGGTGCATGTTAGGTTCACCTAGGTGCAGCACCTGTAGGTTGATGTCCAAAATCAATGGCAGCATTTTACATGAGATTATTCAATAGTTTATTCATATTTTGGTCAGTGATGTGAAACACTATATCTTCATCAAGTTCCTTCATCCAGTGACATCATAGAGTTCATAAGTCATGGAGTTCATTCATCTTGCTATTTATTTACAATAGAGTGAGTCTTTTTGGGGAAAATAGGCTACAACACATTCTTCAGAATACACCACTCGACAGTAATTGGCAAAGTTATCATTTCTTTGACTTACCTTATTAGTACGATTAATTATAGTCTCATGAATGGCCGTTAGTTAGTTTTATAGAAGTAACATGTAATGTGCTTCTGCTCTTCTTCCACTGTTGCTTGAATTCATGAAACCATCCCCTCCTGCCAAATACTGCCTGTCTGAAATTAGGCTTCTCAGGTCTTCAATATTTATGTCCTATTTCATTCTGCTATAGATATGCTTAACAAGTTCCATAAAGTACTATGATTAGATAGAAAATTAAGTGATTAACCCACATATAATGAATGATTCCAGTGTTTATTTTTTTCGAATTAAAATGAAAATGTGAACTTGAAGTACCTTATCTGATAGATTCAAAAATTATAATAGTCACAAAAATGTTATTCTGATTTGAATTCTACATTTCATGATGTATCGCTGGCATAAATGGAGTACATACTTAACTCTAGTGCATAAAAAATGTATTGTAAACTTATGGAATTGGATGCAAGTCACCTGAAGTCTGCAGTATGATAGTAACCTCTATAGTATACTTAATAATCTGAAATTTTATGAATATTTTTTCTTAATCAGTTGTGTCCACAATAAGTAACATTTAACTGACAAAGTAACCACTTCTGTGAAATAACATATTTTGTTTCTAACTCTTAAAGATTGCTATTATATGCTAAATGATGCTGTGCAGTGTGCTGTGAACATGCAGTAAATGTATTTTAAGAAATGTTATGGAAAAATGTGCATAGTATAAACAAAATGAAGTCATTGGCATCGAATTAAGTGTATAAATATTAAAGATGAGTACGATTTAAAATGAAAAAATCAAACCTTTTCATTTTCATGTTTGCAATTAAAAAAAACTTCAACTATTCACTTATATTTGAATCAAAGGCCCAGTATTTTGAGAAAAGTCTCTAAGGAGTCACTGATCGCAGAGCAAGTTTCCTCAATTATACTATAATATTTTTAATATAATATGAAAATTTTTAAATATAAATTCATCGGTTGCTCTAAGACAATTTTGAATTTTGCATAATGTATTTTCTGTCATGATGGTAACATACTGTGAGAGAAATTGTAGTGAATTTTAAATTTTTGTGTCACCTTACTTTTTTGATGATGTTTGCATCACTACTTCTTCCAATTAGCTAACCATCAGTTCGAATAGTGGAACACAGTCTGTGCGATTCAATTTGCTGGTTTTGGCTTTTGTGAGGAAACCTTAACTTTTGAATGACTATATCTCTTTTTATATAGGGATGCAGAAATTATTCTGAAAATGCAGGGAAATCATAAAATTGTCAGACAGTTAGTACACTTATCCTGATTGCATTGGATAAAGTTTTACTGGAGTATCTTTATGCATTGTACTTATCCTTAATCTATGGGTCTTTATAAAGTAATGATGCAGGTTACTGCTCGTAGAGTCAGCAGTATTGGCAAAACCAATGATCTAATGTTGGTTTAGGCTCAGCTACTGCTTCAAAAACTAAGCTTTTGGCAAATTTATCTTAGTGGTATAAATAAATATAATAAATGTAAATACAGCTATGAATCTTATTTGTAACAAGCAGTTTCATTTGCAGAGGTGCTGCTTGCCATTCATTAGAACAGATGATGCTAGTTTCTCCCTTAGAGGTGGTACCAGGTTTGACTTAGTGAATCCATTTCCTTTTTTTATTCTCAGTTTCAGTTATTTATAAATATAATATTTACATAGCTTTCCATATCTTTCATTTGAAATCTCTGGTAAACTGATGCAGCATTTATTTTACAGTGGAAAATGTTGATTAATATTATGCATTTGACATTAAATATATTCACCTCACTTATTTTTGTTATTATAACTCTGAAATGAGTATTATTATTATTATTATTAGAAATACACATGTGCTGATAGACATTGTCAGGTGGCACACAAGTCCCAAATAATTGCAAAAGATAATACATAAAACTAGACTTCAAAACACAAATCTCTTTAACAAAAAAAGTGAATCCCCATCCCATTTACAACCATTTATCAGCAAGAAAAAAAAAGATAAATTAAAAAAAAAATTAAGCTATTACATATAATACCATACACCACACATCAATCAAATTATTACATATATGCCTTACATCTATTCTTAAAAGTATACACTCTGTTAGGAAAGGGCTCGAATATTTTTGCAGGTAAAGTGTTCCACTCAACAATTGTTCTATTTAGAAAAGAAAATTTTTTTTTATTTGTTCTCTGTGCCCGGCATTTTATCTTAAATTTGTGATCATTTCTGCCTATAAAATTTGGGTTCCCCGCCTCTTTCCTAAGATCTGCCCAAGCTTTCTCCCCCTTCAAAATTCGGAACATTCCACAAAGTCTGCTTACTTTTCTTCTAGATTCTAGAGGTTCCCAGCCCAGCGTTTCTAGCATGTCAGACACACTCTCCATCCTCCCATGCTTCCCCAGTACATATCGGGCAGCCTTTCTTTGCACCTTTTCCAGTTTTTTAATATGACCTTCTTCATGAGGGTCCCATACAAGAGAAGCGTACTCTAAAATTGGCCTTACTAGGGTCTGATAAGCCTTCTCCTTGGTTGCTCTAACGCTCCCTTTGAGGTTTCTCATTACCCAATGAAGAGTTTTGAAAGCTTTCTTATAGATGCACTCCACATTTAGCCCCCACCCTAAGTCCTTAGTTAAATATACACCTAAGTATTTGACAGTATCACTTCTAGGAATGACATTTTCTGAAAATTTATATTCCCTATTGTTTCCATTTACCTTATTGCTAAAAGTGATTGATTTGCATTTGTTAACATTAATATCCATCCCATTTTTTGTCACCCAATCTGCCATTTTATTAATGTCCCTTTGAAGTTTGTCACGGTCTCTGTCATTTTCGACTTTCCTGTAGATAATACAGTCGTCGGCAAAAAGTCTTATCTGAGAATTAATATTTATTGGGAGATCATTTATATATATTAAAAACAAGAGCGGGCCAAGTACGCTTCCTTGTGGGACTCCCGATGTTACCCTTGCTTTTTCAGAATACACTTCTCCTAATTTGACCCTTTGTGTTCGACCTTCCATGAAATTTCTGACCCAAGAGATTACTCTTCCATCTGTGTGTAGTGGCAATTGGCCCATCTTAAGCATTAAGAGATCGTGGTCAACTTTGTCAAAGGCTTTTGACAGGTCGACTATTATAGCATCCACCTCTATTCCCGCATCCATAGAGTCGAACATTTCTTGGCAGAACCCTAATAGCTGAGTTTCGCAAGAGTGCCCTTTTCTAAAACCGTATTGGCGACTATACAACCAATTCTCACTCTCCCACAGGTCCAAGAGATAATCAGCCATTATCTTTTCTAATAGCTTGCATACAACTGATGTCAAGCTTACCGGTCTATAATTATCAACTAGTGCCTTATCTCCTCCTTTGAAAATTGGCGTAACATATGCCTCCTTCCAATCATTTGGCAGGGCATTATTGTTTAAGGTAACATTGAATAAATGATTTATATAATTTGAAACTACACTACCGCCCAATTTAAGCAAGTCAATTGAGATACCATCTGGCCCTTTTGATTTATGTGCCCTCATTTTCATAATTTTTTTATAAATTTCTGCGCTCGTCGTTTTAATACTTTTGGTATTTAATATTTTTTCGCCTCCTTGTTGACTCAGAGTTGAATCTACAGGATCCTTTTTATTTACCATAACTTTAAATACACTTGCATACCAATTGTTAAACGTATTAGCCTTTTCCTTATCATCAACGATTAGTGTCCCATCCTCTTTTTTTAAAGCTGTTATGTTTTCCCTGTTGTCTTTCCTCCTCCGGAGGTACTTGTAAAATTTATTTCCATTATCTATCCCGATTATTTTCTGTAGAAAACTATCTTTGGCTATTTTCTTTTCTCTATTTAATTCACGAACTAATTTTTTGTAAATTATGAGCCATTCCGAGCTCTCGTTCCGTTTTTTGTGAATCACTCTCAGTTTTTTCTTCAAGGATCTAATTTTGCGGTTGTAGAACTCTGGATCAGTATTTTCTTTAAGAATTTTTTTCGGGACAAATTTATTTAATCCCTCCTCCATTATCCCCTTAAATGTTTTCCAGATTTCTTTTACATTCTGCCCGCCACTTACCCATTGCGAATACTTTTCCCTTAAAAAGGTCTGGAACCCTTCCCTATCACCCCGTTTATATTGCCAAACTATCTTTTTGTTTACTAGCCCCTTATACTGAGCCCTCTCCCAGTTTATATACATACGCACAGCTGAATGGTCACTTATTCCCGGAAGGACATCGACTTCCCCTACCCACTTTTTCGGTCTCACAAGTATGACGTCGAGGATGTTTCCCCCGCGCGTGGGTTTTTCCACCATCTGTACAAAACCCTCCTCGTTTATAAGACGACTAACGATTTCTTGGGCCTTCCCACCCCCCACCGTGACCTCGTCTGCCGACCATTGAATACCTGGAAGGTTCAAGTCCCCCGCTATGAGGGTGTGATCCTCAGGGTTAGCCGAGCATATGTCTGCTAATACCTCGACTGCGTGCATCCCTTCGTTGGGGCTTCTGTACATAGCAACTATTTTTAAAATTTTCCCTCCATTCCTACCTTTAACATGAACACACATCATCTCACAATCATTTCTTACCCATTCCAATGTACTTATTAGGTTTTTATCTACACATATGAATATCCCCCCTCCACGACCATCCCTATCCCTTCTGTAAACTGCCAAATTTTGGGGAAAAATCTCGTTTGACATAATATGATCACTTAGCCACGACTCCTTACCTATCACAATATCCGGATTACATGCATCAACTAACGTCTCGAAATGGCATACTTTATTTAGAATACTTCGGCAGTCAGTATTAGAGTGGGGCCTCAATTTACAAAGTTAATCCATCCCATAGGGTCGATTGTGGAGTGAAAATATCATAAAGTCAATAATTAATTGATTGATTAACCATTGATTTTACCTAATTTGTTCTGGGCAATCCATTTGACCCCAAAAATGTTTGTGAATATGTTGAATTACATATGACAGAGTTTTAGGGGAAAATTACTTGGTAGTAATTGATATACAAGTCACCCCCAAATTAAATACAATTTTCTAATACTGACTACATTAGTCAGTTCCATTTAAGATATTTAGCCTGTGAATAATACCATAGACCAAAGGTTTCTATCAGAATTTTTTTTTGATGTGGCAGAAAATACCTAGTTAGTATCACAATTCTCCAATAAAAGCATGTCATACAAAGTCAAATTTCACTTGCCTTTAAAATTTGGACTTTTTCTCTGTGGATGGATGATGTAGTGGCTTTATTGAACCAGTGGATTTAAGGCCAGGATTAAAGATGACAGCTAAATCATGCTCACTCGAGGGCCCCTGATCAGTTTCACACAGGCTTACATATCCTTTCACATTCATGTTTCTCACTGGAAGCCAATGGCACCATAGCCACCTCAGCCTCTGCATCAGCTGCTTAAGATGTGGCAGAGCTTTAAAACTTTCATGAAGATTTTGTTCATAGACTTTGGCCCAGATGCCTTCATGTTTTCATAATGCATCTCTTGGTAGCTGGTCATGGCATCTTGAAGTGCCCTGTTGACCTTCATGAACTTTTTACCATCTTCTATCATGTTTTTAATGCAGCATGACCTGTTTTAAGGCTTCAGACTAATGTGTGGTAATGATGCATTATTTTCACAAACACATCATCATCATCTTTGCTCTCCCCTTACTCCAACTTAATCAAATCCTTGTTGTTCTCAAATAAATGGTTTGAAATCATCTGCTTACCATTCCTTAGATGGATTTTTTAAAAGTGGCTTACCATTGTATACTTAAATTGGCATTTTAAGAGTTACATGCTCTCAAACTCATGATGTTTTTGACAATTATTTTCCCTGTGTTTCTTGTGCTAAATAATTCTTTGAACTCCTGTGGCATCATAGCATGTCATATTATCAAATTTGCCCTAATAGATAGATGCCTTTGTTAATGCCATTCTAAGTTTTCCATAATTCTTGAAGCCTTTTGATATTTAATCATCTCTCGTGGTCTTGAATCAGTCCTTTCTGATAATTAGCTCAGGAACTGACTTTCTTTGGAATTCATTTTCTGTTAAGTTTCCTTTCAGTAAGACTTCAGCATCTAAAAATACCATGCATTCCAAAATATTTATATTCCCTCTGTCAGTTGGTTACAACAGTTGGTACGCAGCTATAGGATGATGATGGTCACCTGTCTGGTGCCATCCCTCATAGACCTTTTCTAATTTTGATGCATCAGAGCCTCAAAGCATAAGAAGATCCCAACAAGATATTTATAAATCCGTATCCCAATGAAATAAACTTATCTAAATAAAGTGTCCCCAATTTTCTCCTTAAATTATATCAGTAATAAACAATAAATATCTTTAAAAACAATAATGGTAATGAGTGCTTAATTGCATTATAATATGTATTTAATTAGTTTCAATTATTGAGATAACTATTTGGTCAAATTTTTATTGAAATAAAGGAGAGCTTAACTTCAGAGTAATGGCTCTAGTTTTCCTTAGTGTTTTTCATTTTGTTGATGAAATGTACGGTCTCAGCTGTTCTCCAGCAAATTCAAATTTTGCCATCCGCAATTGAAAAATAAACTTTCATAATAGGTCGTTATTGCTAAATTAGTTAAGAACATAGCAGCTGATATTCTGTGGTGTTTTAAGACAATATGGTTAAAAAGGTACTTGAATTCTATTAGATTTCATTGAAGCTTCTATGGATGAATGTTGTCAATGGAGTTAGTCTGCTGTCAACCAATGATTGTCACTGTGAGAGTGATTTTTTGCTTTTTGTTATGCATAATTTTGATGGAGATAATTAGTTAGGATTTTCACTTGTCCACATAATTATAAAAAAGTACTTCTATGTATTCTTAAAAATTTCAGAAAATCGATTATGTGTTTCATAACTTAGAGAATGAATGATTATGGAGAGATGTTCGTTCGAAGGTTTCCGCGGCGATGAGTAGGTGATTTCCACATTTTTCGGGCTGCGTCCGCGTATGTCGTTTAAAAGTACAACAGTTTCGCCAGCTATCCTGCTGGCGTCCTCAGGTCAAGGATGAAAAGAAGCTTGTTGTCCCGTCTTATATAGGAAAAATCCGGCGCCAATACCGGGAAATTTCTTGGCCAATCAGGGAACGTCCTCATATTTGCGCGGGATTATTCGTTTCCACGCACTGTGGAGTGGGTATCCATCCTCTCTGTTAAAATTTTTTGGCCTTTTAACGATTTCAATGGCCTCTCTGATTATTCTCTGGAAGTATTTTCCTTCTTTCGCTATTATTTTAGCGTCGTCGAAGAGAATAGAGTGTCCAGGTTCACTCCAGGCGTGCTCAGCGATGGCCGATGCTCTAAACTGTTTGGCCTTGGTTGCCCTCTGGTGTTCACTCATGCGTGTTTTCAGCGCTCTGCACGTTTCACCGATGTACCATTTGCCACAGGAGCATGGCACTTGGTACACGCCTTCTGATATTAACGGTGAAATTCCATCCTTGGGTCCGGGTAGGGTGTCAGCTATCTTGGTGACGCAGTTGAATCTGGTCACCACATCATGTTTCCTTAAAGCCCTCGCGATTCTTTCCGAAGTCCCTGCGATGAAGGGGATGGTGACGTAAGCCTTCGGACGTGGTCTGGAGTCTTCCTCTCTGTCAGGAACAGCGGTGGTTTGTCTCTTCTTTTCTTCCTTCTCGGCCCTTTTTTGGATCATATGAGCGCTGTATCCATTCCTTTGCAGGGCATTTGTCAAGTGTTTCTTCTCGTTGGCAATAGAATCGGAGTCACATATTTTATATGCTCGGTTGACAAGTGTGTCTACCAGTGAGGTCTTCTGACTGGGATGGTGGTGCGATGCAGCATTAAGGTAGCGGTCGGTGTGAGTAGGATTCCTGTATACTCTGTGTCCAAGCCTCCCATTCCCTGTATTTCTCTTCACCATGACGTCCAAGAAGGGCAGTTGATGATCCTTTTCCACCTCCATAGTGAAGTGGATGGCTTGATGCTGTGAGTTCAGATGTTTCAGGAACTTTTTTAATTCTTCCTCTCCGTGTGACCAAATGACAAAAGTGTCGTCGACATATCTTAGCCACAGTGAGGGCCGCTTGTCGCAGGATTCCAGTGCTTTCTTTTCGAAGCTCTCCATGTAGAGGTTGGCCACAACCGGGGAGAGGGGTGAGCCCATCGCAGCTCCTTCCATCTGCTCGTAATGGTCACCATTCCATAGGAAGAAGGAATTGCGGAGGCAATGCTCCACCAATCCTGGAAAGTCCTTAGGGATTCCGCGGGAGGTGAGTTCCTTGATGATATTCAGCGATTCCTCAATAGGGACGCTGGTGAAAAGCGATTCAACATCGAAGCTGACCATGAGATCGTTGTCGTGGATGGTGATGTTTCTTATTACGTCAATGAAATGCGTCGAGTTTTTTACGAAGCTGGGTGTCTGTCCGACGTGGTCCTGCAGAGACCGCGCCAAGTACTTGGCGAGTTGGTAAGTCGGAGCGTCAATCTGGCTCACAATCGGTCGGAGAGGTACATCCTTCTTGTGAATTTTGGGCAGGCCGTACAGTCTCGGTGGTTTCGGTGCAGTCGGAAGCAGGCGTCGTTGCTCTTCTTTTGGAATAAGCGATCGTTTAATGATAGCCCTTGTGCTTCTCTCCGTCTTGGCAGTCGGATCGCTTTTCAATTTCCTATAAGTCGGACTGCTGAGGATGAGCGATATTTTCCCTTCGTAATCCTCTCTATTTATCAGGACTGTTGCGTTGCCTTTGTCAGCTGGTAAAATGATTATACTCTCGTTGTCCCTTAGCTCCTTCAGTGCTCTCCTTTCTTTGCCGATGGTGTTTGATCTTGGTGGTTTTGCGCCATGGAGGATACGTGCGACATCTTCTCGGATTTCGTCGGCGGCCGCCTTCGGAAGTCTCCGGATCGATGACTCTACCTCCGCGATGATCTTCTCAAGTGGTATCGTCCTTGGGGTCAAAGCGAAGTTCAGACCCTTAGATAAGACTGCGAAGGTGGCTTCATCTAAATGAAGGTCCGTCAAGTTCACAACCGATTGGCCATTGTCAGCCCCATTAATCGAGGTCAGTGGATGCTGCTTACAATGAAGTTTGTTGAATTTGTTGACTTGCTTTTCCCGCGTCGCCATTAGACTGGCTCGGGAAGAGTCGTACGTAATGCGCTCGGTTGTGTCCCAATCGTCAGCTTGTAGGGTGGCAGCCAGCTCCAAATGAATATAGTACAATTCTTCGGAGAGGCGGTCGAGGTTCCAACGTTTATCGTGAATTCTCTCTCTCAGAAGGTCTTCGCTGCAGCGGCGGAGGATCTTCTTAGCCTTGGGTGTGTTCAGGTGGTGTTTGACTTCTACGCAGGTAGGAATCGTCTCCGTGTCTCTGCATCGTTGAAGGAACGCTAACGATGTCAAAAGTCTCTCCTTCCTCGTTCTGAGCTTCTCGAATCTCCTTATCTTCCTGTGAATCTCCTCCCCGTAGAGGTGAGTAATGTTCGTTCGAAGGTTTCCGCGGCGATGAGTAGGTGATTTCCACATTTTTCGGGCTGCGTCCGCGTATGTCGTTTAAAAGTACAACAGTTTCGCCAGCTATCCTGCTGGCGTCCTCAGGTCAAGGATGAAAAGAAGCTTGTTGTCCCGTCTTATATAGGAAAAATCCGGCGCCAATACCGGGAAATTTCTTGGCCAATCAGGGAACGTCCTCATATTTGCGCGGGATTATTCGTTTCCACGCACTGTGGAGTGGATATCCATCCTCTCTGTTAAAATTTTTTGGCCTTTTAACGATTTCAATGGCCTCTCTGATTATTCTCTGGAAGTATTTTCCTTCTTTCGCTATTATTTAGGAGAGAGTTCATCCAGAATCCTCCTCAGAATTAGAAGTCAATATTATCCCATGGCAGCACTCTTCAACCTGCTGCTATGATGAGCATTAGCACAACTAGTATACAACACTTTTCTTTGCCAATTTTTCATCCTGGAACCTTGGATTCACTTCATAAAGCTTACACATGTTCTGTGAAGACTCTTAAGTACATGTTCATTTTATCTGTGTCATCATAGATCTCAGATATCTTTGAATCATATCCAGTCAGTGCTTGCCAATGTTCCATAAATGGTTCAGTAGCTTCATTATCAGCACTCATGATGCACCTTTATCTTAAATAATATGTCTCCTAAACAGCCATAGCCAATCACTACTTTCATTGAAGTTCTCCATATGCAATTATTCGGCAAGATTTTTATGCTGTGCATCTTGTATGTCACTGCTATGTATTTTTACCCCATGTGATCTTTTATGCTCATACTTCCTGTGAACAGTCAATTACAATCTTTCATCTTCTGGTAACAAAGGTAATTTCCTGGGGATCGAGAGATTGCGGTGGCTAATGTACTGATGTCCCACCCAGAGGGCCCAGGTTTGAATCATGGAGGTGGCAATTTTTTTTCAGTGGTATCCTGATGCGGTGCTTTAAATGAGTGCACCATCAGTCAGATGTAGTATTTTTTTTAGATTGGATAGTATGTAAAGGAATACCAAACTCCTAAGGTAAATCTTTGCATTCAATTTCTCAAGAAACTTCGTTTTTTAAGCTTGAAGTTTGTGATTTCTTTTACTGCCACTCTTCTTTGGTGCTGATTTCAAAAGTTACTTTATTTCATCTGCCAATATATTCCATAATCATTAAATATATATGTAGGTAAATGGAGATTTACAAAATATCATGGAACGTATTAACTATTTCAAATGTGTCACTTCCGCCAAATTTTTGGTGTTTAGATGAACATGGGAATTATATTTCATTTCATGTAGAGTTATTTATTAGGTCAATGTACAGCTGGAATAGTTATTGAAACATCATAATTATTGTTAACCATATTCATAGAAACTTACCAACTAAGCATATTTTGGAAGAGTACAGCAGTGCTGCTTCTCCTGACCCCCTTAATAAGCCACTCTCAGTTTGCAACCAATAGGGAGACTTAGTGACTGGTACATGATGCCTAAAATTATTCTAAATTATCCTTAGGAGTAATCTTCTAGAGTAAACCTGGTGCAGAAGTTTGAGTTCTCTTCTATGCAAGAAATTGTCTGTGAAAGCAATGGCAAGTGCTGATCGTGCCCCTGGGAAGACCATTGAAGGGAAAATGAATTCCTAAAAACATTAATCTCTTATCATATATTTTGAAGGCTTACGTTACTCAGCCTTGCTTATCTGGAGAAATATTATGGATGAATATAAAAAAAATAAGCTCTTTACAAATAATTTAAAAATTGAACTTAAGAAGCTGATGTTACTTTGAATTTGAGCATTATATAATCTATAATAATAAAATTTATATAAGAGGCTTATAGAATAGTGCATTTTATTCTATTACTCCTGAAGATCATAATTCATATCAAGTTGTTGGCCAATAGAACAGTAAAGTTATGAAAACTTCCACAATTGTAGAAATGTACCCCTGAATTTCTAGAAAATCTGGATCAATTTCTGCCACAATGGCTGGAGAAGCAGGTGGGGGAGTTTCACTGGCATGGCCATCTGGTGGCCAAGATGTGTCATCCCTGTAATGGCAGGTCATGCACATGAAAGGATCCACACCCCATCCCCCCTCCCCTCCCCTCTCTCTCCATACCCCACAACAACTGTGTATGTAATCACACACTTGAGTTCACTTTTCACCGGATGATGGTGTATCTACGTTGAAAACTAGCTTGTATAAAAGTATATTTGTACCTGAGGAAAATTGCAGCCATGTTTATGCAGATAACTAGTATGTTTCATTTCCACACAATATCACAGGAATCTTCTGAATTTCCATGGAAACTTACTCGTAAACATGGAATTTGTTAGGTGTTCTAGGGGAATGAAACAGGCTTGGATGTTGACTGCTGCCATGTAGTGGGGAAGGAATAATGCCATCAATTGGTGGGGAAGAAATTTTTCTGCTGAATTCTTCAGGCGAAACTCTACTCTCATAAACAATACAAATGATCTTAACTCCCTTCTCTTTCTTCCTTTAACTTTTTCCTAAAATGCTGAGTCTTTCTTCAGGGATGAAACAAATGCATTCCAAACCCTGACGGAGGTATATATTGCTTTAATTTTATCTCTGAAAATTACTAAGGGAAGAATATAATCCTGGATTCATTATATTATCACAGCACACATGGACTTTTGCTCAATGTGAATGATGCCTTAAAGAAGGAGTTATTAGGCATTGTATGACTATGATGCGTGTAGGTGGCCAACCTTATCACAAAGTGATAGAAGCATATGCACATCAAAAGGTGCAGCCCTCGGAGCATTTAATGGCCCTAAAACACTATGCTGTATTTTTGTGTCACCATGCTTCCTATTCCTGGGTGTGCATCATAAATCATGGAAATATTATGAATGACTTTGAACATCATTCTCTTCCCTGCTCAAGCAACAAGACTGATACCAAGGTTGGTCCATTCAGAGATGACTCAGATCAGTATTCATGCCGATTTGACCATGCAATACACAATTATTCACTTCTTCTACTTTTTTGCCCCTTATTCATTGTGTAATCCTTTTG
The DNA here is from genome assembly GCF_022747635.1 of Hetaerina americana. Lineage (NCBI taxonomy): Eukaryota > Metazoa > Arthropoda > Insecta > Odonata > Calopterygidae > Hetaerina > Hetaerina americana. The sequence continues at coordinate 102,638,664 of NW_027286874.1, read as the reverse complement.
GTGCACCTATCTCTTGCAGCCAGTTCCCACCTCTGCATCTGGTGGCAGGATCAGCCCACTGATGCCACGCCTGAGTGATGCCCAGCGGTACCTGATGGTGGTTGATGAAGGAGTGACGCTGGCCGAAAGGATGGCCCCTGCAGACATAAGGTTGCGACTGGATGCACTAAGGTCGGCACTAGATCGCTCTCACCGCCTAGCCAACACGATTGAGCCATTGCTCGACTGTCGCAACCTTCATCGCCACTACGTGCACGCTGCCAAGTCCATCTGTGACCTTGGCCTGTAAGTTAAATGGACATCCACACTTGATAACTGTAAAAACTCCACTCAAAACATCCAATATCTCAACTTAATAATGGACCTTCATTCTCACTTCCATATTTGGTCATTTACTTTTACAAGGTAGTTAAGTTTAACAACTACTCACTAATACAATTTATGAAATGACTGGAAATGTATTGGGTCAGTAATGAAGGGTGAATAGGGTAGTTTATTACATGCCATAAAAATTCTTCATTAATTCGTAGTGTTCTTTTTTAGTTAACTCCTCAATGAAATTGAATATCTTTTGAGGAAGTATTCATATGCAAGGTGTTGCTATTGAAATTCAATGTTTTGTTGACAATTGTTCAACTTTTAAATGGTTATATTTTTACTTGACTCAATTATTTCCAATCTTGTCTTAGTCCATTGAATACAATAGACGAAATTTTTGCAAGGTTATTTTTTTCATTTGAGGAAGGAAAAAATTTGAATTTTCCCTGGGTACAGCTCATGTGATGTCACATTGCTAAGTGATTTGGCATCAGCAACAAAACGAAACCTTGCTAGGCAAAGTTTTCTTTTGTTATTATAAAAATGCATCGATTTGGCATCATTAAGAAATTGCTTAGGTATTTGTATGCCATTATAGGATAGGAGTGTTGGCTGAAGTTAACAATGTTTCACCTGTAGAGGCTGCCATGTCTCTTAAAATTTCTCATGTATCTAGTGTTAGCATAGTTTGACTGGAGGTGATCCAAGCAATACATTTGTGGCAGTAGCATTCAATGATACACATGTTGTTGTAGTCACCATTTATCCTTGAATCTCTTTATCCTGGTATTGAAGCTGAACCTGACTGGTATAGAATATTTTTTTCTCCATGGTATTCCACTGTTGGGGATTTTTTCGTTTCACTCTTTAAGTAACTCTTGAACAGGCAAGGGACTGAGAAATATATCTGTTTTGTCATCTTCAGACATGAGGAACTTTTACTCAGAGTATGAATCCTAGATAATGGAACAGAGGGTAAGATTCCTTGGTATTTCTTGTTGCCTAGGTACTGGCGCCAATCTTTGTTTTATCCAACATTAAAATATTTGCATAATTGGAACAATCTTAAGTAATTTTGGCCATCTTGTCCCTTCAGGTATGGCTTGGCATTCATGCTGCTCTCCTGCCTCACTGCAGGCTTGTTCTTCACCGTGCTTGTGTGGGTAGATTCCCACACCTGGATTTACATTCGGAAAAGGTGAGTGGTGCGAGCTCTTTAGATATGTAAGGTAGATGGGAATCACTCCCTAAGTGTTGTTCGTGTTAATATAGAGTTTTATTCTCTCTCTAGTATTTTAATGCCCTAATATCATTAATATTCACTTATGCCAGATCGTGCGTCTCCTATAAATACAGGTGTCAACACCATTTACCCCCACAAAATGCCCAAAATGGTGGATATGGAATACTACTTTTATGAGTTCGCTCAATCTTCTTGTGGGTTATGGCTAATTCCTATCATTTTCTCTTATATGAATCATGGTGCCCTCTCTGGCAGTTCTCTTTCATTTCTCTGAGATCACCACTCTGGGTTAACTGATTATTTTATGTGCTTGCTTGAGCTTGCCAAGTAGTATTTGTGATCGTACTTCTCATGATAGTTCAGAGCTGTTGAGAGAGTACTCAGTTGGATGAAAATATAATTATTTCAAATTGCCATATCTAAACCTTAGGATAAAATATGTAAAACAAGGCTAAGAAAAATACAGCACAGCTTCGGATAAATTTTAATTAGTACTAAGATACAAATGTTAAATTGTACATAAGGTAAAGATGATGATTACTTACTCTGTAAAAATCCACACCTTCTACTCCTTGTCTCCTTTCCCTGTAAATAAATTCAGTATGATTTCAATGGGTCTCCTGAAAATGCAGTGGAGATTGACCTAACTCATCAAAAGAAACCTCATAAGCTATGATAGGCTAATTCCAAAATTTTATAGATTCCACTCCTAATTTTGATTCCATCAATAAGTTTAAGACTATTTGCTGTAATGCAGACTTAATATGATCACTACGTAAAACCTATTTGTACCAAACACCTTCACGTCATCAGTACTGAGTTGACAATACTATCATTAATAGGTGTGAATCAGGGTTTTTTTATTCAGTAGTATTGTACATTACAAATTCAAACATATTATATACAATCATTGACTCAATTGCATACAAATGCATGAAACTCTTTTTAGTTTAAAATGAAAATTCCATTATTTAAATATTTATTCTTCATTTTTAAGACAAAGAATATTATGAAACTTGTTATATGCATACATCTGTAGTAAAATTTAACTTGAGTTAAATCATAATTTGTAGGAATGAGGAGCAGTTAGGAGTGTGAGATGATACAAAATGGCCATTTTCTTGCTAATGCTTACCTTTGAAAAGATGTCGCTTTGGCAGCTAGGCTCTCTTAAGAGAGTATATTTATCTCTTATTTATATTTAAGTGTTCTCACAAAAAATCTTCAAGAATGCAGTCATGGAAATGCTTGCTCAAAAGTGTATGTTTTCAGTAATTAACTAAAAGAATCATCTTTTCAACTTGTTTGATACTCCTCTCTAAGTTTCTTGAAACTAGTGTACTCAACATGGAATTTATCATATATGCCCTGGAATTTGTTGCTTTGAGGTCATCAATGCTTTACATGACTGCAATTGTAAAGGGATTTCTTTTAATTTGAAGAACTCCATTAGATTGATTTGTAGCCTTTGCCAAATGAATTTATTTATCAGCATTTATTGAACTTCTTAATGCTCAGAATATGGTGCACACTTGACCTTTTAGTTATTGCTCTTATTCAAGGGAGGGAATCAGTTGTTTATAATTTATTTTCTAATGGCAGTTTTCTTTCTGGTTGATTTATTTTATGATGAAATATTACCCAATGCTAAAAGAAAAATCTTTTTAATGGTTGTGGCAGCATAGAAATGATAAGAGGCATGGACATGAAAATTCTGTATATGATGTAAAAATCATACCTTTCTATGTATATACTGTATATTTCATGTGTAACTTTTCATAAAGGAAAACAGAAAGAGTTGTTACTCGGTTTTTGTCAATTATAGTGATGTTATGGTATTGCAATCATACAATTAAGTATTATTTGTATGTAATCTTGTAAGAGATTCGTTTATATTAAATCTAAAGTTTATAAAGTGCCAAAATCTTATTTGAAGCTTGCACTTTCTGCTGATCATGAATTACAAGAATTAAAAATTTTTAAAACTGTAAAATAAGATAAGAGATAATGCCCAAAAATTCTTTGGGCATGAAGAAAATAATATTATTGGTGGGTTAAGGGAAATTAACAGGTTCTTAATGTGTGGAAATTTATATACTAGGTTGCTGAAGTTACATGTATTTAATGGCTTTTGATAGCTTAACACTTTCTTACATTGAATGATGGTGTGCTTTGGTTTATAACTCTCAGATTTTATGTTCACAAAATAAATATATGACTAGAGTAGGAGGGTTTGAGTTGGGAGATGGATCCTGTAGAGGACACGAGGTGTAAGGGGACTACATCATGTATCGAAGTATGTACCCAAGGTCTGTTAATAACACAAAATATTACCAAATTCCCGTAGTGTGTATACATTTCTCTGGGTCCGTCTCTCTTTTTATCTTGCCTACACATTTTTTGGTAGGAGTGATACAGTCTGAAAGAATTAAAATATATGATAAACTTTTGAGGTTTATTAGGTTAAATAGATTTTTCATCCATTAGTACAGATTTGTGCGAACATGAACAATCCAGGTGCTCTCTATTTTGGGCATTAACATACAATAGGATGGATGATGATTGTGCAGTTGAATTATTATGCAACACATACCCTTACACTTATATACATGGTGTAGTGTTGCTGCTGTCTATCAAGTTCTTTTAAAATAGCAATCTGGAAATGACATTTGTGCATTGAAACTGGTTGAGGGATTGTAATAAAAAAATGGAATATGACAAAGTGCCTTGCCACTTTGTAATATTTACTGGCCCCAATTTCATAAAGTGATATCCTCTGCAGGTTCTTAATTCTGGAAGCAGGTTCACAACCACGCCATCTGGTGAAATTTTTCCCTTCTAGAAGATTGAAGTAAAAAATAAAATCAAACCAACAAAGAATGTTTCAGGTTTTCAGTATAATGACATATGCAAATTGTAATTTCAGCAGTGAAAAAAATTAGGAGAATATTGCTCAAGGAATTGACCTTGGTCACAGAGTAAGTAATTAAAATCTTGCCACCACACTAGTTCCAAAAATAGCCATTTTATAAAATCAGTCTGGTACTTTGACCAGTGGTGCTGAGGTTGGGATACTAGAACTGACCTGTCTTTAATTTTTATACTGAACTTTAAATTCACATATTCTCTAATTTTTGGCATTAAAGTTGCATGATTGGGAAATAGAGGCATAATTTATTTTGGAAAATACATTGTCAATTCAAAACATTAGAGATGCATCCACAGCGCACAGGCAAACAAGTACATGCTTGCTCATGAATTATGTTGAGCATATTTTTAATGTGATGTTTTAGATGAAATATGTGTTTAAACTTTTGCTTAAAAAAATAAACATATTTGACAAACAACAATTTATAATTTACGAAACACATTTACATAAATGTACATTTTTATATGGATTAGGTTAATTTCTGAATCCATGTTACAATACAGGTATTTCTCACCAGGTTGGAGGCGAGAGCCTGAAATATTGTGGTCAAAAAAACATTGTTGATTAACCATGAGGTGCATGGGACACTAGGGGTTTGGTTTCATGGTCCATATCACTGTGAAACAAACACCCTTAACTTTGCTTGAATTACAAACTCAAGAATGTTTTTGGTATAGGTATTTGCTTTTTTTATAAGTACAGAAATAATTTAATACTAATTTAATTTGCGAAATAAAAATAAAATAAACATATACTTGACTATAGTGCCTTTTCTTAGTTTTTTGAACAGACTGTATGATTCATTGTAAAACAACAAGTATGTGAGAAATTATTGACATTTTAATCAGCAAGAGTAAGCAAAATCAGCAGGATATCTTGTAGTTAGAAAGGCAGAAGGAAAAATTGACCATCCAGGATTATGAGAACTATTTTCATCCCATACTTATTAGAACTAGATTTGTTTATTCTTCCCACACTGTTAAAGGCAGGAATATTCTTGAGATTCTAAAAAGGAAAATTCCTGAGACTCACTACTTTATACTTAGTTTTTTCTATTGAATGTTCAGAAACATTAAAGATATCAAATATCTGTGTAAGGCTCATCAGCTGTAATTTGGGCATGTTTAGTCAATTTTACTTTCGTAGACAGTAATAAAATGCTCAGTTGCATCTGTTAGCACACATAGCTAAGTGCTCAAGAGGTGGAAGGAATGGAGATAATGTTGATGACTGAATATCGTATGCTTATGCTGTATGTACTTGTTGAATGCGACTTAAGCGTGCAGCCATTTTTTTGCAGCAGTCATAATATATTTATTAAAATTTTAATAATAGTATTTTCTCCTGTAGCAAATCATTCTGATTTTGGTGTGGTTTAATTTTATAAGATTTATTCAATGCATGGTCAGAATGTATTGTCTCTTTTGCCCTTGCTGTGAAATTTGCTACGTAAGATTTTTTTTGTGCTTTAAAGGCTTACTTTCCTACTAAAAATATGTTACTCCCTGAACTTTAGTGAGCTCAACTACTCAAATCCACTTTTCAGTCATTTTAATAAGGGTGGAATTTTTGAAAGGGTAGTTTTACAAGAACACAAAAGTATCATCAAGTGAATAGCAGAACGTATTGTCCTCAGAAAACCAAGTCAATCTCTTAGCCAGGAAAAAGCAGATAATTGGCTAAGGGGTTCATATTTATCATATGATACCAATTAAAATAATGCAGTGAAGATATTAAATGACTAATGTGTTGCATAATAAAGCTATATATTCGCTCACCTTAAAGTAGTAGCTTTTATGGGAGGCAACTGACAGCTCAGGTCATTTATGCCATTAGGGATGGACATGAAAGGATGAAGGTTGGAGAGAAACCCAGCTTCGGCATTAGTCTGCTCTTAATGAAAGGCACCAAGGGGTTCGCAAATTAACGTCCCATCCAATGAACGACGTACTCACTTAAATTTCTCTCCACAAAGCACCTCAAGTAGGAATCAGGATACCACTGAAAATATCTGTTGTCTACAGGATTTAGACCAGGGCCCTCAGGGTGGGAAGCCAGTACATTAGCCCCCGTACCATCTCGATCCCTCTCGCTCACTTAAAATGGAATTCTCAGGGCTAATGGATGCAAGAGAAACAATAATGGGAAAGTACAGAAATATTTAAATGAAAACATCAAATACTATGGACAGCTTTTGATTTTGTGGCATTAAAAAATTTTTAGAGAGCCAAGGTATTTCATGCTTGTATTTTTTTAAAAGTATGCTGAAATTTCAAAGCATTTAATTATCTTTACGATTGTAATTTTATTAAAATGTTGAGATGCTAGGAAGAGAATGGCATGTATAATTCATAAAACGGATAACTTGCGCAGGGATAATTGAGAGTTAGCCGTCAGTAATAGGTATGTTTTCAAAAAATTATTTCAGAATATGTAATGATGATTCTCAATCGCCTGGATTTATCATATTGGTTAAGTTTTAATTGCAAAAATGTCTTAAAAATCCATCACACTGGGATAACACCGAATTCGGAATTAAGAATTTTCCTTTTTGGGCTGATGAAATATTTATATCTGTTGGCAATCTATTTCCAATTATTCTTGATACTAATTTTTGAAATGATAAAATAAAAACTGAGGAGATAATAATGCACTGGATGCCTCAGATTCATTTTTAATAGACATTTTTTCAACATGAGTTCGTAATAGTGCAAATACTTTGTTGATTTAATATGGGATTTAACTTTAAAATTGATTCAGATAAGATGATACTCAGGATTGTTAACAAAGGGTTTGGGGAGTAAGACAAATGATTAATTAGGTGATGATCAGTTTGGATTCAGGGAAGGGGAAAGATATGCATGATGCCATTGAAATAATGATATCACTGATAGAAAGAGATATAGAATAGAATCAGGATTTATTTTTATGTTTTGTGAATTATGAAAGACAGAGAAAATTGAGTAGAATTAATGAATGTATTCAAGAAGAGAGGAGTCAATTGGAGGGTGCATGTGGCAAATGGAGACTTATGATGGATAATGTTGGGAAGGAGTACATTATCACTTGTGCTTTTCAATTAATATGTGGAGAAAATGATAAAAGAGACATGGGAAGAGCTGGAGATAGGAATGAAAATTGGTGGAAGTATTCATAATATCAGTTAGATTTTCAGATGAAAAAGCTTTAGTTAGTCAGTCAATCAAAGCATTGCAATTATTGCAAAGTGCGTTAGAAAATCAGTGTGATATGCATGGGATAAAAAGCAATTTAAACAAAACATAGGTTACAACGTCATATGTCAATCTTTAATTAATTAGCTTTACCAAATAAAACAAAGGTTATGAGGTGAGGGTGAAAGAAAGAGAAAAAAAGGTTACGAGTTTTTTAAGGGTAGGAAAGGCGAGTTAAACTTCAAAATAGGAGTGCAAAGACTAGAGCATGCCATACAGTTGTCCTGTCTTGGATGTATTTAGGACCAAGATGATGAAAGTAGTTGGGAGATAAATTCAAAAATTTTTTGGGGTAAAGCAGCTTTATATAGGAGGAGGGAATGGATGACAGAGACATCGAGTATGGATGGTAAGGCTCACTGAAATGTTGCTATGATGTTTAGTTCAGTACAACTCAGAAGCTACAGTTATTGAGGTAAGATGATAGGCATAGAGTGGAGGGTTTTAAGATATGAGTGTGAAGAATGAAAAAGGTAAAATGGATGGAAATCCAAAGGAGGAAAGGAAAGTGGATGCAGAGCATTTTGATTGGCGATGGAATTTGGCTGTGATAGAAGGGAGATCATTGAGCAAGTGAGAGAGGGGAGGAAAAGAATTACCATGTTGAAAATGAAAAGAGGTACAAATTATGCAGAATTGAAGATGTCTTAATTTATTGTAAGGGGCTGGATGGTATCTGGTTGGGACAGGATTAGAAAGGTAATGGTATTCAGTTTGTGTCCATTGAAAACCTACATTAAATGGTTAGACTACCAAATAATAGGTTTTGTTTCTTTATTTGAAAATTATTTTTAAAAACAACTCATTTTCTGGATGCAGTGCTAAGAAAAAAATGACGAGAGGGCAAATGGCAAATGATTCATTATTCAATATGCATTATTCAATATGCGTTATCCAATGGCTTATCATTAATAACAAATATAAATATAGACAGTTCCTTGAATACAAGTTCTCATGTCAAGTAGCTATATTTTTCTTTTTCATTCATCTTATTCCCTTAAATATGGGAAGGAAAAGAATGTTTCCTATATTTTACCCAATAACTCATATAGCTTAATAAATTAATATGAAGATTACATTCAATTTTTCAAAGTTCCAGAAACACTTCTTTCATTGTTTTACAAGTTATGGCATAAGCACGCCATTGGTCATTCAATGATATGCCTTAGCCCTCTGAGGTTAAGGTGGAAAAGTAATGGAATTATTTCTTACCTTGAATGCAAGTAATTTAAACTCACAAAAAAGGAACATTTGCATTTAATTCTTTATTTTCTTAATGGAGATTAAATGTGACTAGCTGGTGGTAAAAGCATCCCCTTAGAATATTCAATTACACATTTTACTTTTTTGGTGCGTTTAGACCAAAAATTTACTGTCTATATGACCAATTTTAAATTTCTAGCTCTACTCAAAACTCATGAAACACACAGAGCAGAACAATGATAAGGAATTAGTGTGCATATCATTACTTATAATTACATTATTATTATCATATTGCTGCTGCACCGACAATTTATTAATTACCTACTAAGCCACTAAATCTGGTAGTATTTAAAGAGATGCAATATTTTATGATTTTCTTTCTTAATGGAAGGGTAATCGAAACTACCTCAGCATTTTTCAACTGGATTGTTTCCAAGTTTTATTCTATACAGGGCAGAAAACAGTTTCACTGTTAATTAAACAGAAGTTATGGAAATTTTTCTTTGAATTCAGTACTGCTATATTGATGGCCTTTATGAAAAAGACTTACTCTATGCATGTCCAATATCTTAATGTGTCTACTCAGTGCATGAATTGGTTTGCTCCACAGAATTTTTTAAATTACTGTTATCTTTCTCTCCAAGCCACCTTGTAATGAGGTGTAGGTGGCCAGGAGTTTGTATGTCAGTAGACATTAGTGTAATTTGATTATTGGCTTTTGGTATAATATTGTGTTTGGGTTGTTCAAATTGTAATGTGCGTTGATTTATACCAATGTGGTCACAAATTGTGCAAGAGGAAAGGATTCTATGAGTTGCTGTTTGGCTGTAAATTACACTCAAATTCTTGTTTTGGTCTTACTTAAATATGTAATTTACATTGAGAATTATTCCCTCTATGCAGCTGTTATATTTATACAGCTTGTACTTATCTAGTGGTGTAAATTCATAATGTAATTTCCATGCTTCCAGTGGCTCCCAGCCCAGGATTTTCAATAACAGTGACACTTTCTGTTAATTCAAAATGGTTTTTTATCTTGATTTATTTGGACCCTGGATCCTGCTACAGGGTGTTTCAAATGTTCATGCCTATTCGAAATGAGGTCCCACCAATACATCTCCTTAAACTTTTGTTTTTTAAATATTTCCACTATTTGTTTGATGAACTCTAATTTTTCAATGCAGCTCGGGAGATGCCCATGCTGTGTTATTCCTGGGTTAGATCCATTGTCAGTACAACTCTCAAGTATTATACTTCTCCACTCTATCTCACATCTACATTTCAGAGTCAATAGGTGCAATGTGAAATAGAGTCCTCTTCCTAGAAAGCATTACTACCCTTTTTCAGAGTCAACTGGAGACCCTACTCCCGACACCAAGTACTAATTTAGATGGATCTTTTGAAAGGGCCTCATAGTCCATTTCCTTTTTATTCCCGTCATGTCATTCTTGATTGAGTGGGTCTATTTATGTTGTTATGAAGTTCATTGAAACAGCTTAAAAATTCTGAATAAGTGATCAATTTGTATTGGTTTGTCCTTTTAGAAAACTTATTTGATCTGTTAGAAAATATCTAGATTGGCAGTCTGACAAAAAGTGACAGAACTTAAGTTTGTGTTAATTTATGCTGAGGTTCAGAGTGAGAGGGAAGATTGGAAACATCCAAAATCTATTATGCAAGAGGTGTGAGGGGCAAAGTTTCAGAGTGACATTAGAGAACACTAAGTGGCAATAGAAGGCACTACATTGACTGTCATGGCAGTCTTACAAAATTTGGACTCCTTTTCTGTGACATCCTAATGTTTATTTTGCTGTGTGCACCTATACTATGAGTATATCCCTGACATATGTACTCATTTTATTACTTATACTTTAGAGGTATAACTGATGTGGATTTAAATATTATGAGAACTTTGTAAACCATTAATGCTGGCAGTTGGGTAATTTTTGGGTGAATCTTTACTTATAAACACCAACCAGTCTACAACATTACTGGAGTCAAAGTATAGTGTAAAATTATTTCAGTGTCACTTATGACTGGAGTTGAATCTTGAAATATTCACTTAATGTGCCTTTGCAAAAACTATTTTCCAACATGATTAGGGGAGAGTGGGAAAGGCAAGATTATAATTAATGGCACATCATCTGGAAGAGGAGAGTGGTCCTCAAAGCCAGGACTAAGGTTAGACATCATTTAATTATCTTCCTCTTTTTCTTTATCTTAGGTCAAAAGAGGCAAGTATAAAGTTAAATTTCATCTTATGACACAAAGTAACAAGCAATAATTCAATCAGGTCAAATATGTCCATGTATTAACCTGATTTGTCATGTGCGACATCTTTCTCTTGTGACTTCCCATGTGTAGATCTGCCTTATAAAAATTATATCACTTACTGCTGGTCACATTGCACTCATATAACTTAAAATTCTGCAATCACTTACTTATAATGACCACTTTATGATGTGCATAGGTAGTCTTCACATAACTCTGATGTGTACTTCTGTTCTCTAATGTTGTGAGGTTAGCGGGTAAAATAATACCCTGGTCTGAGTTATCATCATTTTAGAGTTGAGCACATGGTATTTAATTGCATGTAATCACTGCAGTTTTTCTAGTTGCTTGTGTAGTTAATACATTCGGATGAATGGGATGATGGCTAGCTTTATGATGGAGCCTTGATTACCTTTGCAGCAAGTTGAGTTGCCTTTAAGGCAAGGGGTCAAACTGCAACCTTCCCACCACCCCTTCTTCCCGTCTCATGGAGAATATTAAAGAAGTAAAGTTGAATTTAGGCCATATGCATAATTTTTGTTTTGAATTCGAGATGAATTGCCTGAAAATCTATTATAATTATGTGAAGTATGCACATTAAGGAGGTCAAATGAAAAGGTATTTGGAATATGAGGTCGTATGAATTGACATTTTTTCTCTAATGTGTTTGCTTCATCTTTGGAAATTTGGACAAGGAAAAGCAATGTCTTATCTGCAGAAAATGCTTCAGATGAGTCTTGCATATAAGCCCCAAAGTTTTCCCTTAAACAGCCAGGATAGGTTTACTGTTTTCATTTTTATCCAATGAGCTATGTTGAAACATTTCCACTTGGTTTCATCTCCAGTGACTTAAGTCATGACTTGACTCATAACAAGAACTTTCTGATGATGAGAGAGGTCACCCCTCAATGGCATCATCATTTTCACACAATTATGCCATTACCCAAGCTGAATTCTAAACACTTCTAGGGGATCTTCTTTGAATGTGAGACAAGAGGGGGCATGTGTGTGCATTAGTGAAAGCAGGCTCTTTCAAGACAAAATATTAGAAAATTAGACCATAATCTACAGCTATCCTGGTAAGGATATAGTGGAGACTTAAGGGCTCCTCCTTGTTTCTTAAGTTGCTTGATGCAATATATGTTTAGTGATAGGTCTCATTTTCCATTTTCTGTACATAAATAACTTTACTTAGAAATGGGTTTTGCCAATATATTGACTGAAGTGTATAGCATAGGAGTTCTGAAGGCTGTTGAGTTCAGTGTAATTTACTGGTTTGGACTTGGGGAGCTCAGTGTTTGAATTGCTGAAACTAGATATTGACCAGCATCTTCTTTTACATTGAGCACCATTTTCACTGGATAATAAAGTGACATGCATATGTATAAATTTTGTCTGTAGTATTCAATCTTAGTTCATTATATGAAAAGGAACTGACACCAATCCGATGGTTTCGGTTGTCAAGGCCAGAAATTTTATTATAAGCCGATTCCTTATATTTCAGCATGCATTCAATAATTTAGTCATTGCATTTGGCAATATATTTAATGATTTTTGATTCATACAAAATTGGAGTAGAAAATTGGTAGGTTAGTCTGGCATTGGACCATAGCTTGGAATGTTGAGCATTTGTGGCCCCAGTGGTGACAGAAATTCAATAGAATTACAGCATTAGTAATGGTTGACTTGCTAAAAATTGCATAATTGTGATGTTTTTCTCACAAGAGTATCACCAAATCAAAAAAGTTGAATAAGGGTCAATGACATGAAATCATTGACCCTTACTTTCTAGTCACAGACATAATGTGTTGCTCATATAGTGCATCAATAGTGAAAATGGAAATAATGAATACGATGCTATAGGCAGTGATTGCTTTTAGCAAAGAGCAGGGACTATTCACTGTGGGAAAATGTGATTAAGATGTAGAGTGTGCTGCTCTATGGTAGCAAGACATAGAGAGTAGAGCAAGCAGAGAGGAAAAACGCTAGAGGCTTTTGTGATGTGATGCTGCGGAATGATGCTCAAGATAAGCTGAGTCGAGTGATTGACAAAGCAAGAAGTGCTGAGGGAAGCAGGCGAAAAATAACAGATTCTGTGGAAGACACTGCAGAGAAGATGTGATGTGTAGGTTGGTCATTTACTGCCGCATGAGAAGTTGACAAACACATTACTGGAAGGGATGATAGAAGGCAAAAACTGTGGAAGACTACTAAGATTGAAGTATGTGAAATAGATAGTGGAAGATATGGCATGTAGTCTATTTTTGGAATTAATTCGGATAGGGATACATGGAAAAGTATCAATAACCAATCCTGTTGAATTCATAACATAAAAAAGTGGAAACAAAACAAAGCATTTACGAAAAAGGGGTGGGTTTGACATTAAAAAAGTGGGTTTCAAGTGGTCCATAATCAATGGCTGGTAGTAGTTGTACTAACGAATATGCAACTGATTCAGTATTTGTACTACTCCTGCAATACCTAAATATGGTCATGTATCCTTTCCTGCCAGTTTGCCTTCTCTCAAGTTCATTAGGGAAAATGATTGCTTTGACCCACATATATTTGCAGCTACGTGTAAGGAAGGCAATGTGTCCACTGTGCCTGTCACACTTTGTGATAAGTAGTCCTGTGTGGTGTTTTCTTTAAATTCCTAGTTTGGTATCATAGGGAAAAGTTTTGCTAACATAATTTAGATAGAGTTGGAGGAAAAATATGAGTCTATGATTTCAGGCTCACAAGAGAGAGCAGTTATGAATCAAGTGTTCATTTGAACCTAAATCTTATGTTTGAGTTGAAAAAAAATAAACAATAGCTACATTGTGCTTTGGTAATTATTGGTCAAAGAAGTAATTGCTAAGGGCTCTGAGCTATTATTTGTAACTATCCATTGTTGGTGTATAATTTATATATAATTGGTAATTATCCAATTTTGGTTGGTATTTTGGGTTACTCTAGTGGTTGCAAGTCATCCTTTTATTTGTCAAATAGTCACACTATACTTTCATTATTTGATCACACAGAATGCCATCTCAGTTGGCTGATCTCATGATCAACCACACATTCAATGAAGATACTTAACCTGCTTATCGGTCAATAGCTTACCTGGCACCCTCCATGTTTTTTCATGAAATTTGCATTTATGAATTATCTGGCGTTTATGAATGATTATTCATATTGGATTTTCATACTTACCAATCATTTTTTCCGGGCTCTTCTTTTATAATTTGTATCTGGAGGGGTCAAATAACACCATACCATCTTGCAGACTGACAACCCTCTCTCCCACCCCCTCCCTCCCTCTGGTCTTTGCTCCATTGGCTTGTGCTGTATGCAATGTTATGCCGGTGTGTCTGCTCTGGAAGGAGGCTCATTGCGCACCATCTATTTGAATAATGTGTATCTGCTACCTTATTATTGGCATTACCTTTGTCACAGATTCACATGAAAGCAAATTTGGATATTGAATTCTCGTACTGGTGTGAAAGATGTACTTTCAAAGACTTCTCCATTCTATCACATCTACTTACTTATCTGGTGAACTTTTCTCCTTTTCTCACTAATTCTTAATGGGGACATTAATTAGTTCTAAATCAAATGGCTTTGTCCCAAAAATTTGTACAACAATTTCAATTCAAGAGCTTTGTAATGTCATTATTGTTACAGTGACAATCACTGTTATCACAAAAAATGCTACTAAAAAGCCTGTAGTAATAGCATTGTCTACATTTGTCTATGACAGCTTGATTAGTAGTTCATGAACATTGACATAAGAATTGAGCAGCATAGCTCACTATCCTGAGTCGAAACATACATGAAAGTTTATTTCTTGAAAATGGAATGGAAAATGTTGGATATTTCATGAGGTATGGAGTGTGATGTGAGGCTGAAACTCATGGGATAAGAAATGGGACATAATTGAGTTGGAATGGAGAATGATGAAAGCATCATCCATTTTGTAGCACCAATTATAATTATGCATTTAAATTATACATATTGCTCATGTGTGCTGCTAGACATATCCTTATCCTGTTTAAAGTACACATTTTGGAGTAGAAAATAAAAAATTGAGTAGTTTGAGGCATGATGTGGTGGAATTCGAACATAATAAAGAAAAGATAGAAACAATTTTTTACTAGATAATTTTAATAATGTGACCAGGTTTCGATGTATTACATCATCTTTAGGTAGCCAAATGAATTCAAGTGCCGTCTTATACACATTGTTGCATTCCAGGAAAGGGGGGGAGGTGGATGTGGAAGGAAAAGAGGACCCATGAGGACCTCTGAGACTTTGTGTATTATTTCTTCAACATGTTTAAAACTTTATATTTTGCAACCCATTGATTAGTTGGCAAACCTTTCTCTCCTCCGTCACTCCTTCGATATCCACCCCTCCCCCCCTTCCAAGGATGCAAAAAATTACGTAAGACAGCACTTGAATTCATTTTATTACCTGTAGATGATGTAATACATCAAAACCCAGTGGCACTATTAAACTTATCTGGTGGAAAATTGTTACTATCTTTTCTTTATTAGAAAATAAAGCAACTGTGGATAATTTAAATATTTAAGTGAAAATTTAAAACAATATTCATTGTTGCTACAAACCCTTTAAAACCTTTGAAAATTATGGAATGAAAATGTTTAATTACTGGCCAATTTTGAATTACCAACCAAGAGCATAGTATCCCTGCCTTAGCTAATATGTAAACAGAAACCTCCCTGTGGAAGGGCTCACTAAACAACCTAATGACATCCATTCACTGAGTAAGCCATTTACCATTTTTCATTGTACGAGGGTCATCCGGAAAGTAGTACCCGTTCGTGAAATAAAGACACAAAAGTAAATATTAACAAACATAAAACATTTTATTTGAAAGAGGATACTTTAAACTACTTCTCAACATAATCTCCAAGCAAATTAAGGCATTTGTCATAACGTGTGACAAGTTTCTGTATTCCTGCTGCATAGTCCTTCGCCGCCAGCTCATTGAGATACGCGAGGGACCCATCTTGCACAAATTTTTGCATAATGCAGATGGTGTTTAACAATTTCATGAACAATTGTTCGAGAAACATTGGGAAAATGCTCACAGATGTCATCAATTGTGACGCGCCGATCGTTCCTCACGAATTCGTCAACTGAGCTCACCAGTTGGTCTGTAATGACAGACGGTCTCCCCGAACGCTCATCGTCGTGTGTGTTCCCCCTCCCCATGTTGAAGTTGCGACACCACCGCCGAACAGACGACTCGTCCATTACATTGTCTCCATACACCTCCTTTAATTGGCGATGAATATCACATGGGCGAACGTTTCTTGCATTGAGGAATTTAATCACTGCCCTCACTTCACAACTGGCGGCGTTCTCAATTTTTTTAAACATTGTAAACAATCACAGAAACAACACAGGCAATGCTAGCGTCACGCAACTTGGCTCAGAGAAGGCAGACAAGCCACTGAAGCTATCTGACCTCGTCCAGCGGCTACTCGCGTCGTCAGCACTTCATGCGGAACGAACGGGTACTACTTTCCGGATGACCCTCGTACATTCAGTGCTATCTTTCTTGTGTATGCCACAGCAGTGTTTCTGGCCATTTCTGAGGAAAATGATAATGTATGATACATTAAAATGTGTTAGCACTAAAATGTTGGCATTTTTGTGAGATACAAATTCGACAATAGTTGTGACTGATGATTCTGGTTGGCATTTCCAAAGAATTGAAGTTCAGAAGTACTTGATTTGAGAGTAGGCTCTGTACTGATTGGACACGGTACTAAGATAACGAATTAATATGAAGGCTCAATAGCAACCATATTATGGCTTATTAGGGGAAGAGATGGGAAAGGCAATATGAGGAGGTGGAAACAAAGGGTTCAGAAGTAATCCTTGAGTGAAATATGGGCATCATTCTAATGCTTAGCATTGTAATGGATGTTCCATGGGAGGAGGATATGTAGTTTAGGGTGGCAGGAGATTTTATAGAAGTGGGATGGCTCAATCATGGAAAAATGTAAGTTTTGGAAAATCCTACCGCAGTAATTTGATGAGCTCTGCAAGTAAACCTAGTGTGTGTGTGCTTAGAAAATTATCTACAGTAAAACCTCTATTTACTTGTCAATTATTCCTCCACTGTCTTTATGATGATTCTTGAAAATCAAAACCAAATTAGTATTTACCACAAAATTAAAATTTTATTAAAAAGTTCAATTTCCTTTGATTAATTGTAATTTTATTGAAGCAAAGAATGTTGGGGAAGCAAGAAAGGGGGTAAATTGTTAGTTTAGTATTATTATTATTCAAATTAATGGACTTATTTAGAAATGTGGAGATACCGACACTGTCCATTCAATATATAAATAAGAATTTATGACTGTGCATCCCATTTCATAGTAGAGTGAAAAACAAGAAAATATTGAAATATAGTCCTTCGTTATCACCCAGCCCCTGTATTTAACTGAGTGGATCATTTATAACGGTGACTTTGTTCGTCTCATTTTGATATTTATTTTTTGAAAAATATTTAATATTGACTCAATTATTTCACCAAGTGTACCATTATGATTATTTTCTATTGTGCTCATAATATCTTGACTTATTTTTACTCATATCAAAATATTTTTAAATTCCCACACTCCAATGTGCACACAATTCACATTGACTTACAAATAATAAACCTTAGAGCAGGTACATCACCTATTTTGCATCATGTAAATTTTGTTGCATGGAGGTTTTACTGTAAACGGCAATGTATAAGAAACACACTCCCTGCTTGAGGAGCAGCTTGTCACTGGATAGGAAAAAACATTTTTAAATTGGTGAGGGTGAAAGGTTGGTACTCGTTATGGGCCATTGGAATAATTCCAGTGCCATGGCTGTAGCTGATGTTGGGATTTCACAAATCCTGTCGGAATTCTTTAGTATGTTGATATGAAGGAGTGAGTATGAAGCACAGGGATTATCATGGGGGAAGAAGGAATCAAAATGACATGCAGTCTGTTCATTAGAGGTGGAAGGGCTTCATTTTATGGGAAAGAAAGTGGTCTGTAATCAGCTGTTTTTTTAACATGATATCACACAAAATATTACATAGTTGCCATTGAGATAAAGTTTTAGTGTTAATCACATGATGACACACACTGATGTCTCAGATTTTGGGATAATCTGTTGAACAATAAAATAATTACTTTCAAAGGTTTCTTCTGTATATCTATGGTCTTTGTCCTTAAGCATTCCATCTTATTTAAGTTTAACATTCATTAAGATTCTATTTCACAGAGCTCATGGCAATGGTTAGATATTTTTTCTGATTATCTGTTGTAGATTTTTGGGAAAAAATTAAATGTCACATTCTTGATGGCATCAGTTAATGCTTACTATAGACAATTAAATACTCTGGTGGGATTTGGCAAGGCAGCAAAGATGTATCAGGACAGGTCTATCTGTTATTTAAAAACTTAGCAGTTAAAGATAACTGACCCCAATGCAACATTAAAATATATCTCTTTGTCACTGTCTCCTCTCATGCCTTTCTTCCTGGGTTGATAAACATTGCCATTTTGAGGTTTTACTATTATGCACCGAATAAACATGTGGTGAGCTTCAGCAGAAAAGTGTTGTGCATTAATTTATTGTTTTGGCTCCTCTTTGATGAGCATGTCACATTCACTCCATGAGAAGGTTCACTCCAGTAAGATAGAATGCTTTTCCCACAAACATTACCATATTTATTGTTCCCTTCCCCACTTTTGTGCGCATTGGGCAGCTGGAGATGAAAACAAGTGCTTGTGTGTATGGCACAGGGCAGGGGGAGGGGGGGGGAAGAGTTGTGTGTGACTCCGGGCAAAGATGCACAGGTGGGGCACCGTGTGTGTGTGTGTAACATCTAACGTGAGCCAATTCTCGTCTGTCCCCCTGCTGGGTGTGTCTCATGGACGTCTGCACGGAGAGAAGGCGGGCCTACCTGCAGGTGGACGATCGGGACCCCTTCCTGCCCCACCCCACGTCCTCGGCCTCCCTCTCATCGTCGTCTCGCCGCCGGAGTCAAGGGTCGTATGGAAACGCGGTGGGGCGGTACTTTGGGCCGCCCCCCCCACACCCACCACTGATATGGGCAAGCGCCCCTCCCCCCCCACCCTCTCCCCCCATTACCCCTCCCCCTCTCCTGTACGCTATCCGTCGGAACTGCCCCGACGATGCATGAATGGGGGAGGGTGCGTTTGCATTTTGCTCTGCCCAATGGTTTGCTGCTCCTCCTGCTGCTGCTGATGATGATACATGCGTGTGTGTGTGTGTGTGTGTGTGTTTTTTTTTGTGTGTGCCTGCCTGCCCTTGCTCTGTTTTGCTGAGTGAAGCATTTTAATAATTTGATACAAAGAACATTTTTTGAGAGTGATATATGCTGGTATGCCCTGGTTTACCCTCACCATTTGAAATGATGCTGTTGATCAATATGCATAAGGCCCTGAATTATGTCAGAGTAATAAAGAGGTTGCATCCTGTGATTTTTTTTATGAATTCGAGGAGCCACATATGGAATGTACACATTTTATTTTCACTGTTTCAAGCTTAGTAATCAGCAAAATTATTGCACAATAACAGCAAGAACTTGGATGTAAACACAATCCACCTTTTAATATATTTTATAGATAGTTGAAATGAAATATTGCAGGTATTTCCCCCATGTGTCATGCCAAAATTCATTTGATATTAGTTTAAAAATATGATAATTGCATGAATTCACATCTGACACCCAAGCATACCAATGTAGTTAATTTCTTCATTGATAAATAACTATCTTTTTAGATAGCTATTTTATTTATATAGAGACAAACTTTCAGATACAGAGCTCCTCCTTTTTTTAATTTATTTATAATCATCGATTGTGAAATAAAATTCAAATGATTAAGTTATATAAAAATTAACTAAGTCAGTGTAAGCATAATTTGACGATTAAGAGTTTTGGAGATATTTATTGTCTAATCCATAAAAATAATGGAAAGACAATGTAAATACTTTAAGGGGATATATTTTGGTGTTATGTTTTCACTTTTCTTTTGCAACCTTTTGGTTATTATGTTGGCTGTTCCAATTTGCATTTTTTTCTGGAATGCATCAATGGCAAAAATCAGGGTATGCTTGTGCACTTTAATGTAATTTTATGTTATTTGATAGTTATTTGAAACTGAAAGAGGGGCCTTTCTTTTGAGATGGTGATCTGCAGGGATGTTCTTGTGTTTTTAATTACATTGTGACCAAAGAATGACGTTATTATCTCTATTTCATTGATTATGAGATTGACATTAATTAATGTCATAAACTTCATTGTTTTTATTTTTTGTAAGCTATTGAGCATGGCACTATGGCTGACATATCTTTCTTTTTTCTATGTTGTAAAATGCTGAAAATATTTGATTTTGATATCTCCTTAAAGGGGCTTGCTGGTTAGATTAAAGCATCAGTGGACATTGTCAGCAATAATAGCAGTAATGCTAAAAATACTATCAGAATTCATATTGAAATACAGGTACAATAGTGATTTTCCACATATGTGTATTTGTTTCGTGTGTTTTACCAAGTTACAGCATCACCAATTTTAAAGATATCATATTAAATATCATAGAGTTCTAGTATATATTCATAAAATTGAGGGTTGGAGCATTTCACATTGCTTAACCCAAGAACGGTAACACTATTTTTTTCACCCTATTCTGGAAACGTGATAATTTTTAAAAATTCATATCTCACACCCATTATGACAACGAAAGTCCTATGGGGGCTCATTTTTTTGTTTTTTAATCTCGAATCACGTGACCCATTGATTGGCGTGAATTATGGTAAAGGTCCCGAGTCTCAAACATTAGCCGTTTTTGTTTGGTGCGAGATATCAACCTGCTCTGGAGTGTTTTTTCACCCGTTATAGTTCTATGGTTAAATTTAATGGGTAGATACATGGGTAACTGGGTTGAGAAGACCAGTCAGTAATGGCTATGTTGAAGGAAGTTCAGGTGATGGGGGGATTAGACAAGAACATTGCGTGAGAAGGAAGTAGGGAGTATAGTTGTAAGTAATACAGGAGTTCATCAATGGAGGAAATGTTTGTTCATTGCATATATTGACATTAGGATCTTCTTGTATAAATACCCTAATTCCATTATGTCTCTATACCTGATGATGCTATAGCATGGTGAAATTTATCATACCAATAAACATCTGTGGAAAATTATTATTTTAGGTGTTTTAAAATTAATATCAAAACTTACGCAAAGTGAAGCAGTTTGATCCATGCTACCAAACGAGGAATTTACCTATTGCATTGAAAAAATATTATTATTGTAAGAGCTAGTTATTGTTTATTTAGTATTGAGCAGGCTTTGTTTTAGAAAATCGACAAATTGCTATTCTCAAGAGAATTGACCCGACTGATAGAAATGACAAATGTTGTGCATGAAATGATGAATGTGATTTTATTTACATTTATACCTGCTATTGGTACATTTTAGCATGCTGTTAGTTTTTCTGTGTGTTGGAGTTATGACTTAGAAAAACATTTAATTGCACTTTGTAGCTTAGTATTTAGTGAAAAAAATGTAATGAAATATTTTGTTCATAATTAAAATGGCTAATAGATGTAAATGAGTGTATATCTGCTCCTGTAGTGTGAGTAAATACTAAAGGCAGTTAAATAGTTTTATTTTATTTTAATGCTTAGCCCATACTGCTTCCCTTGTCATGGTTGCTTTGTTGTTATATCAAGCATTCAGGAGACAGGTGTTTATTTTGTCAAAATAAATGTAAAAAATAGCTCACCATATAATGCTGATTCTATATATCTAGTAAATTTGGAGGTTATGTTAGTTTGCATAGGGGTATGACTTTATTATGATTCTCACCGTGTGAACTTGTTGAGATTTGATGGCTTTGTGCAGGAGTTACAATTGAGGTTTAAACAATGAATTCTTCAGTTTTGATGTGAATTTATTTTTCAATTTATGCCAATAGTTTCCTTACTGATCATTCTTTTACTTGTGTGAAGATATGAAGTGATATTAACGAAGTGACTGATGAGAATTCACAATAATTTGTTAGTGGATGAGGTTAGTTATTGGTGGAAGTCATGCTCACAGTGTAGACTGCATTGACATGATCAACTTTTTGTCTATGTTGTGTCAGTTTCATATGAGCTATAATATGAGAACCACCAATTCAACAGTCAGTTTGATAGGTGAAGGTACAAGCTCTCTCATGCTACGAGGCAGTACAAGCATGTTAAATTCAAATATCATGAATTTACTATATATAATTGATCCAGACTCCCAGGGAAATCTGGTACCAAGAAAGTCGCACCACAGGAATTCAGTTGGAAGAATCATCTAGGCATGGCCTAGATTTTGAACTGATAACTACTCTGCCAGGGCTGCCATGCTGGTCTGCACTGTGTGCTAAATGATAGAATTGATTTGAATTTGTTTGTTGATTATATTTATACTCAGGAAATGCTATGATGATCACAATTTTAGTATAAAGCAAGCATTTGCAAAATGATTAAATGTCTAATGAAGAATATGGAATTATTATAGAACAGTTTTAATTATTCGATTTTATTTTCTCATAGTTTCCATGGTTTATCTAAGCCCAACTTGCCTTGCGATTTCAGCTAAAGAAAGATTTTGCACACATTGGACATTGAGTAGGATTAATTTGCCTCTTAATATGAGATTAGTGGGTTACATCCCTCCATTTTTCCCATGTAATCTTAATTCCTTTAGGCCATAATAGCTCTTTTTTCTCGCTTATTTTTGTATTTGGATGACTTTTGTTATTGGCTTAAGTATTTGTCCCAAACTCTCTTGGTTGAATTCTTTGGTTTCTCACCATCTATTATATTTTCCGAAGAATCAAATCTCTCTTAAGACTTCCTCAGTCTGACTGTTTTTCATTCTCTCAATAGTGACTCATATGAGCCTTTCCTCTTTTACACATCTGCGTGCTTCTTTGCTGTCATTTTATCTGAGAAATACCTCCATTCTAAATTTATTTGATTCATTTAATGGCCTCCTCTCACTAATTATCTACCATTGATCCATTGAGGTATCAATTTACTTTTGGGTTAGTTTGCAGGAATATTATCCTGTATTTAGGAAATAAAAACAAAGATAGAATAGTATTAGGATGACTAATGTGGTGGTGTATCAGTGCCTTCCACATCACAGTTGTCAGATCAAGTTCTGTGAACTTCACTCTCACCCTTGGGTGTAACATTTCATATTAGATTCTAGTCCTAAGGGATGCAGTGGGAAAGCTGCTGAAGTAGGCAAAGCAGAAGAAAGCAAAGAGTTGAATGGTAGGAGGTGTTGCGCAGACGGTTTCTGATTACTTCCAGACTTTCTGCTCAATGGCATCTTAAAGAGATACACGTGACATATTTAGTCATAGCAATTAGAAATTCTGCCCATACTTCACCTCAAAGCCAAGAGCTTTTAGAGATGGAGTAAGTAATTATGCGGCTATTGTTTAAGTGAATTTAAATTAATACATAACCATGAACTTTCGGAGATCCCTTTAAGAATTGTAGAATCTCAATTAATTCATTAATGAGCATTACTGGTCATAACTCAATCATACACCATTGAGAGCCTATTGAAAGATGCTGAATCTGGAGGCTATTTGCCAAGTATACATTAAATGAAAATGAGAGTTTGTATAACATGACCAAGTCATGAAGTATTCTTATTTTCTGCTTAAAATTGTATTGTATGAAATTCATTTGACTATAAGAAAAGAAGAAAGTCCTATGAGAATAAGAGAGACCATTCAACAACTTATGGACCCTGACAACTTTTGGTCTCTTTTTTGCAGGAGGGTTTGGGAAGGGAGCTATTTAATTTGGCTTTTGGTTAAGAACTCTGAATAAGGATGCATATATTCATTGGATAACTTGCCTACCATAAAATTATTGATGTTCTAGTTAGTGCACCTTAGGCATGCCACTTTCAGAGATTCATTTTCTCACTATGGAAATGGGGATTTTATTACTTTGTGTGGACGAGTGTCAATGAAAGAAATGTCATGGACTTTAATTGCTCATTGAAGAATTAACAGTGAGTAACAGTGTGGATCACTCCAAAGAGTAACAACAATTCCGGTGTCTGATGAACATTTAAAAAAAATTAAAATGACTCAGGTTCTTCATAGCATAGTGGAGGGAGGGAAGTGGAATGGTGGAATATAGGGATTTAAAATGTGTAATTAAAGGATAAGTTCATTATCAGTCTGTAAATGCTAATCTGTTTGTTTAAAATGCCTTATCACAAAGGGTGCAGCATTGACAGCAAGCATGGTTTCACTTTCTTTCAAAACTGAAGGTTGGACTGTTGAGAGATATTCAGTCTCATGTTACATGCATATTTTCACCGCAGGGATTCACTATTAGTTTTGCAAGCTATGAGATGTTTTTAGTTGCTTTTGGTTAATTTTGACTTCACACACTACACTGTGGTGGTTACACCACATTGTGAAACTTAACCTACTGCATTTCCACCACACTTGGAACTAGGCCAGAAAAAGTTTTATCTGACATTACCTTCATTTGATTGGGTGCCTTCAATCAAGTGGACAATAAATGTACAATTATCAACTGCCAGCATATTAGGTGACATTATTCAAATATTGGAAAAATGGGGTAAATTTTTTTCTTTGAGGTATGATACTGTAGCTGTTGAAAATTCATCATAAAATGGAAACCTTTTTAAGTCACATATTTTCTCTCCCCAAGATCTCAGCTCAGAATTTAAATGAACACTCTTTAATGATTTAAATACCCTGTTGCAGTTGGTACCCCAGGTAAAGTGAGCCTTTGACACAACCCAGGTTTCAATTCAATTTCAAGGATTTAATGCATCATCATCAGGTGCAGTAAAATAAAACTTCACTCAGGGTTGTAATGGATGTACCAACTACCAATTATCAGCATGAGTAAATAATATTTTACATTCTAACTTCATGACATTGTTCTCGATACTTTGGGATTGCACATTGTATAGATATGTATTAATAATTTCATGTAGGTTTTTTCTAAATCAACTTCTTATCAGAAGTGAAGCACAATTCGAAGATGTCTGTTCAAATTGTGTTCTTTTTCACCTTCCTGATGGACTTAAGATAATTGACTAAATTGAGGTTGAATGTTGTAATTGCCATGGTAAAAATTTGAAATGAAATTGTTCCATCTACAATTTCCATTAGTTCATGGTGAATGAGAAGAGTAAAACAATAATCTATCTTGCAATTATAATTATCTTTATATTTAATCATCAGTTACTCATAAATATAAATAATGATTTCTTAATCTGTTATTTTGTCAAATACATACTAGGTTAAGAAGCTGGAAGGTAGAAGCTCTTGTCTTATTACAATGCCTCACAGCACTATTTTTCAATCCATATGAAGAAAAATTAAAATTGAGACTTTCAAGAGATATATGCTTTTGCAGCCTTTTCCAATATTTATTTCTGATGGTTAGTCTTGCTACCAAATTAAAAGAAACATGGAGGAAAAGGGAAATAAAAGGACTACATTATTTTTAATCATAATTACATTTTTAATTATATCATCATCGCATGGCACGTTTATAAATATGCATTAATGACTTTACAATAAAAACAGTAACCTCCTAAACATAGGATGCACTATACTTTTCCACAGAATAGTAGCTGGTTGATGCCTTTCTGTAGAAGAGGGTGGTCCTTCCTCTGTTATATGTCTGTACAACTTCCATGAAGTGAAGCCTGAAATCATTATTTGAAATTGTTAAGCATTTATTTTGTTTCATGGCTAAAAATAATATTCATGTTCCCTTGATATATTCCTGCAACAAAAAATAGTGCACCTAAATATGATTGTATATTATTGAACATTTTTAGTTTCTCCGAGTCTAAAAATTAATTTGCTCCCATAGGAAAAAAAGGTTCCCAAAATTTTAAAAAATATGCATAAGTTATCGTCAAGTGCTATTGAATAGTATTGTAAATACTTAGTGGTATCATGCTTCTTAACTAGAATTGACAAAGACTAGTACCAACTCTTTAATAAATAGATAAAGAACGTACTACGGCCGAGTGCATGGAAAGAATGTAAAACCCAAAGCCGTACACTTATTACTTACACCTAAGTGTACGGCTTTGGGTTTTACATTCTTTCCTAGTACCAACTCATTGCTACTAAATATATCTGTATACAAATTGTTATATAATGAATTATATTGACTTGTTCTGGATAATTCCTTTGGGTGAACAAATTGTAATAATTTGGGTAGATAGCAACGAGGAAACTAGGAAGTTGCCAACCAAGTGAGAATTGGAGGAAATGTGCGAGTGTTTGTATTGAAGCTGTTTCATGCATTTTACCACTCCATGTAGTTGATGTTTTACTGATTAAAAATAAAATTGGAGTCTCAATGTGTGACTCTCTTCCAAATCAATTATTTTTTTAAAGATAGAAAAGTATCTCCATTTGATTTTTTCATTCAGTTCCAACTTATTTTATTTCTAAAACTAATGCATGCCTCTTTATTTACCAGTCAGAATAAAAATACTCAATTTTTGAATAGCTCTATTTCAGCAATAAGTTTAAGAAACAAAATAACATGTTACTACTTTTGATCACTAGGGAAGTTGAGCTATATTTTGAGGTTGATTTAACCTTTAAAAATGAGAGTTGAAGATTTAGTTGTAGTGTTATGCCAACACCGTCTTTACCCCATAGTCTGACTACTATAATTGAAGGCCAGAATCTTTTCCCTTGGCTTAAAAGCCACAACTGTACATAATTACAGCCTTGCCACTGGTCTCCAGGGAAAGGATGAAAGAACTTGGCTGGGATTTGAGAGAGCATAAAGTGAAAAGACTGTTGACTGTTACATTAATTTTTAACTCGCTTTGTCTCAACAGGGTTATTGAAAAATTTGATGAGTATTTCAAAGGAAAACCCAGTTTATGGCAATTGCCACGTTTGGGAATTCAAATTACAGCCTTACAGAGAACTGTAAATAACTCAGTAGGATTTATGGGATCATATCACTCTCTTAATATCATGGTACCTATTTGCATCAAAATTCTGGAGGCTAGAGATACACCCTACTCCTTCAAAATAGACCAAATTGTGGCCCAGTGCCCTGTGAACCAATCAAATGAATACCATGGGCTCAATCCTCGAGCCCTGAGGGGTGCGGAGGGCTAGGGGCAGCAGTGAACACCTGAGCTTAAGGAGGAGTGTTTGCATGTGAGATATCTGTTGGAATCACCTTGAATGAGATCTTGTGTAATAATGACGCTTGTCATGTGGACCAACAGAGATGGCCGAGAGGCGAAGCAGTCCCACCACCATCACCACCAGCGGGGCCAGCACCATGCAGCGCCACACAGGAGCGCCGGGCGTGGGCCTTCCTCCTCCTCCTCCCACCATCGGTCCGGCACCCACACGGGCCCCCCTGCTCCTTCTGCGCCCCCCGACAGCGGCCCCAGTGGCCCCACTGGGTCCTCTGCAGTCATGCTTGGACCCAACAATGGGCAGTACCCGACTCTGAGCAAGCAGTGCAAGACACTGGAATCGGCAGACTTCTACTGACTGGAACCTGACCGGCCTGAGTATAAAGTCAGTGAGCTGTGAAAGTGGTTGCCAATAGGGGTTGTGCGCATTGTTGTACAATGCAGGCCTTGTTGCTGTTGATGCTCTGTTTCGCTGATTTGTTTTGGCGTCTTTCAACATACTACCTAGTATTTAAAATTGTCTCATCTTCATGCAAAAAAAAATCACATTCCTTTTTCTCCGCATTGTTGATTCGTAATCAGAGACGTGTCAGGGCCCAGCCATTCCGTGGGCCACCTGGTTCTGGTTGTACAAGTGGTCCAACTTTCCCACTCTTGATTAAGGCTGTTTTCCATGCATGTGATTGTTGGTATCAAATTTGTATCTGTGTATTTATTGATTGTGACACCCGTCATTAATCCTTTTATAGCAATCATGCTCAGTCATTTCAGGTATAGAAGCCAGGCCCTTTAGGAAGTATATAGACGATAAAAACTTCCTCAACAACCTCTGACAAATGTGTCTTCCACCTGAGTAATAGTTGGTTTTGATTGTCTTGTAGCCTCTCTCACCCTCTCTTTCTCCCCCCCTCTCTCCAATGTCATATTTGAAATATGAAATTGTGAATGGGGGCTAACAGGAAGGCTCTTTGGTGGCAGTCAATGTTTCTAATGTGCTCACTTAAAAAATACTGCGGTCGGTCCAAGTTTATGTCCCATGTGTGTGTGTGAGTGGATGAGTGAGTGGATGAGTGTGTCCGAGACTGCAAGAATGGGAGCAGTTAAACCAAAGAGAGAATAAATGAAGATGTACCTCCTTCAGAAACAAACAGCAAGAAATGTGCAGGTTACAAATTAGTGTAGTTTGCCTTACTTAGCTATTTAATGGCCCATAATGTCTATGGATTGAAAATGGGCTTTGTGGATTTGAGAGTGGAGGTTACCTTTTGCAATGTGGTGCAATCGTAAATGAATTTTGTTAATGCTATTGCTGGACAATGATTACGAGACTGGCTGTTAAATAATGACTATAGTTACAACTACTTTCCATGCATGCACGCCGATGAGCGTGAAGTCTCATATGCTAAATACTGTCAAATGCAACTAAGTGGTTCAACTTTTTCATTAGATGCTTAGTTGGGACAGGATTCTTCAAAATTATTGAAACCTAGCATGTCAGTAATGCTAGTTTACTAATAAAATAATGCTAATTAAACAATACTGCCATATTTCTAGATTTACAAATTGTGAATTGAATCTCCTAAAGTCGCCTGAAAATTGTGGAATACTATCAATACATATTTTATTGCTGTGTCCTATTTTTTACACAGAATGAGATGCCAATTTCTGAATTAATTTAGATTAAATCATTAGGAAATCATTTTTTCAAAAGGATTATTGGGATCAAATTTATGAATATGCATGTTTGTCAAAAGTTGTACGTTGCAACTGAAATGCAAATGATAAATTAAGACTTTTTTCAATTTTTTATGTGGGTATAGTATGTATTTCAGGTTTCCTTTTTTAAAAAGGAAAGTTTTTTGCATGTTAGCATGCAAACTTGTGTGACTGTTTGTATGTACGTGCATGTTGACATCTGTATGAATGCAACAAATATAAGCTAAACACACGGAGATGGAAATAGATGTACAATCACTAAAGAATATGGCAGGATATTTGGTTGAAACATATGGAAATACATTCCTTTGGCTGATGGAAGAGGCAAAATTGCATAAATGATTGAATACTACTGTGAGTGTCCTTCTTTTGTGTATTTTTGATTTTAAACACAGTATTAATTTTGCCTTATGCTACCACCCTCCTGTATTTTCCTGTGGGTGCATATTTATTCTTGCACAAACACACATACCACAATAGGGAAAGAGATGTTCTAATAAATGAAATAAATGGTGTACTTATAAGAGTCTGTCTCTCCTTCAATCTAAAGGCTGGTTTTAATGTCTACAGCTCTACCACACAGTGAAATTAATTAAATTTCGTAATAAAGTTTACCAAAAAAAACAGATATACCAAAATGATATTTACAATTGGGAAAAATTTCAAAATGACTTCCCACAAATAGTAGGTATATTCAAATAATGAGTAAGGCACAAGTTTCACGTGAGGATTTCAGTGATAGCAATCCCAAATGTAGTTGATCCAAAACTTTCCTCTTAATAGTTAAACCATTTAATTGCATGAAAATACCTGCAAGTAATTAAGTTGCAGAACCACCTATGTTCATTTATCTGAAAATTTGACAAGATAAATTTAATTAAGTCAATCTTTTTATTCACAGGTTATGAAAATTAGGTATCAAAAACTGATATTTCCTTCATTAAATACAAAAAGTGTGGGATCCAAACTGTATATGCACAAGAGACTGGGGTTTTGTGTCCCTCCTGAAAAGTGTACTGCTAGGATGTGACATGTTTTTTATTTACACACAGCTCTTATGTACAATCTTTGTATTCATATCATTTATTAAGCATCTATCTACATTTCTATCATAATATGGACCATATTTATTTGGGCACATGTACTCAAATGCATTAACATGAGCATATATCATTTTGGTCATGAATAAAAGTTTCATACAACATGGTGTAGACCTCAAATTTGAAGACATTTCCAACTATGTAGACTAAAACATATGTGGTGTATGCATGTACATACATATGAGATACATGCATATACCTTCAGCACAGTCTTCCTCTGATGAAGGCTCACATGCTGAAGAACACACGTGGAAGTTTTCCTCCTTTTCTTCTGTCTTCCCCTATTATGTAATGGCTCCAGTAAAAGTAGTTATCATGGAAAAGTGTTTGATGTTATGCATATTGGAATGGGATTGAAAAAATGTAACTTCATTATTGCTGAGGATTGCTTAGGGCCCAGAACGTATGCAAAATTCCTTTTTTTTTAATATATTTTTTTTCCGATGCATTCCTACAGCATCCCTCAGAATTTGAAATTCAGCATAAGCTCTAATAGATTTGTTGCAGATATTTCCAATTTTTTAAAAATCATTTTCAAACATTCTTTAATTTGTGATTTGAAGCTTATTAACTTAATTTTTTTCTTTCGGTGTTTAGGTCTTCTGTAGCTCAAAAATTATCTTCTTTAATTTTGCTTTAAACATCATCACTGCATGTAACAAAATATAAATATTGAAGAGTCATGCTTATTTAAGAGTGGAAGAACTTTGATTAGGAATAGAAAAGACTTTGTTTATCCGTTGCAATTAATTTCTAATGATTATTGCCGACTGATTCAAGAACAGAGCTGTGCTGGACAAATAGAGGGCTAAGGGGAAGATGATTTTTATTAATAATCTAGTATTCCACTACTTAGTGCCGCATGTGCTGATTAATCCAAAAAGGCCATGGATAAGGCTCATTAAAATCTCTTTATTTGCTTCCTAAGGCAGTCTAGCATATTTTTGTTCACATAAGAAAGGGAACTGGATTGGAATAAAGTACATTTCAAGTAATGCCTTAAATTGATTAAAAAAGAAACATTGCACACAGCTAGAGTAATACTTCTAATGATTAATTTGGTTATGAAAGTTATGGCAATCCGTTGGAATAATGAGTAGTGCCAATTTTGTTTCACATTTTAATATCCTATTTATTATTCCTTAAAGTTCCAATAAATTCAGAAATTCAGTAAAATATGTTTGCTTTCTATTCTGCAATTCTCAAATTTTTATGGATGTAAATCTAAGTATGCTTGGTATCATGACCAAATTCAGTGAATCACAGCATAAAATGTAAGTCATTTCAAATAATGAGTCCATAAGAACATTATCAGCCGAGATAGCTCGGACACTTGGGAAAAATGAACTTTAAAATTGTAAATAATAATGTAAAATCAAGTTTTTCCCAAATTTTTAAATATTAGTTATGCAGTCCTCATGAAATCTTATATTTTGATCTGTCATGGAATGACTAACAGAAACAAGCAAATGTATAGAATAATCTGACTTCTTTGTAAATTATCTGTTATTATTTTTTAAAATTGAAATTGCTGCAATTGATGTGTGTGGTGGCTACAATGTCATTTCTGATACACATGACCTCAACATTGGACATATGGAGGCACTTAGCTCAAAAGTTGGACACTGTAATCATAAATTTTTATAAGGCATCATGGCAACCTTTGTGGATTATATTGTTATCTGATACTTCATTCCCATGCTTTTCTTAATGGATATTCATATCTCTTCAGTTAGATTTTGCCCAAAAAAAATTGTTATTATATAAGTTTTCAAATTAACAGCCTATACTTTTTAAACTTGTAACCAGAGTGTGGCTTTTTATGAATTCTCTTCATTCTAGTTTTCCAGAGAAAGATTATTGAAATAAAATTCATTAACCTTGTTGCCATAAAGAAAGGTTCAACCAGGCCAGTTTTGAGGAGAAGCAGTCGTCTAAAAACAGGTTAAAAGACATGTTTATTACTTGGACCTTTTGATTGAGCTGATTTTATCACAGTTCTGGTATGAACAAATCAGGTCTGGAGAATTTAATCATCATACAGTTATTTAAAATTCTTAAGTGCCTGGGAAGTCAATTGCGTATTTGGAAACATTAAATTAAGCTGATTCTTACAGGGTGACTCTACCCTTCTATGCCATGATGTGCAAGATTCATGAAAGACTGGGAAAAACTATAGATGATTGATTGCTATTGGCTATTCTCTGAGAGGTAATTAGTTTATCGCAATTGTCTTCAGCTATCCTGGAACATAAGATTACATGCTGCAATTTTTGTGCTGATCACACTGTCCTAATAACCATATGTCATGTAGCTGAATTCTTCGAAAAATTAACTGAGTTTAGGAGGCAGTGAGGGTGTGTGGAGTAATGGAGTGCATTATGTAAGTCCAATGAAGTGCCATTTCACACCAAATGGAATTATACTTTCATAACAAAACCAAAAATGGTAATCCATTAAGGTTCACTGAGATAACTTTCAAATTGTACTTGCATGAAATGTTGTTTTACCCTCAGATTGTGAGTCTGTTGCATGGCACTCAGAGCAATTTATTGAATGGTTTCACTGGGTGTTTAGGCTATTGGTTTTCTGGGGAAATCAATAGCATATTGCTGATGACACATTACAATTGTACACAATCTCTTATTGGCTGACTTTGACGACATATGCAGGTCATGGTGGTGGCAAGACCACATTCCCCCCCGCACTGCTTCAGCATGATGCAGTGACATGTAGGGTTTGCATGAAAACATTTGAATTTTTGATTGATGCTTGTGTGAAAGTGTGTTTGTATGCATGAGTCTTCACTTGTACAAATAATTTTAAAAAGTTAATAATGTTATATACATATTTGTATCAATGATTGTTAATTTGAAAATGATCCTCGGATACAATTAAGATGCATCCTATCAGATGCATTTGGATTCCAGAATTTAGTATTTAATAAGAAATATGAATTACTTCTCTGTGTCAAAAAATAAATGTGATTTTCTTCTATCAGTTAGCCTCTAGTACATGCCAATCTTGATCGTTTTTCCAGCAATTTAAAATTCATAATTTTTCCATTATAACATTAATGAATTAGAGTTGTTTGTCTGTATCATATTTCAAATATGTTTCCAATTGCATGCTATCTTTTATTTTGTCCAGATACAATATCACATGATGCACATCATAG
This sequence comes from Hetaerina americana, assembly GCF_022747635.1. Taxonomy (NCBI): domain Eukaryota; kingdom Metazoa; phylum Arthropoda; class Insecta; order Odonata; family Calopterygidae; genus Hetaerina; species Hetaerina americana. Next base: position 102,605,205 of record NW_027286874.1, on the reverse strand, counting down.
TTTTTTCAAGTAATAAGTTTGCATTATATTGTATGGATAAAATATTTGATATTGGCTTTACAATAAGTGTTCTTTTAATGTTGCTTTATGTTTTTATGAGGATACATTTCTAGTGTTTGATATATTCATATATTAGAGGCATTATGTTCCACAGTGAAAACTTAATTATAATTAACTGGGTTTTTTGCGACCTTTTTGAATGTACAACACCCACATGACAGAGCATATGACGCACCATCTTACTGAACTAATGATGCCACTCACCGCTCTTAACACTATCTATACTACTTTATCAAACATGAAGTAGTTTTCCATTGCAGTTGCTAAGGTACAATATTCCGGATAATTCTAATCACACACACACATACACACACACATATATATTAGGGGTGTGTTTAGGAGTACTTTTGCTAGTTGAATACAAACTTAATATTAAATGATTCTTGATTAACAAATGATTAATGATTTGAATCTATCACTTTTCCCTATTATGGGATTTTCCATATCAAGGGAAGGAATCATGGGATTTTTGGGGTGAATGTAGCACGCACTACAAAACGTCATTGTTGGTGCTGCAACTGATTAACCACTTCACCCTATTTTTTTCTATTAGGCATTATTGACAAACACCAAATTCATCAACGATAGAAATTAATTGATCCATTACATTCGCTTTCGTCTTTGAATTATAATACACATCAAAATGTACTAAAACAGGATAAATACCATATCTGCCTTAATAAAAGCCATGTTTTTTCCATATTTTGTAATGAAAAAATCACCGTTTACTTAAATTCAAGCTGCAGAAAAAATTCATTTGTGATGGATGTACAACATACCTTTATTATAAAACAACAATTTTTATAGCTTTTCATCCCAATTAGCCCCATTACTTTGATGACTCCTTGGAGCAAAATATGGTTTTTCCGAAGCAAACATGTGAGATAATGCAAAGAATCAATGTGAAGCTTATGTTAGTCATTCAGTAATAAAAATTAAGGTCTTCATTAAGGTTATGCCATTGCTGCTACTTCATAAATATAGGTTTGCACATGGCTGTATTTTTTAGATAAAATAGTCAATTAATTGTCACAATAGTTCTTGAAATTAGGTAGTAAAGTCACCGAATCTGATGTATAGTTGAATGCAACTGTCTGTTTGTGCAGTTTGTGAAAATAAGTACAAGTTTAGATTGTTTCATCTGTAAATCTTCAAAGAAGGCACTCAAAACTACGAGAATAGTTATGTTTTATCAATTTTTTCAATTAGAAACATCATGGAGGAAATAAATCGGTTTGTTATGACTACAGAATCTCATGGAATGCCTTTTTTCATATCAGTTTGCTAATTATTATGTTCATGATAATGAAGCACCTGTTGAATGAATGTAATCTGTCAGGGATGGGCAAATTTCATCTATTGTTTAGATTTGCAGCATGGTAATTAAGTTTTAGGGTAGATTCAACTACGTATATGAATTTGGAAAAAAAATAAAGGAGAAAGTATTGAATATAAACAGGATGTTGACAGCTGAAAGAGAAGGGTGACTGAAGTGAGAAGGTAAAAGAGAAGGCAGTCAGTATATGGAATTCAAAATATGGGGGGAAAAATTTTGCAATATTAACTACAAAATTAGGAGGAAATAACTGTACACATTAGACAAGTACATAATATGCACTACATTTAATCATCACTGATGTTTGTGGATATGTTCTAATTGTGTGCCATATTCTTTTGTGTTTGATAGCAAACACAAATGCAATCACTACTGTTTACCATATATTTTTGTATCTGATTCAGTTCACCAGAATTTTGACTGCTTTATTTAGAAGTATATAATAATTAAGCTTTGAACACCCTTAATACATGTGCAAACAAACACACACACACACACAAACATGCACATACACATCCACCAACTTAATAAATAAAAAGACTTTGTACTGATATTAGCCATAAGTAATGAATAATGGAAATTATAAGACACACCCAAACCTTTTTGGATTACCTGATTCTCTGTGATGTAAACAGAAACACATGTCTTGCAAGGTTTATCCATGTTGGACGTGCCATAGTTGGGATGCTATGTGTGAAGAATGTATGCTTGATGAGTGTTTCTAATCCACAGACCCTCTGCCTCCAATAGAGGTATTACTAGCTAACCAGAATGTAGACTCATATGTACATATGACTATATTCATTGTTTGCATTCATTGACATACTACTGCATACATAATAGTTTTCAATAGTGAGTTTGCAATGTTGCATGTCATAAGAATAGAGTTGCAATTGAGTCCTTAGTTATTTTTTGCTCATGTGATTGCTAATTGTCAGTTTTAGTGTGGCATATTCTATTAGTTAATTAAATTGAAGTTGATCCAAATCCTTCATCATTATTTAGTAGTTCACAAACTGGTTTTAAACAGTTTGAACAGGCCAATGACTAGTACAAAGTAAAAAAAATGTATGCACTATTGGCATGGTTTCAATAATTTTTCTGTTACACTGGAGAAATGCAGTTAGGACAAAGATTCAATTATTTCAGCTGCGCTCCTTTGCACTATTTAATTTATTTAAGTTTCAGAGTCTGTGTAATTTTCTTTTATTGCTAAGTAAATTGCAAATTGGTTGTTTAGTAAAAATGAACACACAGTTCTTTTTGTGTTAAGATAATGCTTGCATTCCAGGAAATGAATTTCATGGAGATAGCCACTTGCTGGTGGTGCAAATAAAACTTATTTTTGCATATACACACGTCTAAAACCTGATCAGTTTCTACAATGAAAGTTGAAATGACAGAAGCCACGAACTTGTTTGGCTTGTGGGTCTGGATCTGAAAACTCATTAGTTGTATACTATGAGAGAATAGGAATATGGTGACTTTCAATTCCCTTGTGTAATCATGGTGATAAATCCAGTACCTATCTGTTTAACATGGGAAACAGTTTTCCTAGGAAACTCCTCTACTTGTCTGGAATTGTGTGTAAATTTTAGTGAGAAAATTGTACTGTAAATGTTCTTTAACTTTCCAATTGGTGATGTCTGAACTGTTTTCATTGGTATCCTCGCATGTTTAAAGTGAATGAAAGGAAATTTTTGATATCACTTATTAAAAGCAGTTACATGGTTATTCTGTTAGTGTTGTGTTGAAAACACAATTATAAATATGTATATTCCATTATTTCTTTGTTTATTCAATTGTAAATAATTTAAATATGTGAATCGCAGTATGTGCTGTGATCGCAAGCATTTTACCAGTAGCACTGTGATTTGTACGCAGGACATAGTGCAAGGGAAATGGTAATACATAATGAAGTAGTATTAATGATGAGCTGATATTACATTTATATCTATAACTAGTCGTTCTGCTAACTGCCTTTTCATAAAATATGAGTGGATGGATTCACGTTGTCAGGTGTGGAGCCTCCTTGATGGGCAGAGAAACACATACAACTCAGTGGTGCCAAATCAGTATTTCAACTCAACCAGTGTATGGATTTTAAAGACAACCTTGCCTTCCCATGCATACATGTGTTTGTGAATAAGTGTGATATAAACTGAATACTATAGATGCCCATTATTTGGGGCATTCCTGTGTAAAATAATTTAGGTGTTTATTTATTTCTGATTATGTGATGTTTTTCAATTAAGATAGCCACTGTAAGGAGCTGGCTGGTTAGGAATTTTCTACCGAACCTTTGCTGCTACTATTTATTTATAAAATTTCAATAATGCTCAATTTTTATTCATAAATTCATCAGTAACAGTCATAAAACATTTGTGTTCAGATCCTGAGTGGGAGCACATATGAGTGAGTGATTAGGACATACTCTCTTTGTGAACCATTACAAACTCCTTGTGTCTGTCATGTGGCCTATTAGAAAATATCTTGAATCAGTGTTGGGAATTTTAAGAAGTACATACTGCAAATGTTCAAGTGGGCAAAATGACAAGTTGTGTGACTATTCTGCTGTATCTAAATTTTGAAGCATGGAGAGTATATGTACCTCTATGACAGATGTATAGATGGTATTGTGACCTCCGCTTTGCTTGATGTGGTAATTTTTGTTCTAAATGTATAATTATGTGGGCTGTTTTAATATAATATAGGAGCATAGAAGAGGGAAGACTGCACAACTCACCTTTACCACGTAAACATTGACTTCAACAAAGTTGGCAGTGTGTGATTTAAGTGGTAAAAACCCACTGGGTCATCAAACTCTTTACTTTTAGACTGACCACAAATCTGATAAGAGTTCAATTGCAGATGGAGGGTGACTGTATGAGAATTTTGATACAGACTTTCCATAGAAAAATGTATTATGACTATTGCTATTCATTTACACCTAATAACTATAAGAAATCTATAAAGCTCAGTTTTCTACATGTGGATTTATATTATTTAAAGCACAAAGGCCACTAGATCTTGTGTTCATTCTTTTAACTTGTAAATTTTCATTTCAAATAGACTGAAAATAAATTCTACATCCTCATCGAGGCGAGAATGGTGAAATTTTTATTGTTATCTCCCCTAGTGAGATGGATGCTCTGTCATTGTGTCATTTGTGATGCCAAAGAAGGCATTTGGCATAGGTTGTCAGTTGGTGTTTTAGTCATTTGCCTTTTGAATGTAGCACCATGTAAATTGTTGGGATTTGCTCAAATATCACTGGCTCTCAAGGTGCACCAACCAATTTCTAAGTGGTTCAAGGTCAACATCAAACATCACCCTTCCAGCTGAATTCTGGACATTATCTTTCTTTCCCATCAATTCCTGCAGGTACTGCTAAGAATTGGTTGGTGATGCTGTTGACAAGCTGACCCTGTGCAAGATCTGAAGTGCAATGCATGTGTAATATTGGTGGTGTATGGACTAGCTTTCCCACCAAGGTATTCCCACACTCCTCATGTATAAGTTGGCATATTTGAGATGTGGGGGAGATCTCTAAAGCTAATCTCTAAATGGGTGTCATTTATTTAGTTTATTAATAAACACAACTGTTATAATTTTGTTACATATGCTTGGAGTTATTTTATGGTTTATTATTTGTTTTTCAACATTATATTTGAAGACACTTCTTAGTTTTGATGAGAAATTCATTCCTTATTTAAATCTATCATTTCATTAGAACTTAACCCAATGGTCTCTACTTTGGTTCTTTGAGCTGCATAATCTATTCTCTACAGCAGCATATTATGTATTCTTTAAATAGTTTTGGAGTTTAAATTTTAATGATGTCAATTTCCTTAGATACTTTACTTCCAGAGGGAATTTGTTAACTGATAATAGGCCCATGTGCTGAATTCCAGGAGCATAATTTGTAGTTCTTACATATGTTTGATTGATATCATTGTAGCTTCTTGTGTTCTATCAATGATAATTACCTTTTGCAGAACAATTAGAAAGGATGTGTGTAAAACAATTGGCATTTGTCTTAAAAATCAAAAGCACAATTAAAGCTAACCATAATTTGCATCGATGGAAAATTTCATTAACTACAATGAAAAATGTGTATTTGCACAGCAATGAACAAAATAAAATTGCTATAATTCCATCGATATACATAGGTTGGAGGCAAATTTCCTTCTGACATATTAGTTTTCAGATATGTAATTTGGCAGTTTCCATCTCTAGTTACCATATTTTAGTACCATGCTATCAGTGGTTGTGATCAAGTTGAAGTCATCATGGCATTCACAAATACAGAAAACCTACTTCAATAGGGCTGTCATGCTATTTCTACTCTTCAGGGATCCAATATTTGTCAATTAATGAAATAACATTTTTCTATGCTTACATAAGAAATCTTCCTGAATGGGTACTCGATTGATAAACATTAAGTGCTTTTTATGGTGATATGGTATTTATAAAATAACAATAATTTCTCCTAATTGAAAGGCACCAAAGTAGTTACATAAATAAGCTTTATATAAATGTTTCAGGTATTTAGTTTTGAAAAAATAATATTTAGTTTAAAATTAACCACAGTCACTTATCATATTAAAGAATATAGGACAATAAAATAGAATTTAAAGACTAAGATACGCAGGAATTTCCATATTTTTCTAATCATCAAGAAAACTGCGGAAAGGCAGCCAAAGCATATATGGAACTCAACTGCTATCAGCAAAGAGAAATCCAAGGAAGAATCTCATCTATATCAGTATGCACATCATTCTTATAATTTAGGATCTTGGACAAATTTTTCTTGCATTCGGTCTTCTACATCCTATGTGATACATTGCATGCATACACTATCACTACATTGCATTCATAACACATGGCAGACATTGGAAGGAGGTAACCATGTGTAAATAGCCCTATTAGGTGTGTGCAAACATCCACAGGGTGTGTGGTGCCATCATTGTATTTCCCGAGGAGAACCATATAATCAGTCGCACTGCCTGCTTTTTTGGGATGGTTTGACTAAAAGTATACTCCGCTAGCTCTTGGCTCTACTCTATCCATGGTGTTCTCTATAGTTTTCTGATCAATCTTACCAAACATGCTGAAGATATTAGTATAGTGAGTCCTAATAATAGATAACTCCATTGTCTCTTTAATTGATTGTCTCAAGGTTGACGCAAATGACGCTGCATGTAATTTTTTTATAATACTTTTTAAGATACGAGGGTCATCCGGAAAGTAGTACCCGTTCGTGAAATAAAGACACAAAAGTAAATATTAACAAACATAAAAAATTTTATTTGAAAGAGGATACTTTAAACTACTTCTCAACATAATCTCCAAGCAAATTAAGGCATTTGTCATAACGTGTGACAAGTTTCTGTATTCCTGCTGCATAGTCCTTCGCCGCCAGCTCATTGAGATACGCGAGGGACCCATCTTGCACAAATTTTTGCATAATGCAGATGGTGTTTAACAATTTCATGAACAATTGTTCGAGAAACATTGGGAAAATGCTCACAGATGTCATCAATTGTGACGCGCCGATCGTTCCTCACGAATTCGTCAACTGAGCTCACCAGTTGGTCTGTAATGACAGACGGTCTCCCCGAACGCTCATCGTCGTGTGTGTTCCCCCTCCCCATGTTGAAGTTGCGACACCACCGCCGAACAGACGACTCGTCCATTACATTGTCTCCATACACCTCCTTTAATTGGCGATGAATATCACATGGGCGAACGTTTCTTGCATTGAGGAATTTAATCACTGCCCTCACTTCACAACTGGCGGCGTTCTCAATTTTTTTAAACATTGTAAACAATCACAGAAACAACACAGGCAATGCTAGCGTCACGCAACTTGGCTCAGAGAAGGCAGACAAGCCACTGAAGCTATCTGACCTCGTCCAGCGGTTACTCGCGTCGTCAGCACTTCATGCGGCACGAACGGGTACTACTTTCCGGATGACCCTCGTACATTTAGGTAGAACACACAGACAGGGACCATCTCAAGATAGCTGGAGGCCCTGAGTCATTCCTAGTTTGAGGACCTTCCTCTATTCACATTACAAAGCTCAATTAATACCCACTTTCCAAACACAGTTGTCCCTTTCACACAGATGTACAGGATATGTTGAATTGATGATGAGCTTATCACCCTGTTAAGATGTTCTCTTGATGAGAGCAATCAGAAGTTTGCAGGGAGGATACCATTAAGGATGGGAAGGATAGAGTAGGATTTTTAGAGGAGAGATATTATTGGTTTGAAGTGGGAGAGATGTAAATTAAAGCAACTTTGATGCATAAACTGAATTAGTAGTACTGTGGTAGGAGAGATGAATTCATAAGAATGGCACGCATATGAAACTGGAAGCAATTAATTTATAATAATTGTAATTCTACCAGTTGAGGTAGGTATTGGGTGGAAACAGCCTATATACAATGGCACTAAAATACATTTCTTGCCTCTCCGCACAAAACCCAACCAGACATCTGACTCTACACTTCTTCAATTCTGTATTGAATGATCAATGTTAAGATAACAAAAGCCAAGAGGTGATATACGTGTATCATTCCTACATCTGCTATAAGAGGCATCAGACCAGGTTCCTTTAAACAAGCAATTACTTTGTTAATGACATCTTGGTTAGCACCTAGCATAAAAACTAGGTCATTCTTGATATTCAGCCTGCCAAGACCCCCAGTAGATGTCTGACAGTCATTGGGGAGTTGTAATCATTAAAGAGAGCTGGAGTCTTATTGTGAGTGAAGAGGTCAAGAGGGTAGAAGGATCTTGGAAGAGGTAGGAGTGATTCAGAGCCCAGTGCCCTATTCTCATTCCTGCTATGGCAACCTCCTCCATCCGTTAACTTCTGACAGATGGTGATGCTGAAGCTCTGGGTTTCATGCTCTGAATTTTGGTCCCGGGTAACAATCCACCAAGTGTCATTCTTTGTCAAATGTCACTAATTTGGAGATATGTTCTTCTGCACTTGATTCAGATCCTCAGCCTCTGGCAATGGATAAAAGTCGTTGATGTAATTTAAATTTGAAACTATTATGTTTGCATAACCATTAAAAGAAGCTCTAATTTATTACAAATATATGCACATATCTACCACAGTAAACTTTTTCACAAAGTTTTGATAAAGAATGCTAGAATAATAAATCCAGTATTTTAGGTTTTAATAATGTAAGGAATATAAAATTCAATAATTTAAAATTCTATGATAAATATTTATTATTTCCTTTCTTTCAACTTTTTTTATTTGTTACGTACCAGTCAATGATGTGTCAGTTTCAATAGTTCATCGGTACAAATTTCTCGAAAATCATAAGTATATAAGGTTTTGTGTTATTGGTCACTATGCTTATGCTTATCATTTAATTGCTCGATTGAATGTGTGTATAACTTTATATTGAAGTAAAAATAAAAGAAGGCTTTTTCCTTATAGACAGGAATTATTGTAGAAATTTTCAAAGTTACAGGAAAGATGTCCTCAGCAAAAGAAGCATTTATGGGGTGTAAATAAATGTTCCTTGACCAAGTCAATGCACAAATTTTCAGCAAAATTAGGAAATTTGTCAAAACCAGGACTATGTATTGATTGATTGGTTGATTATTGGGCTGGTCAGTAGAATGGAAGAGAAGCAAAATGATTATTGAAAGTTGTAGCCAGTATTTCTGGATTGGGATTATGAATAATGGTGGTAAGTACTGGATTTTTCAGACTCATTAATAATCTTCCATAATTTAACTAAATTTATCGGAGCATATTAATATCTTTAGTCATTATACGTGTGTTTGGCCTTATTAAGTGACATCAGATATGACTTCTTGAAGAGATTGTACTCAGAATCCCAATAGGAAACCTTGCACCGAGGCTGTCACCAAGGTAGTTCTTGGAGAAATATTTTAATGAATGTAAAATATTAGGACACTGGTATAATAAGGAATACTTGTACGTTGAGATGCCAGGCGAAAGATGATCGTTAATAGCTGGGAAATATGCATAAAAAATGTTTGTAAAATACGGCAAAAATAGGAGTGTATAAAAGTGAAGTTCCACTCATTCTTGCATACAAGGAAAACTTATACATACCAGGACAGACCACAAACACAGTAATAAACCCAAAGGTCAGTTTGGTAGGTGATGGTAGAGTTCACCCAGTATTAATCCCAATGGCATGGGAAATTCACACACCAAGGGTAGGGGGGCCAGATCCTTTCGCTGTGCCAGTGATGGTTTACCATGAAGATCTGGTACCCAAAAAATAACATATCAGGATGAACGAACATAAATGCCAATTAAATGTTGTGAACTGGGGTGTTTAAGGAGCATTTCTAGCCTAAGAGGAGAATTGTGGTTAGATATGGGTTAGGTGATGACAAAATGTTGATTTATATTCACAAGCATGAAAGACTAATGCTAATCTGGTTTGGTCATGTTGATATGAGCAATTTTAATCTGTATCCACCTCGGATGAAAATACCCATGGCACCAGATTCTTTATGGAGTAGGGAGTCAACCATTTGCAAGAGGATGAAGGCCTACAAAAATAAATTTTCATGCAAAGATTAAGCCCTCTTTCAAAGGTCATGACAAGCAGACATGCACACTCACTCATTTAAAATATTTTTCATTTTTATCATGGGCTGTATGATTTTAGGGAATAGGGTAGTTTCAGAGCATTTTTTATTACCTTACTCGAACATATTTAGTCCATCATAAAGTGATAAATAAAGGGATAAATAATTGAGATAGCTTCCCATAAATTTCCTCCTCAATAATGTTTTAAAAGTGACCTCATCACATAATGGTTGTCCCGCTAAGGGAGATAGATAACTTTGCAGCCACATCAATTAGGAAAAATATTTCACAGACTACCTTTTGTTTGATTAATCTTCTTTGACCTCACAGATCATTTTCCAGCTCTACATTGAAACAAGAAGCCATATGGTAGAAAAAGTATGCAGAGTATGATGAATTAGGGGAAATAATTGCAGGTGCCCCTGGAAAGAAACATTTGATAGTTATGGGGAATTGGAATGTGGTGATGGGTGAAGCGAGAGATAGGAGTGAGGTAGGAGACTTTGGCTTAGGATGGATAGATAGATAGACTTATCCACCATAGAACAATACATAATTGTATGGGCTCCATTAAAGATTCAATCAAATTTATAGGTGCATTAGGTTTACATGTACACATTTATGGATTTGAATTATATAATAATGGGTATTACAGATTTAAAAAACAGATTTCCCTGCATTGGCTCTTTCTATGTATTCTTGGACACTATAAAAAAAATATTATTTACAAAGAAGTCGTTTAGCATGTTTTTGAATTTATTTATTTTTGTGTGTGATTTTTCGGGTACCAGGTCTTCCTGGGAAACCATAACCGGCACAGGGAAAGGAACTGGCCCCCCTACCCTGATGCGTGAATTTCACATGCCATATAGGGCTTAGTACTGGGTGAACTCTACCATCACCTACTAAACCGACCTTAGGGTTGATTACTGTGTTTGTGGTAAATATATATATATATATATATATATATATATATATATATATATATACACACACACACACAGTGAATAGTCATGATTTTGTGCATTTGAAATACTCCCTGCAGGATTTTCTTGCATATAGTTTAAATAGAACTCTTAATGCACATTTTTGAAGGGTTATTATTCTATTGATGTTTCCATGCGCTGAACTCCCATATCAGACAGTGCCATATCAAGCTATGGACTCAAATATACCATGGTATACTGAGATTAGTACTTCTTAATTACAATAGTTAACAAGATTTTTAAAAGGAATAGGGCTGAGACTAATTTTTAGCACATAGTTCCATTTGGAACCTCCAGCTTAAATTGTTGTCCATTTCTAAACCTAATAAATTGGTATGTTCCAACTTAGAAATCAATTAGTTACCTATTTCTACAGAAATATTTGATGGACGGTATTTATTACTTAATGCCAAGTAAATTTTTTTTCTTGCATTTAGTTGTAAATTATTGTTGTGCAGCCATTGAGCGACTGGATTCACCATAGCATACATATCTATTTCCAATTGAGATGATTTAGTATGACCTTCTATTAGACTTATGTCATCTGCAGAGAGCACCATGTTATTATTCTCTGGAGCGATTATGACTTTTTCAATGTCATTCACATAAAACAGGAAAAGAAAAGGCCCTAATACAGAAGGAACATTGTGGAATACCATATTTTAGAGTTTTCAATTTTGATTTGTAGGTAGCACCATTTTTTACAGCTATTTCTACAAGGGTGGTTCCAGAAGTACCTGGCCTGACATAGAGATAGTGGTAGTTGTTTGAAAAAATCACTATCAAAAAGTTTGCAATCTATAAAGCAAATGTTTCAAGTTTGAAGACGCCAAGTGGTTTATTATTTGTTTGGCAGCCATTAATAGTGGACGTTTTCAGTAAATTTGTGAAAATAGAGAAAATTGGTCAATATTATGTGATACAATAATTTTCTTTGAAAGGCCTCAGCCCAGTCAAAATAAAAGCTGTACTGGACTCTACTCGGGGTGAGTCTGCTACGACTCTAGAAACGGTGAAGAAAATCTACAAAGTCATACTGGATGATTGTCGACTGAAAGTGCACGAGCTAGCAGGCATAGTAGGCACTTCAAAAAGTGCAGTACATCACATATTAACTGAAAATTTGGACATGAGAAAGCTGTGTGTAAGATGGGTGCCACATTTGCTCACACTCGAGCAAAACCAGTGCCGTGAAGATGTTTCAATTGAGTGTTTAGCAAAGTTTCACAGCAACAAAGCTGAATTTTTGCACCATTTCATAACCATGGATGAAATGTGGGTCCATTACTTTACATCCAAGACAAAAGAACAATCAAAACAGTGGTTTCAAAAGGGGAAACTGCCTCCAAATGAGGCGTAGACCGTTTCATCTGCAGGCAAGATCATTGTCTCGGGTTTTTGCGATGCGCGTGGGATAATTTTCATTGACTATCTTGAAAAAGGAAAAAATATCAGCGGCAAGTATTATGTGAACTTATTACAACGTTTGAGCGAAGATTTCAAGCAAAAGCGGCCACATTTGGCTGAGAAGAAATTGTTGTTTCATCAAGACAATGCACCAGCTCACTAATCCGTTATTGCAACGGCCAAAATTCATGAATTGAAGTTTGAATTGCTACCTCATGCACCCTATTTGCCAGATTTAGCCCCCTCTGATTATTTTCTTTTCACGAACTTGAAAAAATAGCTCAGCAGTCAAAGATTTTCCAACCGTGAAGAATTGATGTTGTCAGTTAATGGCTATTTTAAGGAGCGAAACAGCTCTTATTATAAAAAGGGTATCGAAATAATTGAGCATCGCTGTGAAAAGTGCATAGAGATGAAAGGAAATTATGTTGAAAAATAAATACATTTTTTACCAAAATGTTTGTATTTTCTTTGTTAGGTCGAGCACTTCTGGGATTACCCTTGTACATACTGTTTCCTGTTTTCCAAAAAAGATGGAAGCCAGAGATGAGCCACTCCCCAGATACCATAAGTTCCTAGTTTAGTCAAAAGAATGCTAGATTTCACAGAATCAAAAGCTTTTGATAGATCTATATTTGCCCTTATAACATACTTTTTATCACCTAAAGCTTGGGTAATTATAGTTACATAATCACTGCATGCAGTTTCTACATTTACTGTTGTGAAACCATGCTATGACTAAGAAAGAACTTGATTTTTAATGAGGAATTTTAATAGACTTTCCTCCATCAATTTTTCAAGTATTTTTGAAGTACATGAAATTAGTGAGATTGGCCTGTTGGTCCCATTGGATTGGATCCAGTTGGTCTTCGGCTCCCTTTGTATGTAGTGGAATAACTTTGGTTATTTTTAATTCTTCAGGAAATTGTCCAGTTAGAAACGATTCATTGCCTATATTGGTTATATATATTGCCTATACTGGATATAAAATGAAAGATTCCTGACAAAGTTTTATTAGATAATTTGATATGCCCTCATGCCCACTGTATTTTTTGTTTTTCAGTTTCTTGAATACACTTCTAACTTCATTTTCAGTGGTGGGATGAGGGTAAATTGATTCACTTATATGACATAACTGAGAGAATAAAACAATATAATTCTGCAAGAGATTGGGTTTAATCATTACAAACACTTGGAAGATGCAGTGCTTGAATATGAGAGTTTAGAGAAAATGAGTAGAATGGGTGTGTTTTTTGTAAGATGGAAGCATTTTCGGATAGTAAGAAGGGATAAGCTATGTCGGCTATTGAAAATTCAGCAGGACAATTATTGATGCAAGAAAGGTTCAAAAGAGATGGAAAGAATATGTGTAGGATACATATGGGACAGATAAACTTCACTGGGCGAATAACTTCATTGAATAGTGATTATTATACTATTGTACTTATTAAAATATTGTTTGTATGTGATGCATACCGCACTAGAAGTAGTATTGCTTAAGTGAATGATGTGTTAATGGAGCATGATGCTAACAATGTACGAATGACAAGGTATCAAAAAAACATTATTCGACCGTGGTAGGGTCATATTCAGGTCATAATTAGTCTGGTGTGTATTTAATGAGGATAGTGACGGCCCTAGTGGTGGCTTGCAGGGTACTAAAATATCAATATCAATACAAATTGTCCCGCAAGTTGCCCTTGGTAACATGATTTGGAGCCGTGGAAGGATTAAATAGTAAATTGGGAATTTTTTCCCAATTTTTAATTTTTTCTGGTGAACAGGTCTGACACCTCCAGCTCCTCGTCTATCTGGCTCTCTCCGTCTCAAATGAAGTGTCCAGGGCTGATGGTAACCAATCGATGTCTGGTTCGTCCTGGCTGCTACTTCCTGAGTCCGTGTCCTCATCTTCAAAGGGGATAGGATCCTCCGGTGGTGCTGATCCTTCTAAAATCAACAATTCAGCTGATAAAAAGTCTTCTACGTCTTCTGGTCCCTCTTTCGGCTTAGATGCGGTTGTCTTATTCGTTGTAGTTGAGCATTCAATGTCGCGTAGCGACGAAGGGGTGATGGCGGCAGGCTCGGTGATGATGTCAGTAGGCGTCTTAACTGATCCTGGACGCGGGAGGCCTCCGTCTGCTCCCTCGGCTGTGAAAGGGAGGTAAGAGTCGGCCGGATGATCTGCCACTCGAAGTGGGGCCGTCTCGGGCTGCTCCGGTGCCGATGTACGGCTGCTTGCTGGTTGATTACCGTCGGCGGTGGTGCTGCTACGACGTTTGGTGGCAATCGGAACAGCTCGTTTGCCGACTGCTCCACAGCTTTCATTGCTGTCTCCCACCCTTGCGTCTGCACTAGAGCCAATAATCGGAATCTGTTATATACTATGGTGCGTACGGAGACCGGGAGCAAGGGCCAATCGGCTGCTATTCCTATTAGAGAATCAAGTTCATGGAGATCACGTCGGGTGAGTTTCGGACTCTGGCGGTTGTCTCTAACGGAGAAAAACAGGCGAAGGCATTCTTCATCTTCGGGCATAGGAATGTAGTGCGTAGGTAGTGCTACTCGTAAATCCTCAAAGGATTTAGGGGGAGCTGGGGGAGATTGTGAAGCCGGAACGCCTGGCGATGCCTGGATTCCTGGAGTGGGCTTCGAGTGCCGCAGTTGCTGTATTCTCTCGGTGTTCCGCTGCACTCGTTGCGAGAGTTGCAGAAAGGATGAACGGATTTCGGCAGCCCAGGGCGGCTCTTTGGCCATACTCATAATGGTTCTTCGGGGGAATTTGTAGGTGGAGATGGCGATGCCGGTGGCACACTAATGGTTGGCGGAATGTTGGACGAAGTGCTCGGCTGTGGTTGGTGGTGTTTCTTTTGGCGCGTCCACCTGGGGCTAATGAGTTGCGACGTGCTCCTAGGACTCATGAAGTTGGAATTTCGGAGAGATCCGGGGCACACCTCCACACTCCGAGCTATTCGATCGACTCCTGAAAATTAAAGAAAAAACCAAAAAAACTTACACGGATACTCATTTTTACAGGCCATCCGACTCCACTTCAGATGGAATACCGGCATTAAATAACCAACCATTGTATTTCAACCCAAGAATACAAAAAGCGTTATTATAATTGGAGGTAATTTTAATTTTCCTTCATTAGATTAGGATAACTACTGCATGGACACCGCAGCGAGAAACCGCGATTCATTCAAGGCACCCCTTCATATGCTCTCCTCCCTCACAATCCACAAAATAATAAGAACCCCAACCAGGGGAAAAATTCGGGATCCCTCAAATTATTCTGGATCTCTGTTTGATAAACCTCCCCGAAAGGATCGCGCATTCAGATGAGACCGAAGGGATGAGTGACCACAAATCCATTGTTGTCGAAACACATGCGTTAGTGAATAAAATCGCAAAACCCAAAAGAAAGATGTATCTTTGCGAGAAAGGAAACCTCAAGGATTTTGCTGGCTATCTAAAGAAAAACTCAAAATTAATTATAAGGGAAACGCACAACTTCTGGGCGATAACTTGGAAATTAACCCCATGGTTTTCTGGTCATACACTAAGGAATGGTAGAGAATTCGCTCAAGAACGCAATGGTAATGTAATCACAGACAGCACCCCATAAATGAAAATTCTAAATGATTTCTTTCAAAGAGTCTATACTCACGACAAAAGCATACCCAGTGAAGGCCCAATAAGGTCGATTATAAAGATGGACTACATCATAATTGCGAGCAAAGGGGTAACGCAGCAACTCCTCCACATTAAAACAAACAAATTCTCCGGACCTGAGGACGTTCCCGCAAGTCTTGAAAGGGGTTACGCCCGAAACAGCGCCCTTCTTAGAATACGTATCTAACAGATCGATTTTGGAAGAGATAGTTTCTCCTACCTAAAAAATAGCTAACGCCACGCCTATCTTTAAAAGTGGAAATAAACAAAGGCCCCTGTGGTTTCCGACCAATTCCTAAATTTCCCTCTTCTATAAAATCCCAGAAAATATATCAAGGTCGTGCATTTCTTGACATATCCAACTAGCAACGGGGATTCAGAAAGGTGAGATTATGTGGAACGTGACTGGAGCCTGTAATTCACAATATCCTGCAACCGGACGATGGGAGCAAGCCAGTAGATGCGATTTACTTGGATTTTAAAAATACCTTCGATAAAGTCTCATACGCCAAATTAACATGTAAGTTGAGAGTGTACGTAATACACGGCAATGTAAACATAAACTGATTTCAGGACCTCCTTAGTAACTGCAAACAAAAAGTAGTAATAGATGGCTCAAGCTCTAATTATGAAAAAGTAACATCCGACGTCGCTCAGGGTAGCGCCACTGGTCCCTTGCTTTTTCTCATTTACATATCAAAGATATCAACTCAAAATTTAAAAGCAACATAAGACTTTTCCGACGACACTGACATCTACAGGGGAAATGGCGAACAACACAGATCGTCTAATTCTAAACATTGACTTAAACAACATGAAAAAATGGTGTGCCGAATCGGGTTAGGATTTTATGCAATCTAAAAAATGTACGGTTATGCACTTCTTCAAAAATAAAAACATGAGCAGACATTAACAACTTACACACTTGGGAGGTTTTCGGATGAGCGTTGCAGACCACATGAACTACCCGAGTGTCATCATCGCATCCGATCTTTCACGGTGAACGCATATGCGCACTAGTATTTGCGGGGAGGCCCTGAGGAAGCTGGCATTCGCCAAACGGATAATACTAAGACGGAAATGGACAGGTAATGGCGAAAGAAGTTAGGATCATTGAAGTTACATGACCCTTAACTCACTTAGTGACTGGCGCTCAAAGGTCCCCACCACGTACCCTCTAGCAGATTGTAGTGTGTAGTCTGTAAGTAAATTTGTAAATCTGATTCATTTGTGAATATTCCATCCTGCATGTGCAGAATGCATTGAAAGATAATTAGTGACCGAGCTGCGTGTGAACCCGCCATTTTAAATGGTTTTCGTGCAATGGGAGTAATTACTACTATTAGTACTATGCAGAAAAATAGCTGAAGTTGAGAATAAATTTGATTTTTTATAAAAAAATAGGGGACCTTACTTTTCGAATCGCCCTCGTATATAGTCGAGTGCTTGCCTATTCTGAACCTAAAAAAGTGTGTGAATTGTAAGGTGGGGAAAACATAACTACATATACTCTTACGTTATGACCCGTAAATTTTACCTTGTGAGCAAATGAAAATAACTTAGGCATGCGAAAGTGTGACTTCAAGCGTGGTATCAGGCTATGAATGCAGTAAGACTCATTATCGAATGTCTAAGGCTTTAGTTAGACATTTTTAGTATATTGCAGTATCGATGAGAGATAAATTAGAGGAAAAAATTCAAAATGGACCGAAAATAATGATATAATCAGGCATAAAAACCAATACAAACGCTAATTTAGTAGGAAATATATTGAAGTGATAAACCAATTCACCAATTCCAATAAGGATGCTCTTTTGGATATATTAAATCATTGGGAGAAGGGTTAAAGAAACATTTTCTTAATGGATTGGAGAGAGATAGACTTGGATATTTCATAAATTAAACCGTCCTTTCTTGGGGCTCACTCACCTCAACAACTGTCGGTCAATTCTTTTAGAATTAAGCATTACAGGCAAACAATAAAATCCGGTTGAAATTTTGGGAGCTAACGCGTGATAAAACTGAGAAACTATAAAGATACCTACTATTTCTTAATCCCGAATACAGATTATGATTTGTCTTAAAGTCCTTTGTTACGAAACAATAAAATCGCCGATCAATCTGGTTTTTGAGCAACAATGGAGCCTACGAGTCGAGTTAAATCAGTGGAACGAGACGAGTGTGGGAAAAATCAAACACCATAAATATTCGGAGCCCTCTTCCCGATTCGTCCGGTGATTCACCCTCCAATCTACCCTCCTATCGCTTCGGCAATGGCTTCTCACCTAGCCTTTCAATTACCTTCTATTCATCTGTAGTTTTATTTTCGGGTTAAAATCAAAGCGATCAACCCGAACGTTTGTTTGATAGATGTGGGGAAGACCGAGACGAAATTCGCACTTCCGGGAAGAGCCAAATCCTTTTCATGTGTCGCCTTTGATTTCCCCGGGAAGGCTCACTCAGCTTGGGTGAGTCTGAGGGTGCCCATAGGTGTCAACTGAAATCGAACCCAGGGCCTCCAGACGGAAGTCAATCACCCTATCCACTTGAATGCCACGCGCCTATTTCCGGCTTACACAACCAAAACTGATATGGAGATAATTCAATAGTTAATCTTTTGAATTTCAACACCAGTTTGCATTGATAACGGCTGATCTACAGCTACATAGGTTTTACTAAATTAGGCAAAGTGCATCGATCTAGTAAAACTTGTTTTCGGCCTTAATTTGTATTAAATTCAAAGCAATTGTAAACGGCTTTAAGTTATAAATGTTTATTATGACTGCATAGAATTATATTTTTTAAAGATTTTTCATTCAAATAGTAATAGAAATTAAACAAGAATTTTTCATCTGCCTGCATCACTTACCATCATCAGGATACACTGAGGCGTTGTTTCCCGTTCTTCCAGTAGTTATACGAAATACACTGAAATTGAAAAATAACTAACTTCTCTGCTTTTCCACTTCTCTGCTTCTCTCTCTGCTTTTCCGCATAGAAATTTTATTTACGAATTAGGTTTCGTTATGGTACAACATCTTCAGGTAAAAATATAGGTCAAACACAGTATCTCTAGACGGAGGGGAAGAGGCGGGAAGAAGGAAATAAGGAAATGAATGGTTGAGGTAGGAAGAAGGGGGAGGGATAAAAGTTATGGTTGGAGGCGGAGGATTGGTATTGGTGATAAATTAGCAGGCTGGGAGGAGGGATTAATACAATGTTGAAAAAGGTTTTCTTGGCGTCGGGTTAGTTGGCAGAGGAGTGGGGGAATGGGTATTGTTGGGGACGGTGGGGGACGGGGAGGGGAAGAATGGCACTGGGTAGTGAGTCAGGTGATTAAATAGCGGGCTGGGGGGAGGGGTTACTACATTGTTGAAAAGGTTTGCTTGGTGTCAGTTTAATTGGCAAAACGGTGAGGGGAAACTAATACAATAACGGGGAACGTGAAGGGTAAAGAAAACCTTTGGTCAAAGCGTCTTCTCCGTAATTCGTGTTCTGAAGGATTTCTAATTGCTCCAGCGCATCGAGGCGGTGGCCTTTCATCTCGATGGACAGGTTTTCGGGGATGAAATCGCTGCTGTGGCCAAAAACTCTCAGGTGTTTGGCAAAGAGTGACGTGGAGATGTTTTTTCTAAAGCATACTGGGTGCTCTTTTACTCTCGTCTCAAATCTCCTTCCCGTCAGACCAATGTAGATCCGGTTGCAGTCTTTGCAGAGGAGTTTATACACCCCACTCTTATATATACTGCATTGCGATAGTCCCTT
Source organism: Hetaerina americana (assembly GCF_022747635.1). Lineage (NCBI taxonomy): Eukaryota > Metazoa > Arthropoda > Insecta > Odonata > Calopterygidae > Hetaerina > Hetaerina americana. The sequence goes on along the minus strand of NW_027286874.1, from coordinate 102,585,376 downwards.
AACCAATCACAAATGGGTGACCGGTGACGTATCATCAAGGCATATGAGGTGAGAATCGCGAGGTCTTAATGGCGAATGCCTTTTCCATGTACCCATGATGCACCGGGAAGCGTCTAGGCGTCGCTCACGCGACTGAATGGTGAAATGTGAGTGGCAAGAAGGAACAGTCAAATACTAAGGAAAGTTCAGGTTTCCTGTGCAATGTGGAGTTTTTATGTCGCTAGAAATTCATATCACCGTTAAATAATATCAGTTGACTCAAAAAATGAGTTATTCTTGTTGATTGCTAAGAGAAATAATTTCGGAACTCCCGTTAATTTAATCAAGTGTACAAAAATTATTGAAAACTTTTAATTTCTCGGGATGCTGCTTGCGTCTATGGCTCAGATTCATAAATGCGCCTTCACAATGTAGGAATTGACCAGAATTCGAACCCTCTCCTTACGTCCCTACCACTTTGACCGTGTTGCTCCAAAACACTCCCGAGATACGTCAACTGTTCTACCTGCTCTAGTTTTTGCCCTCCTATTTTAATGTTAAGCTTAGCCTTTTTCTTCCTAGAAAATCGCATAACCTTTGTTTTATTAATATTGATTCTCATCCCATACCTGTCGCATTGAATTTCCAATTCACTCAGCAATGCTTGCAGCCCCTTGGCTGACTGACAAACTAAAGCTTGGTCATCAGCAAACCTAACTGATTTTACGAATTCCCCACCCACTTTCATTCCTACCTCGAGTTCTTCCCATGCCTCTTTGATCATTTCCTCTGCATGCAGGTTGAACAGCAACGGTGATAATGGGCAACCCTGCCTTACACCTCTTCCCAACACTGCCCAACCGGACTCCCCGTTCCCCAATCGCACATGAGCAGTCTGAGACATGTACAGGTTGCAGATTAGCCTCCTTTCCCTCCAATCTATTCCTATTTTCTGCAATATACTCATTAGTTTTTCCCAATTCACTCTATCAAACGCTTTTTCGAAATCTACGAAACAGGCAAATACCTCCTGGTTGTGTTCTATATTTCTCTCGATTAATTCATTACTACAATGGCATCACGCGTACCTCTCCCCTTCCTAAACCCAAACTGATCATCCCCTAAGTAATCATTTGCCCTACTCTCTATCCTTTTGTTTATGATCCTGAGAACAACTTTAGCTGCGTGGGATATCAAACTTATTGTCCTGTAGTCCTCACATGACGTGGCCTTTACCTTCTTCGGAATGGGAACTAAAACTGATCTCACAAAGTCTGCCGGCCAGATTCCCTCGTAATAAATACTACGGATCAGCCCATATAGCCTCTTCCTCCCACATTTTCCTTAGCATTTTAAAAGTTCCACGGGAAGGTTATCCACCCCCACGGCCTTATTTAGTCTCATCTCCCTTAATGCACTTTCTATCCCATTGTCTAGTATGCCTGGACCTAAGCTATCTTCCTCTACGTCATGTTCCTTTTCAATGTCTAACTTTGTTGGTCTAAGCTCTTTACTATGCAGTTCTTCTATATATTCCTTCCATCTCTCTTGGATCTATTCTGTGTCAACTATTACCTTACCTGCATTATCTCTAACTTTTAGCATAGATCTCCCTTTCTTACTTCCCGATAAAGATTTAACTTTGCTGTACAGCGCACCGATTTCACCCTTCCTCTGCAGACTTTCCATATCCTCGCACTGCGTCTTCCACCATGCTTCCTTTGCTTTATTTGTTGCCCGCCTCAATTTATTGTTTAATTCTTTGTACTTCATTTTGCCTAATTCTGTATTTGCATTCTACCATTTTCGCCGCTCATCCATCTTTGTAATCATCTCATCCGTGATCCATGGTTTCCTAGTCCTTTTAGCGTTAACGGTTCCAATAGTCTTTTGCGGCTTTAGACAACCTTTTCTTGATACATTCCCATTTTTCTGCGATAGTACTTAGCTCTTTACCATCCTCCATGATTTCCTCTACCGCCTGTTTGTACTCCTTCCTTATCAAACCATGTAATGCTTCTACATCCCATTTTGTAACTCGCCGTCGCTGCCTTATCTTTTTGAAACGGACGCTCATTTCATAACAACTAAATTGTGGTCTGAGTCCGCATCCGCTCCCGGGAAGCTGTGCGAATTTATCACACTTTTCCTAAACCTGAGTCTAACCAGAAAATAATCTATCTGATACCTTTCTGAGTCACCTGGCATTTTCCATGTATACCTGCGTCTTTTGTGGTGTCTAAACCAAGTGTTGGTGATGACTAACCCTTGTCTCCTGCAGAACTCAACTGCTTTCTCCCCGCGGTCATTCCTCGTGCCTAAACCGTAGTCCCCCACCTCATCACCATCTCTTCCTTCGCCTACCGTCGCATTCCAATCCCCCATCACTATCAAATATTTCCCTGCGGGAACACACGCGATTATGTCCTCTAACTGGTCGTATATCCTATCGACCTCTTCTTCTTTATGGTTGCTCGGTGGCATGTATACCTGAATAATTACTAAGTTCGTCGGTTCTGCGTTTATCTCTACTAGTAGTATTCTATCCGTTACCTGCTCTATGTTGACTACGCTTCTTCCTACCTCTTCATTTAATACTATGGCAACCCCTCGTTGGCTCTCGTCCCCGCCGCTGTATATTATTCTATGCTTATCACTCCAGTAATCCCCGCTATCTTTCCATCTCATTTCGCATATACCTAAAATATCTATATTTCCCTTTTCCATCTCTCGCTTAACATTCTCCAATTTCCCTGTCCTCATCATTGTCCTAACATTCCGCGTATCTATTCTAACTAATGTGGTCTTCTTCTCCTGCGTCTTCTATCCTGCTGCTGCTGGTTTTCCCTTGCAAGGGTTTCGTGGGATGACGACCGCGGAAGCCTTGTCTCCTCCGCTAACGGGCACGACACACGGCCGATTGGGCCGAGCCCCGTAGTTGCCAGGACTCAAAATCTCTGTTTTGTCCATCATATTTTTCTAGGGAATGATAATTGAGGTGGTTTCCCGTTGCCTTCCTCAATAGTGTTTTTAACGTGACACCATCACTTACTGGCCGCCCCACTGGGGTCAGACGCCATTGCAGCCGCCTCCCTGAGGAACAGACGCTGCGTGGACTACCTTTCGTCTGGCTCCTAACCTTCGATCTATCTGGCATGGGTGACCCTACCAAGAGCAATTTTTATTACTCCCGCCAGCACAGCTCTAGGGGTCATCGGAACGCACAAGCCCTTCCACCACGTCAAGGTTGTAGTCCGGGGAGGGGCATACACATATATTCCAAGAATACGACGGGAGTGACTGTAAGTAGCATGTATTCACCGTGTTCCTCTATCTTTTGTGAAGTTGTAGTCCACACACACCCTTCGCAATGTTCCCTTATACAGCCTAGTGTAATTTTGCGAAAGGAAACCTACTCTCTCCCCTCAATCAGTTCACTTCGGCCTTGATCATGAATAATGATTGAACTCCGTTCAGTGTTTTCTGGCAATGGAAGGAGGAAATACTTTCCAGGTCGTAATTATGTGTCATGCAAATCAGGCAGGCTGAACAAGCGGCGGTTGCTGAATGGCAGTTGGCCAGGCCAACTGCCATTCATCAACCGCCGCTCCCCATTGGTGTGGGGGGTAGCATGGATGGTGTGGCCCGAAGCAAGCCACTTCCTTGCGTATTATATCAGCGTCCAATGATTCAGTCGACTGTTCTATAAAGCGTTGTAATAGCATTGAGAGGGGAGGCGTAACACTCTCACCCACGGCATACTACATCTGGTAGCTTTCGGCGTGAGCGACGTTTGAGTATCACTCGGATTAATCGAGTCACACGTCCAATGGCCGCCGTTGCCAATTATTCGTAAGCTGCTCTGCGTCCTTTAAGGCATGTACTAATACTTTGCATTCAATCTTTTTTCAGGTCAACATGATCGATCAGGTAAAACAGACGGTAATACCAAACTCTGATTTTAAAGACTGAACGATTGTGCAAGCACAGAATTATAAAAAAATTAAATTATGATCAAAATCAATCGTCTAAATAACACAATATTTTTAACTGCACTTTAAGCTATCATTTTTTCATTGTATCATTATAGCTAGCAAAGATTTTCAATATAATATTTTAAAGTTAGACGCATTAAAATAAAGAAAACAATCAATTACCAACCCGAGTCGGAAATTCCAGCTTTTGATGTTAGAAAAAAATGAATGGGGAACTGAAATTTCTTCAAATATGGAAATTGGTGATATCTACGTAGAAGCATTTATTGTCCTATGAAATATGTGAGGAAGAAATAAAGTAAAGAATTCAAATAACAAATATTAAATTAAATGACAAAAAATAAGAAACTATTCAAATATACTCCAAGGAAGTATGTTGGCAGACTTTCACTTTTCACAAGTAAGAATGTTTTTAAACGTGCTATGATAGAACTTTTATCAAATTGTTTGGAGATGACGTATTGGTTAATGTTTTCCGTGAAGAGTGTTTGACCACTTACACTTGCATGACACACTAAATAAAGAATCAAATGGGCTGACGAAATGCTTCTAGAGAAACTAATGAAAAAGTATGTCATAAAAAAATTGTAATAATAACACCAATGAAACCAAAATGGAAGAGAATTTTTTTTTATTAAAAATATGATACAAGTGTCAGGAAATCTTTGAATGAATGAATAATCATATTATAATGAAATAATTGATAAAACAAGTAATGCAAGCAAAAATGATATAGTAAAAGCACATTTCAAGAAAGGTTACGAAATCAAATTCTGCAACTACAAATAATTTTCAATAAAGTTCTAATTGCTCGGCTGGTTATACATTTCGTATATTTCGGGATATTTTAAAAACTAAATGAAACGTTTAATAACTAATTCATACAAAATATCATAAACAAATGTAATTTCCATCGGTCAAAAATCATTATGACATAATCAACAGCCATTAAACATACTAAAACAAGCATCTGAACTAAAAATCCCAGTGAGCTAACTGCAATACAAAATAGAAATTTTGTTTCAGTCTCTCATCTTCCAATGCCTATCTGAAGGTAGTAAAAATTACACCCCCACGTTGTTTATTTTACATTTAGATCTGTAAAACCTGGTTAACATGGTTAACCTCAAAGACTGGCGTACGGATTTATGACCTATATTAGAGGCCCATAAGAAATGTATATATTTATTGTTGGCCAGCAATATACCTGTATGCATTGAAGTTTGGGTACCCTGAGTGAACAAATAATTAGCCACCAGTGGGACATGCTAAATGTTGTTTAATTAACTTGAAAAAATGACAATTCCATTCCTGAAAAACCCTAGACATTTTGTTAATACGAACCTGTGGTTTACTCTACGAGTTCCATGTTATGGTACGCATAATCACTTGATCAAATTGTCCTCACCAATACCATTGCATAAACTTTTTATTTCACTTATGCCATCTCCACATTTAGTCATAACTTCTTAAAAAACAAAATTTATTCACAAACATCTTCATTTACAATGGCCCCTCCCAACGAGGGGAAACTTAGCTAGTCCGATTTCTGCCATTTGAGAATGTGCCGACGGACTTGTTCCTTCACTTTTTTGTGATTTTCTGTTCAGTGCACTGTTTAAAATTGTTGTCCATTTCTATAAAGAAAAATCACACAGCAAGAACAATCAAAAGTCTTACATATTTCGCAGAAACTTATTCAGGCGCAAGTCCCTCACAGTCCTGCGTCGAGATGCACCTATCGCCCGAGGCCTTTGGAGTGTTCCGATCTGAGCCAGTTCCGGTCTGTACCTGTTCCTGTCGTTCTTCTGCTTGACCGTGTCCCCATTGAATCTGCCGATGACGACCTCCTCTGGGAGATTCTGTCGCTTGCTCCTCCACAGAAGAAGGGTTTGTCGCGGCGAAGCAACCTCGTCTCCAATCGTGAGCGGACGGAGCGCGTCAGACCCCGCTGATCCCGACAAGAGGAAGAAGGTCAGAAGTGGCAGCAGCCAGAGGCAGTGGTGCGCCCGCATTACGACGCGTTCCGGTCGACACCACAACTGGAAGTGGAAGACGGCTATCTGACTATACTCGGGATTACCTGACCACCGTTTGTAGCTGGCGATCTGACGGGAATAAATAAAGGAGGAGGTAAAAAATGGGGTTAAAGTGGAGGGAGGGGAGGAAGTCAACCTCCAAATAGTTTTAAAATAATCGAAATGGTCAAAATGACAGGATTATTCATGATTGAGGGCAGAGTTTGACAATACTCCATTTAATAACGAATTGCCGGACGTAAAAATGAGGAAACAACATAATTCCGTGAAAAACATTCATCAACATAAACTGTACACTGAAATAATGAGAATTATGAAATATTTAAATCCATTAAATTAATTTGAATTACTACTGAATGCTTTGATTTTTCTGCACTGATTTGGCAAATTATGTCAAACTATGCCAATTGTTTATTTTTTAATATCTCCGAGTAGAGAGGGAATAAATGTAGATGTGATAAAACTCGATGAAAACACCAAAATAGAGCATATAGAACAAAATGTGAAAATTTACTTCCTCATGCGTGGTATCGTTCCTTTTAATAACTCTGCCATGAAATATCAATTTTTATTTTGAAATCACCGCTGAATAGATAGACTCAAATGGTGGAACAATTGATCTATTTACAGTTGTAACGACTATAAAACTTTAACGGGACTCTAAATCAAATTGGACCTAAACAGCGTGAGCTACTCTCGATGGATACGCCAAATACTGTAATTTTCAAACAAGACCCAGGTCAACACAAACTAATAGTTAAATACATGAAGAACCCAATAAAATATTTTAATTCCAACAAGAAGTCTCAAACGTTTGTGACACACATTACATCACGCCCTATGTGAAAATATGTACACGCTGAGGTACTGGGAGGCATAAGACGAATGGTTTCCCTCGTTTCCGGAATGGTGATCCGATAAATCTGTTTCTCCTAAATAAAGCCTTCTATGGATTTTGTAGTTTCTCCCAAATGCATCCAAAGCAAAAAATGCCAACTTTTATACCTTCCAGGTGGACAAAAACTCCCAGATGTCGTGTGCATCGCAGAAGCTACACACACTGTAACAGTCGGATGGAACACTAATCACCACACTTACCGTCAACTCGAAATCGTCTTGAATCTGCTATGAATATTCGGAGGATCCCACTTTTAAGAATAGTGCCCGCGGCTTATTCGAGCGCGTCCACCCTGACTCGATCGCACGGTTGAAGTGGAACGGTGATTTCGGGGCTTGTCTCACCGCGTCGGTGAGCACGTGATCATCAGAAGGCCTTCGGAGGAGAAATCGCCAGCACGCCATGACCCGCAGGTGATTCCCAACACAATGATCGCGGCGTTATAATCGGTGGAGATTTCAACGTAATCAACTTGCCACTTCACCAACTAGGGTGAAGTGACAAGTTGATTATTATTGATTTGTTAGCAACGAATATTCCCGAAAAGGTCCTAAATATAGACATAATAAAAGGTATTAGTGACCACAAGGCAGCAACTGCTAAGTTTTCGCTTCATGGGGTCCGAAATAAGATGAAACTAAAAACTATTATCGCCTAAAAGGAAAATTTACTCGTTTAAAGAAGGGGACCAAAATGGCCTAAAGTGCATGCTACGGAATAAATTTGCTAGTTTTAAGAAAGATAGTCATCACCGAAATACTGAAGATACATGGAATCACTTCCTTGAGGTAACGCGCTCAGCAGTTGATGTGTTCATACCCAGTAAATTTATAAAAGTCAACACGGAACCTAGATGGTACAACGCAGATGTTAGAAAGGCATTACGACGTCGAAGGTTATGTCACCCCAAGTTGAAAAATATTAGGGATGATTTCTGCAGCGACAAAAAGAAGGAAATCACTTATGATTACAAAACATCTAGGGGGAATGGAAAGAATGGATTTCAAAAAGCGTTAAAGGAATACAAAAGGAAAAAGTTAGCGGAAAATTTGAAAAAGAACCAAAAGGAATTTTGTTCATACGTCAGAGAAGTTCAGGGAAATAAGGCAACTGTTAATTCACTCAAAAATGATAAAGGTGAAAGAGTAACTAGCAGTTTGGAAAAGGCAAACTTATTAAATTCCTTCTTTCATAGCGTCTTGACTAATATCTCACAGGATACCCCAGGATGGCTTATCAAATCGTTCCGGTCACCCGATGCAAAAAATTTTAATCTCATATAATGGAACAGAACGTTTGCTGAAAAATACTAATCCTAATAAATCCTCCGGGCCCGATGAAATACCCACTCGTATATTTAGAGATCTAGCTTCGGAAATGCGGCGTATCTAGAAATAATATTTAAGAAGCCGCTGGTAGATCTTAAGGGTCTCAGTGAATGGAAAACGGCTAACGTAACACCAATATTCAATAAGGGAGACAACGAGGAACCGAGCAGTTACAGACCTATTTCCCTCACATCAATTTCGTGTAAGGTTATGGAGCATATAATTGCTGGTTTAATTGTGAGACACCTCGCAAATCAGGAGTTATTAATGAAAAATCAGCAAGGTTTCCGAAAGGGTAGATCCTGCGAGACACAACTTGCGCTTTTTGTTCATGATATCTTTATTTTGGGTGAGAGTAATGTTCGAGTGGACGTGATTTTCTAGATATTAAGAAAGCCTTCGACAAAGTGCCTCTTAGTAAACTACTCGCAAAGCTAGAAGCATATGGAATTGATAAAAATATCCGGGGTTGTATAAAAAACTTTTTGAATGGTCGGGTACAAAGAGTAGTGATAGATGGGGTTAGCTCAGAGGCAGTAAAGTTACTTCAGGTGTTCCCCAGGGAGGTGTTATCGGACTTCTTTTATTCCTACTTTACGTTAACGACATTGAGTCCGTAGTCACTAGTAAGATACGCTTATTTGCCGACGATGCAGTGGTTCACCGTGATATCCGTGATACTAAGGACGCAGTAGCTTTATCAGATGCCCTTAATGCTATACAACGCTGGTGCGACCCTTGGTAATTTGAATTAAACTTAAAGAAGTGCGTAGTCATAAATTTTTGGAAAAAGAGCAATTCCGACTCGAACGCCTAACGCATCTGGAACAGCGAAATAGAAAGTTTAGACTCAATTAAATACCTAGGCGTTACCCTCACTCACGATATCTCCAAGGGGAAACACATACTATGTGGACAAACTAACCGAAAATTAGGATTTATTAGAAGAGTACTTGGTAAATGTGATGAAAAAGTCAAAGAGAAATGTTATATGTCTTTGTTTAGGCCTCATTTGGTATATGTTGCAAGTATATGGGATCCTCATGAAGTTGAATTAATTGCCGAATTGGATCGCGTGCAGCGTAGAGGAGCTAGATTTGTAAAACGTTGTTATGATAAACTTAGTAGCGTATCCAAAATATTAAAGCAGCTAGGCTGGGAATCACTCAATGGAGCGAAGGTTAAATTACAGATTAAATCTCTTGCATAAATTGGAAGGAGGTCTCTTTTGCAGTGATGTTGAAAATGTATTATTAGCCCATCGTAATACAGTAGGAGAGATCATGCAAATAAAATTATAGAGATCAACTGTGGAACAGATAGAGTTAAGATGTCATTTTTTCCACGAACGATAGGGTATCTTAATAACATTGCCCGACCGCGGTAGGGTTATGTTCGGGTAAAATTACTTCACCTCCTGCCACACACCCTGGCGGTGGATTGCAGGGTCTATTTTAATGAATAAATTTTAAAGTATCACCTACTAGAAGGCATCCATTTTATAAATATGATTATCATGAAGCACGAGAAAAAGTTTAGGTATAGGATAGCAGTGAACTCATCAATATAGACCCATTCAGTGAGCATAAAAAATCATAGCGCTTGCTCTTTTTCAATTGCTTGGAACTAATTACAATTAATGGTACTGATTGGAAGAAATTTGATTTTTATTTCTAAACCTTCCCTTAGCTTGATAGTTCGTGCGTCAGGTACTAACTTCACTCTCCTTGCAACCTACTGTGTCGCTAGGAATGACATCGTGACCACTGATGCCGGGCGCCTTTATGGAAAACTGATGCCATTTGCAGATTCCATTGGGAGAATGGCTTCGGGGGATTTAAGATATACGGAATAACCCTCCTCCAGGAAATCGTGTCCATGCACGCGATTTGCACATCGACGACCTGTAAGCTACGTCGCGGGGAGTGGCCATGGAGGAGTGGAGTTGGATACCAAATGAATTTATAGCAAAGAGTCCCGGAATATGAGTGTGGCCCTCCTCCGTCAGAGCAACCGCAGAGAAGAATTCTTTACAGCGCTGAGAGCTGATCACTGCAAGTTTGCGAATTGATGCCTCTCCACAAGGAAGAGATGAAGACCCCACCTCGCCGCATTGATCTGCGACTTTGCTCTTTCAGCGAAACATCTTATGAAGGAATGCGGGAAATATCAGAATTCGAGAAACAGGATTGGCATACGGGGAGACAGAAAACGCTCCTGAAGACGACCCAGATCTATTGAATCGATTACTTTATTTTCTGAAGGAAGTTGGTCTTTTGAAGTCTCTTTGATGTGAGTTAAAGCGATCATCATCGTGCCACACTGCATGTTATATTTTAACGTTTTCCATTCTTAATCTTCTTATAGAGTAATAGTTAAAGGAAATGTAGGGTGAGAGTTGCAAAATGACCCCAGCCTTCGACGCACCCCAACATCTAACGCCACTACCACTATTTAAATACATTAAAGCGGTTATCTTAGTCACTTATTCACTATTTTTTCTCGCAAAACATTCAAATACTCTAAGTTGTTTTCCTCCTTTGATTTCTTCAATCTCACAGTACTAGGCACTAAACAGTAAGTATTACTTTTCAATTTTCGAAGGCTTTTTAAATTTACTTGTTGTGGACAAACGAATTGAATCGCTTCCACAGAATGATTGGTATGGATCAAATATCACTTCTTTGCAAGAGCACATATCATATGCCAGTCGAGCTGACTGGCCCCCACACCAATTACGTAAATTGAAGGGGATCGATTAGCGCGCGAGAAATTAGTATGCAGCACACAACCCGTCGCGGTAGGGCACGACGCCAGGCGAGCGCATCTGTCGCATTTCCTCGTCTGGATCTTTTTAATACTCTTCTCAGCTCTACGATGTGAAGATTTATTATAGTGGACATTGTGCACTACAAAATTACACATTACAAAAGACGAATAGAATCCAAGTACGCGAACATTTCCACTCACTTATGTTATTCATCGCCATGCAAATACAACGCACCGTTTTGGCAATACTCTCGTTTTTTTTCCGGTCGACCAAGAGAAAGCATTACTAAAGACCTGACTGAAGAGAGAGAAGTAGAAGTTTTATTTTTGGGGTGCGCCGACAGCTATGGTCATTTTGCATCACTGTCAAAGTTTATAACCTCAATACTCTATTAATAAATACGAGTGCATAAATAAATACATCAATATTTGAAACCAATGGCCTAAAAAAAGGATACCATAACTATATTTCCCCTCTTAGATCAGTTTCCCTTAAATAGGTTAGAACTCTTTTGAAGGAGTTAGGGTCATCCCTTAAACTTTTACTTAAATCACCTCTTATTTTAAAAGAATCTCGTGCCCTCTGGTTTTGTCACAGCACAGGGTACGTTCCGAAAGTAATGCAATTGATTTCCCACACCGACCAATAGGAGCGGCGTGGGATCGAACCACTTGGAGTAGGTGGGGGGGGGGGGGGCTAAGCTTTGCCGCGAAACGGGTCTCAGTGCTCTCCAATTTTGCGGAATCGGCAGGACGTCAGTTATTGTAAACCTCTGCGCACCGACCTTGTCACGAAAAAAATGGAATCGACGATCGAGCAACGTTACGACAGGAAGAAGCAGTCGACGATCGGGAGGCGAGGGCTGCAGCCAGTAGCCTCTCCTTCTCCCGACGCCGCCGTTCCCAGCAGTGATGGAAACTAAGTGCGCTTGGAGAGTAAATTCCTAGACCTTAAGAAGGCGCCGGGGCTCGACCTAGTCTCGCACCGGCACAGACCGGCAATCCTCCACCTCACTGTTTTATAACTGTCTATCCTCCTGCTACTTCCCCTCCACGTGGAAAAACGCAAAACTCCGCCTCCCTCCCAAATCCTGGAAATATCCTTCCCTTCAGCTTAACCGACTACCTATAACCCTCCTCTCCAATATCTCCAAGCTCTTCGAAAAAATTATTAGAAATAGACAGGACCGATTCCTACGGACGGATGACTTAATCAGTCCCGAGTAGATGGGATTCCGCGAGAGCCTATCGACGAGTCTGCAAGCTTTCCGGCTTGCAGAGTACATTTCTCAAGGGTATCAAAGACGCGAACACACGGTGGTACTATTCTTAGATATCGCCAAGGCCTTCGACCAGGTGTGGCACGAAGGTCTCCTGCTAAAACTCTTCAGAACAAATGTCCCTGGCCACTTAATCAAAGTGGTCCAGAGCTTCATCTCCGCATGCTCGTTCCAAATCGCCGAACAAGACGCGCTGTCCTCCAAAAAAAGCGATAAACTGTGGCGTCCCTCAAGGTGCCCTGTCGCACTTTCTCTTCGATATATTCGTCAATGACATTCCTTCTCCAGGCGCTCTCATCTTCATGTTCGCCGATGACACTGCTATCGTGGCGAGATCTTGGAATGGCAATAACGCCATTTCCAGGATCTAAAACCATCTTTCTCTCCTTAAAAAGTGGATCGTCAGGTCGAAAGTGACGATAAACGCCGCAAAAAGCGTTAACCAAAGACGAAAATACCCAGCCCAACAATTCCTTACCTTTAACTCCACCCGCATTCCAATGAACTCAGCACGCAAATTCTTAGGGATACACTTCGATCAGAAATTGACATTGGCAAAGCATGTGCGGCCTGCCATCTCCAAAGCCAGGAACCCTGGCTACCCCCTTGCACTACTGATTGGCACCCGCTCGCGAATCACGCGGCGGAACAAGGTGACGCTTTATAAGGCTTACGTTCGCCCTAGGCTGCTGTACGTCAGTGAAATTCGGCAACACATCACTCATCCTCAGAAAACGCTAAAAAACAGTCTAATATAAAACATTGCGCTACCTCGCGTCCCATTAACGACTCATACCGACGGCCGAAATCTGAAACGCACACAGAATATCGAGTATAATGACCTCGCAAAAGATCCAAGCTAAGCATCTTGAAATGTCCCTTCCACGAAACACGCTCACAGAAAATATATGGAATTACTCTACCCACAAGACACGCTTTAAAAATATAGCAAACTATCAAAAGAATTTTTATTTCATTAATTTTTATGTATTATGAAGGGGAACACTTCTGTGGCTGTTTCCCCTTCCTTCGAACACTGCATTACTAAATATTTATTACTAGTATTGACAACATTATCTCCACCGCCCGCGTCCGGACTGGATCTGTTGGGTGGTTGAAGTGTATTTTACTCCATGCCAAAATAAGAATTCATCCCCCGGCCTCCCCACCTACCACGGAGCCACACACTCGGGACGCCGCACCGCAATATCGGAGAGGTCGCTAGCTCGAGTGATACGTTTCCGGAGTGGTTGTATATTACGGGGGAGTCTTCAGTGCTGGGGCCCAGTAAAAACCTTAGCACCTCCTACCGCCCTACGCAGACCCCTACCGCCTTGGCACTCGCCACCACGACGAATACGTGACGGGAGCCAATTGACCGGGGGCGGCTAGACCCAGGCCGCCCGTTTACCCGAAATCCAGGGCCAAAGAGGGGTATTACTCCCTGGTCCATACCGGGCATTCAAAACCCGGTTGGGAACCAGATCGCTCACCCTCCAGCATCCCCTTCTCTAACTCCAGGCATGGCAAACACGCGGTTGGCCAGATGGTGAATTATGAAGAGATTGTGCCAAATTATGACGAGATTATGGTGATTTATGAAGATTATTGTGAATTATGAAAATGGCATAAAGCAATAGATGTATTCAATGGACTGATTTGGTAAAGAGATGATAAGATATTTAAAATTTTAGGTACCCCGCGTCATTGAGAAGTTTATTTCCCCATGATGTGGAATTTCTTCCCCATTTTTCTTGTCAAGAGGGATTCAGCCTCAGATGCTTTCAACCTCTTCCATTATCCTGCTTCAGGGATTTTCCCTTTCTGGAGCGACCGTGGGATGGAGACTTTTGGCGCTTGTTGGCAGCAGCACCAGCCATGATTTTTTTGCATTCTCAGTAGAACTCTAGCTCTCATTTTGCTTGGAGATAACATTTTTGCCTCCTTTGATTTGTTTCTCTGCCCATATCTGCACGTTCAGTATGGCGTTCCAATTCTCAGTTTTTTTGACATGGTACACCTTTGGATGGGAGAAGACAAGACTGAAGCACTGGACCTATAGAATATACGTAGGTTCCCAACACTTCTTCCTTGCTTCTAGGTAAGGGATTCTGTCGAACCTCCATTACCTCACAACCACTGTCAATACCACCTTCCATCTTCGGAAAATTGCTACAGCACACTGGGTGTGCACCTTGCACTGTGCTAGAGGGTGCGGTTGCACACTTTTTGAACTCATGCTTGTCCTTTCTGCAGTATGGGCAGGTAGCCTTGCCGTCACGTCTGGTTTTGATGCGGCCCAAGTGCTGCCATTGGAAGCAGGTTCGGGGAATTGGAATGAAAAGAAGGAATGGCAATGGTTTGATACCAATGAACACTATGTCAGGGACATTGTCTTGGAAGAACATCAGGATGACAGAGGTGGTATTAATTGCCTTGCTGTTTCGCCCATTGGTGAATCTATAACAGTTCATCACACCTATATAGGCTATATCTTTCTTGATTCTGTTGACTTCCATGTATATGTCATAATGATTTATGGCTCCGCAAAAGATATTCTAGGTGTGATGGATGCCAATAGACACTGTGATGACATGATGCATTCCCATACCTACCAGTTATTTGCTTTCCAAGTCATTTGCTGTTTCGATGAGCATTGTACCATCTTGGAGTTTCTTGGGATACTTCAGTTCTCCCGGAAGAGCATCAGTGAAAGTGCAATGTGTGAAAAGGAACATTTTCAATGTTTCACCATCTCTCTCTCACCTTATTAACAGAAAGCTTTTGCTGGCGACAGCCCTAATCAGGGAGGGAATATTTAATAACAATCACCTACCAAACTGACCTTCGGGTTGATTACTGTGTTTATGGTTTTTTTTTTAATCAGAAGATGTGTAAATGAAACATATATAAAACTCCGCTCAAATTTCTCATTTTACCAGAACTGGGGTACTATTTATTTTATGCTAGTAAATCATATGATACTTAAAATAACAAAAACCTAAGTTCAAGTGAAGGCAGAGTCCTCGCTCTTCACTCACAGTGCCATTTCTGCTTCCTATCCCTCAAATCTATTTCTTCCCCCACAAGGATGTAATCTCGAACATTTCACCTCAACCCGGAGGTTTCAGGGATGCCTATCCAGCCTAGCAGATAACACCATCAGATGGAGAACCATTTGGTGCAGCTCAGATTGCCGGCAAGCGACCTCAGTGCCCCTTTAAACCACCCCCCATTACATGGATGGTTTAGAGTGCAAACTTCTTGAGGCAATATAGGCAGAATATCTAGGACTGTTTCACATCCTAACGTATATGACAACACTGAGACTCAAAAGCTCCGAAAAAGGGTGCCATAAGTCTGAAATCTTCCTTGATGGATGAAAACATCCTAAAACCATAAGCTATGGTTAGCCAGCTGCTGTACAACAGGATGCATCTCCTTGAGGTAATCGTGATGAACAGCTGGATTGGCTGAAATTGAAACTCACAATTGGCCTTGGAGTAGGGGGATCTTTCATCTATCGCAAAGCTTCCAACACACAGCCCTGCCCTGATGGTGATATGAACACTGCCATCCATCAATCCTCCTGAGAGCTGTCCTAAGATAGGAAAACTAATGGAGCACTCCTTCATTTGTGAGCTGATGAGTCCCACCAACAAATTATACCAAATTGGAATGGCGATGAGGAATCACATTACACCAGCATTGAAAAAGTAAATAATTTTGGAGAATCCAACCTGGTTAGTGGCTGGGTGTTCGGATGCAAATTCTTCTCCAAGCGAGTGAGTACATATGGCCTACGTAATTTTGGTTCAACATACAATGGCATTCAGACCAAGTTGATGGGACAACCCCTGTGGCATGAATGACTCCCAAGTGATCAGGATATGGCATCACCACCCAACCTTTGCTATACCAGCATGTCTGAGTCTTCAGCAAAAGTTGAGAGGCATTGGTGGACACAGTGTGTGCATTGGTGACCAGTGGTGGCAGTAGAACTAGGATGCACTCAATTTCCATCAGTTTCCCGCACTTGAAAGAGGACTCAAAATGATGAACACCTAGTGGATAGCAACATGGATGAGGCTGGAACTGAAGACGACCAGCCTGAGGTCAGAAAACCATCCACATCATAAGATTTTGGAATTATCAACAAAGTCAGACCAGATGAGCCAGACTTAAAAAAAAACTTGTCACTCAAAATGACCATTATCACCAGTCTATTCTTCACAAGCTACAGAGTACTGGTATTTAAGTAAACCTATATCCCTATTCTGAACATAATTGTGCTAAAATTTGTTGGTGAACACTTAACTAAAAGCATAGCAGAAACATAATGTCTGAGGGTGCACATCGACACACTAAATCCTAGACTATACCTCTCACAAGCAAGTGGTCACATTAGTATTGGCAATATGATGTGGATTGTATGCACGAATATCCCACAATAGGTATTACGATTAGTGGGTACTTCAACAATGATGGTCAATTCGCACCACTTCCAGTGTGATAAAATTTCAGAATACTCTTAAAATTTCACAGAAATAAGAAGTATTAATTGAGCGAAGAAGGAATACATTAGCAAATTCCAGAATTTTGACAAGTGCAATACACCTGGTGAAGCTTGTGGGGTTGATGGAGAGTGCAAGGGAGGTGGGTGATGGCGAGTGAGGAGGATAGCAACCCCACTTGCCATTGTTCATCTCCCCTTCCACCACCCCCACCAACCAATCCAGCCACCTCTTGGTGGCTGGATTCAGCCTCGGCCACCGGTTATAAGGGTGGAGGGGAACTCCACCTTTATAACCGACCTGAAGTTACTTTGCCCCTGAAGATGACATCGCTCATTATCAATTCGTATTTACGGTTTAAGGAATAGTGGCATTCCACCCCTCAGTATTATAACCAAATTCATGCACCTTTTTGTAACTGTTCTAAAATTTCAAAAGGTTTGCATGTATGCATGATTATGGATAGGGCCACATTTCATTCGGAAACAACCTGGCCAATCACAGGCCCTGGACTATGATCTCCTCCAATGCCAGGTCACCTCTGGTTGGCCATCCACAAAAGTGACCCATGGGATGTTCACTTACGCCCTGGATTGATAGTGTGACTGTTCTCTATCAACTTATCCTTTGGCCAGAATTGCAATACAAATCAATTGGGCATTTTACACAACTTTATGAGGGGTCAATGCAAGATTTTCTATAATCAAACTCATTCATTTTTTTTAATCAATATTTATCACGTATTTTACAAACACTTTTATTTTACCACAGTAACGGAAAAATCTTTCACACACAATCATATACACAACTTCATCTTATACATTCTTTCAGTTTGCTAGAGAATTTTACAATCCCTATATGATTGTCCAGAGGATTGAAAGAGAGGATCATATGAATTTAACATTTTTCTCCATTTGAAATTTAACTAAGCTGTATAGCAAGGCATAATCCTCTCTATTTCAATATAATGCACATGATTCAGGTTTATATTCACTAGGTTTACAAAAACTCGAATGTACAAAAGTATTTAGTTCTCAAGAGAGAAATAAAACAAAAACTGTACATGGCAATGGAGGAAGAAATTACAGTGACTTTATTAAAGTGCTTTTAACTTAACTGAACTATGTACAATTCTTGTAATAAAAAGGGGAGTAGACGTGAAGGTAACACCTACACTGGTCATTATTAATAGAATGATAGTTTGTACTGGTGCCAACCCAATTGATGCTCAAATGAATCGTGGTGCGTGCATCTTGATGGTCAAAAAATAGAGAGATACACAGGCAATCATGGCATTATCTCTCATTAAATTTCACAAAACCCCTAAAAGGGGCCTCATTACTTTGTACATCTATGCATATAAAAAAGAAAATCATATCACTGATTCTGTCTCCCTACTTATATCATTTGTGGCACAGCACACCACCTTAATACACAATTTTTAAAAATTCGACTTTGTACATTCACTATGAAAATCTGCTTTGGCAACATAGCTTGTTTGGTTCTTATTTGCACATCATCCTGAAGATCAAAATACACACCCTCTGATATTTTCATTTAAAAAAGCAGCGACATGGAAGAATAATTCCAACACAAGAGCAATTAACAACCATAAAATAAACAATGATTGAACCAACAACAGTCGCTGCAAAAACTAATTCGCTTATTTCCATTTTACCCTTTAACATCACTTTCTGTCAAAGTATTTATAGATTTTTACAATACATTACTTTGTACACCTTGATACATATTTACAGTCCATTATACTTAAAACTTAATTTTCCAACAGATTTCAATAATAACTCTATATCTGAATGACTAATGTGTTTCTCATTAAATACATGATTATCTAATTCAAATCAAAGGAATGTATAAAGAAAGGTATATCATTTACCTCGCTGAACTTAGGATTACCATTAATGAATGCCTCATTAAAGAACTAATATCAAGTTCAAAATTAATTCATCCATTTCTTGCAGTTAAATGCACCACACAGACATGGGATCTTGTGTTGGTCATCTTCTATGTCGAACTTGTAGTCATATGCCAGCTAAAGAGGAATAAGAATAATTAATGAAACATTGAATCAAATGAGCAAATTACGAGCACAACTGTTCTGAGCCTCTGCTTACTTAATATCACATGATTAACGTTAGTGATGCTTGCTTACCTCTTCACCTCTTGAAATTCGTCTTTTTGCAAATATAATGATTCTCAGGTCTCTCTCAACTTCCACAATCTCAGCAGCACAATTGGGATTGCATGAATGGTTGATGTAACGAGCAAGACCCCCAGAAAGTGTTGCATCAATCACCCTATCCTCATCCAACCTAAACATGTAAATTCCACGGTTCTGGAATGCAAATACAAAGTCATTATAAAATGAACATCAAACATGGCTCCCAAAAGATCTACACAATGTAAGCCAAAAACTCACCCTGGCTTCATACTGCTTCTCTCTCAATTCAGCTAATTCAGTTCTTATAATTTCACCAATGTATTCTATCACCATAGTGTGCCTTTCAATGTCACGTGCTGCATATAAGCCAAGCCCCTGAATTTTGGACCTAAGGATTGAAAAGAAATGACATAATATTATACTACTCCACATCATATCAATTCAGTATCCCACTTAAATTAACAAATCAAATGATTAGGGGGAAATTCAATCAAATTTAAAGTTGATAATTAAATTATGCAAAACATGAATGGGTGAAATAAAATATAAGCAAAAATTAGATATGACCCATTATGGTTCTCATCCAAAGCATTATAAAAATGTGACCAACGCTACCCAGCAACAGTGCTATACATACAACACAACTAAACACAATGTAAATTTAGGTATTCCTAATTTTTTTAATGCAAAGTTCAGTTTATATATCTGTGTCATCTTACTGCCTACAGCCTTCCCTTCTCCCCACATGGGTGTTCCTTCCTCCCATCACAGATGAAATTTTTTATATATTTATATGGTATGTCACCCACAAAAAGTCTTGCAGTTTCAGATAGATTACTTTTTGACTCCCTCTCCCTATCTGCCTTTGAGCGATTAAATATCCAAAGAAAAATGATGCATAAATTATAAAACTTTATCACAAAACAGAAAAATGCCAAAAGATTATCAACACCTATTCCTTAGTATCATCATCAACATTTAATCTTGGAATGTTCATCTCATCGAATCAATTAACACTCTCAGAAAATGTCATATGCTTCCTTAGATATTTAAGATATGCCATCCTGCAAAGGATGCGCAACTTCACAGACCCCTTACCAACTCAACCCAGTTGGATGGGGGAAAAAACCCACGTGGGAAAAAAACAAAACAGCATTTTACCCATCAAATTAAAATATCAACATCGAATTTTGTTACTATAGTCATGGAAAAAAATTGGAGACAACAGTTATTTCTACCATATTTTCCAGGTTATTCTAGAATTGTTCATTGAACTAGTATTATATATTTAAAATCTGTAAATTTACTTTGACTACTCATTAACTTGACGGGATTAAAGGATTCCCTTAGACCCAATTTACTTAGCGCAATCACAATGCAGTCATAACAGCTGTTGAACAGAGTCACAACAGTGAACATGGTATATCACCCAAAATTAAGCAAGGTCTTCTGAAAGGATTTGTATACAAATGGATATCTGATCTAATTCAATTCAGTGCACAAGCTTTCGGACAAAAAATATATTACAAAATATGAAAAATAAATGCAAAAATCAACCCAAAGTTTGGTTTGATAGGTGATGGTCCCGTTAACTCAATACTAAGCCCCAATGCCATGTGAAATACATATATCAGGGTAGGTAGGCCAGTTCCTTTCCCTCTGCTGCCTATGGTATCTCTGGAAGATCTGGTACCCAAAAAATCACACAGCTTGGGAGGAGCTGAGAGTGCCTGAGAGTCTTTTGAGATGATGTAGTGAAATTTTGATTCACAGACTGCTCAGGCCCTTCCCCAGGGATTGTTTTCATGGTTTTGCCCCAGCTCCTAAAGCCAACTCTCACAACAAGCAAGGATACTGTGGGAGTATTCTCCATTCCCTTAGCTACAGGGGTAACATTGAGATAAGGAGAGGACATTTTTGATTACTGGATTTAGCCATGTCTCACAAAACACAAAGACTTTTGCCTATGATTAACCAGTTTCAAGTACCTCACTTGTTTTACGGATTAAATTTAACTCTTCAGCACTTTTAGGATTTCTCTTAATTCACTAAATTCATATATACATCTGGCAACCAAATTTTGATTATATGAATTGTAAAATATTTGATTCTATGCAGTTCTCCATCATTTTCCAAACTCTATTAAAATTTGTCTTGTCTTCAGACATCATCCTGCAATTAAATTTACGAAATGGACACTTAAAGACATTGCTTCCCTATCACAGTGTAGCATCAATCCATGGGCATCATCTGTTTGCCACAAATTTGCATTAGATGAAATTTCCAGTCACACAAATTAAAAAGTCATAAAAAATTAAAACTCTCTGAACTGCAGTAAATAGCAACCAGAGATTGACTTCAAGGCCCACCATATGACAGAATAAAACACACTATTGGCATTCTGGCCATAGGATCTTTGATATCCATGCAAAAAAGCAATGTTTTCATAAGGAAGCAATCCTTACATAAAGAAGTTTTTAAATCGTGATAAAACTCAAACAAGCCTCTTTTTCCATACTAAAAAGAAAGACTTGCACTTTTCCCCAGATTTATCTGGGGAAATCTGTGGAAAAGTACAAGTCTTTCTTTTTAGTATGGATATTAAATACTTCCACAAAGTGAAGCCTGAAACAATAGAATATAAAAGCCTCTTTTTGATTGACAAAACCATTCCTAGACATTATTGAAGATCAAGGAAAATATCTCATTTTGTGCAATACAAAGAATTTTTATTCTGCTCATTAAGCAAAGAGTAGGCACTTGTGCCAAGCTTTTGTTCCAAAAAAATTTAAAAATACGGCAGGCCAATAAAAAAAATATAAAACCAGAAAGAAGGAGATTTTAAAGACCCAGTCTCAAAAAAAGTTTGAGCAAATAATCTGAAAAATTATACCAAAAGTGAAAAAAGTGATTCACTCTGAGGTCTGCAGTAACTATCAGTTACTTAACACTTGTAATTAAATCATGCATTCACTGTGTTCACCTTTCCTCTCCTGGCTGATTAAAGCAATGTCTATACCAAGTGCAAACCAAAACAACTACATGAAAATATGGTACCATTTTGCCACCTTGGATGGAAATCATTA
The DNA here is from genome assembly GCF_022747635.1 of Hetaerina americana. Taxonomy (NCBI): domain Eukaryota; kingdom Metazoa; phylum Arthropoda; class Insecta; order Odonata; family Calopterygidae; genus Hetaerina; species Hetaerina americana. The sequence continues at coordinate 102,563,309 of NW_027286874.1, read as the reverse complement.
TTTATGAGACATTATTATATTACAATGACAAAAGGATAAATAAAAAATTCTTAAGCACTGAAAGTAGAAAAAAGTTGAGTCAAAGAAGTTCATTACAAGGCTCCCATTAAGATGACTGACATTATAACACAAGAAAGGATAATAACAAATGTACAAGACCAACATCCAATAATCACTATGCACATCTTATTTCTAGTTATAATTGCATTGTAACTTACCTTGCAAGATAAACATTATTTCTCCACTCTTGCTTCATCTTCTTGTATTGTGAGCTCTTTGAATGAACAAACTGCTTAGAGTAGGGGCATGCAGGCTCCCCCGCAAGACTACTGCCAATACTCATGCTGGAACCAAGTGGAGTTAGGGGTCTCTGTGTTCCAGACCCAAGACCAGCAGAGGCTGTTGCTGTAGAAGCAGAGGCAGTGCGCTGTGTGTAATGTGGGCGTTTGCTGAGGTGTGCTCCTCTCAAGCGTGGCTCTCCTCGAGCACATCCCGATGGATTCATTGCAGGGGGCAACTCAAGAAGTGGATTTCTCCCATAGCGGAAACGATAGTCGGAAAGATTCTCCACACCTGGGAGGCTCTCCAACACTCTTACCACAGCAGGTTCGGTCAGACCGAAAAGGTCCTCTCCAGAAACAAATCGTGGGAAGAGCCTAACGGTACCGGAGGAATTTCTGAGTTCCGTCAGAGGCTCTAGAACCTGAGTCCACACACCTCGAGCAGAACTATCAACAAGGTGCAGGTCAGGATGATGTGGTTCTTGAACACGAACACGAAATTCTGGTCGATTATCTTGTGACTCGTGAATAGAGCATACGTAACGACAGCGTTTGTTGGGAACACGCATGCTCCAATAGAATCGAACCTGTTCAAGAGAGGAATCAAAATACAATCATTACAGAATGCAGTGAAATAATGAAAACAGTATTTAAGTTATGTACATGCATATAGAAAAATCTTAATTGAAAATGAGTAGATAATCCAGAGGAAGCAATAGTTCTTGGTTTACAAGACAAGTGATTTGTTGGTCAAAACATTATAAACAAATCAGCCAATTACAAGATGTAATAATTGTTCTTCAAACATCAATTACAGTAGTTAAGAAAAATATTATACACAATGCACTTAATGGGGATGAAACTGAATAGAATGAATACTTGTACTCAAATTAACACAATTGCACAATAATAATAAAACTAAGAAATCAAACCTCCACCACCATGCAAGAACAGGGTTTCACAATTGAAGCATTCAAAACAAATCATATTTCATGAACATTCATGAATGTGAACAACATTTAAGCGATAAGGATCTATTTTCACTCACAATCTTGTACCCAATGGGATAGATGTACTGAGGAGTATGGAATGCTTGAAGTTGGTGCGGGAGAAGCTGTCCAACACTTAAGAATATTAAACTCCCAACACGGAGCAGGCTGCCATCCAGGTCAGCAGGAGGCGGACAAGTAATGCTCTCACAGCCATCGCCATCTCCACCATTGGATTCCAACAATACAAGCGATGAGAATGCAGCTTCATTTGCTGGATCATTATGGTAATGCATGACTTTAGCAATCTGTCGGTTCTCATCGCGGTTCACATACACACGTCTGAAGACAGAGAGGGTGGTCAACTCATTTTCCTTCTCATTCTTGGGAACATGTTGTGGGCAATAGGTAGTCTGGAAAAGAAAGGTTACACACTTGAGTGAATTCAATATGTATCAGGATGAAATTTAAGTTACAAAACAGCACTTGGCCACAAATTCCAGTCAAAACTAGGCTGGTAAGACATCTAAAAAGGTCACCAACTTTCTTCAATTACCTTTTGAGAGATAAGTGACTAAATACCTCTTTTTCAAAGTGTTAAGAGAGTTTAAAAGGGAAAGAAACAACAATTTTTACTTTGAATGGGTCAAATCCACACAAGACCTCAGAAAGTATTTCAGCCGTTCTCTCACCTATTTAAGCCATATCCTTGATTAACTATTATAATAGTGATGCATGTCTTACAGAAATTGTGGCTAAATAAAAGAACTACACGGGTCATTAATGACATTTATATCCTTCACAAAATCGAAAAAATTATCTAAAATAAAACCTCATTTCACAATGAAAGGGACAAAAAAACCTGGAGTTTGAAATATTTGGAATAAAATAAACAAACTTAGAAATATTTGCTAATACGCTGACAATAATCCCATGGTACCATTCCACTTGTCAATTAAAATACCATGCAATCTGGCCCAGCTAATTGACAGTTCATATTTTATGCAACGCTTCGAAAGGAATCAGTTGGTGTCCAGGTTATTCAATAAAAAATTATCAAAAGAAATGTGCAACTCCTGACATGAACAAAATGAGTGGACTTCTGCCTGCTGACTTTGCTGAAAATTGAGTCACAAAACGTTTGGCCATAATGACCAAACACATTGACCTTGTTCAAGTTTAAAGACCTTGACCAAGTTAAAACCATATAGGGAAGACTAACCTTGTTTTTGAAGAAGACACACTTATCCTTTACCGCACATCCTAAATGGTACACCGTTGAGCAGCGCGTTTTAAAACATCGAACTGTCGCCCCAGTGCGCCTGCACACTGCACAGTTAAGGGAGAGCCCTTGGCGGAGCGCTGTCTCCAGGTTCATCAGTGCACCATTCACTGTTTCATAAACTTCATCAGACCACAGGGCACAGTTGAGGTGAACCCACTGGTCCACATCAAAGTTCAAAAGCCTGTAAAATTTAATTAATTAATTTAAATGCCATTGTTTATTAAATACATAACATGTGCATTGTGTACTTTAATCCAGGGAAATTATTCAATATAATGATCATCATTTTTAAACCAGGATTGAGCTCAGTTATTACTAATCACTCAACTAATCCATCCGATGTTCACAAAGAAAATTTAATGATGATCTGTTAATATACATTAATTTTATTGAAAAAAATTCTTAGATAAAATTGCAATACACATTCACTTCTTTTCCAAGAAAAATGCAACAAGAAGCATATATAAATGATAATTATGGGCTGTTATACTTATAGGTATGATCAAAAAGAAACAATAAAAGCAAAGAAATGATAAAAACACTGAAGAAATCACAAATCATTATTACCTATAAACAATTCACTAATAATTCATTGCACTACTTTCATCATTACTGTTCACTGGTATTTTTTAGATTTGTTTTTCCATTCTTACATTTTCGTCAACACGATACCAAATATTAACTACAACAAAGGGACATTGTTTTTGAAGTGAAAAAATTGAGTGCCATATTCATCAGAATTTAAAATTGAGACTAGTTAATCCTTTACATCAGGCCTAGCTTTTGATTGTTGGTGATAAAACCTTTTGTTTTTGGACTCCTAAATGATGGTACTCCTAAATGGTGATAAATGACTCCTAAATGGTGATAAAACCTTTGTTTTTAGACTCCTAAATGATGAGCCATATCCAACCTTCCCAAAAAAAATAAAAATTATCAACATTCAAAGTTCAAGTTTTTCTCCCATAGGAATAAAATATGTTTCAATGAGCAAAGAATTGCAACTTAACACCACTCTTCCTTTAACTTTTCTCCATTAAGTGAAATTTTGAAGCTGAATTTTGAATTTTTAAGCTGACATTTTGGTTTGTCATCATTGAGAAGTGTAGAACTGGTTGCTTTTTTTCCCAAATCAATCCTTCATTTTGCATAATTTTATTAATTATGCAAGAACCAATTTCTTATAAAAAAAAGATGTTTTAAGCAAACTTTATTATTTATCAGTTACCACTTAAATCTTATTATAAATTCATAATGGAATCCTACTTTAGGAAGATCCCCTGAATCTGGGTCTGACGAAAAAGATTTGCTAACGAGAAACTTCTCCAATTACAGCATGTAGAAACTATTTCATTACACAATTATGAAATGAACACTCATTTTGACTTTGTTGGCTTCATTCAGAAATAAACCTCTAGGGTTGCAATATTATTTTGTAGGTTTTGCGTGAATCAGAATCTTCATTAGTTATCCTTATTTCACCATCACATTTTAGTCTTTCATATAAAATATGGTGACCGTAATTGAATCTCCAATGATAATATAAACTGTTATTCCTCCTGTCTAAGCATATGCTCACAACGGGACTAGTTCTTAAAGTAACAGTTGCAAGGTTGGGATCAGTTTGGTGTGGTTGACAGTCCACTGGCTTTCCACACTGTGGGTGCGGGATCAAACCCTAATGTGGCAGAATTTTATGGAGGCATTTCAATCTTTACTAGCGTGCCATACAGAGAGCACTCCAAGGGAAGTACGCTGTCCATGGTATGGAATGTTAAATTGCAGATGCCTCGGTATCTTTTGTTAAGAGAATGCTATAGTTCTGGCACAGGGTTTTTCTTCACCCTTTCCCGTGACAATTCTACTTTTCCAAATTACCCATCAACCACAAACGACCTTTGCTGTTGGTCACCACCTCTATTAAATATTACATTCCCCAATTGTACCAAGTCGAGTATCAATTTTTGCGACCATAATTACAATCTGATCTCAATGCATTTACAGCAAAAACATAATCTAGCTTCAACCACACCTTTTCTTGATATGATCAACATTAAGGTATGATCAGCTTCCCATGCAATAGGGCTAATAATTTGTTAAGTGTTTTTAATCCTATTACAATTATTGCTCAACTGGCTGCCCTAGGGTCACCAAATGAGGCTGCAATCAAGAACCAGACCCAGCAAGGTCCTATACTTTTTGAAAGGCATATTCCTGCCACCTAATGTCAAATTAGGTTTTGGAAACATTACATGCAATTGAATGAAATTTATAGATTTTATTTTTTGTTGAGACAAATGGAAATTATTGCTACTTGAATATTTCTCCAACAAGGCAATTGCCTTATTATTGCACTTTATCGATGTTATCTGCAGAACTTAGCCAGTTGCTCAACAAAGAGTGATCCTATTAAAGGTTGGCCTCATACAATCAGCGACCTTGTTGAGGGTGAATGTGAAGAGTGCTAATGCAATGCCAATCCTTGGGGTACTGGTTTCAATTTCAACTTCAAAGAAACTGTTCATCTAAATGTTTCCGATAATTATTGGCTGATATCTCCAAAATCCCAAGCATGTAGTACTTATAAAAGCTTGTTGAAGCACCATGTCTCATCATAGGCTTTTTGATGCCAAAAAGAGAACTATGATATGCCAGCAGAGTACTAATGCTACCTGCAGAAAGTTAGCTACTTGAACTAAGGAGTCTATAGTCAGCCTGTTTCTCCTGAATCGGCAATTAACTGGGGTTGAAAAAGGGTATTTTTCCTTGGTACAGGCATCCAAGACTAGGAACCAGAAAACACATCCTCCAGGACCCCCTTCACCCTCTTACAGGCATGTGCATGTCAAACTGTTACTGCTGGTGTATTTTCCATCCACTATCCACAGAGGTCACACTTAACAAGGAACATTTGGATTACTATATTTAACTTATACCAATAATTACATATTTAAACAAGGTATAGCAGCCATATACTATTGCTATTACTGCACCCATGTAACTTCCATTGTGTAAACTTACCTGGCTGGCCCATCTGAAACTCCATCCCCAATCTGGTGACAAAACATACACTTCCGTTTGTCATCTGGCATCTTGTCCGGCATCACAGTTATTCCCAGCCGGAAAAGCATCTGTAAAACACAATAGACATTAAAGTTTGATAACAATAACGCAGGATAATGGTAGATCAACATACCCAAGTTGACTATCATTATGTGAATGCGTTTCCACCCCCACGCAGTTTTCCATTCAGCTCTTGCTATCCTTCATATTCCAATAACATAATGTTCTGAAACTACCCATCAATTTTTTAAAAATACAATAATTTTCAACCACATTTGTAGAAACTTGAAAGCTTAATGTTAATTTCAGGAGAGTTAAGCAATGCTGCTACTCACGACTTCCTAATTAAGTCACCCGCAGCACACAGGCAAACTCTGTCCATATTAGCAAGTCTGGATTAGTGAGGCTTCATTTATTTTGGATTTATGCTGTATTAAAATTCATTACAACCAACATCAACATCTTTATCCACATTATTAAGTTTCTCACTCATGGCAATATTGCCAAATTTGATGAAATTTCCTTTTCTTATTTATAATTACCATCCTCCTGCATCCCCTCTGAAAATATCTTCAATACTCAATAGTACATCTATCAGTTTGAAATGTTTTCCCAGTGAATCATGCAATAATCACATCAAGTTCTGGTGTTACTTTAAAATTTCATTTTCAGTTTATTGGCATTAATTTTTACTGCCTCTTCATCTTAAAGTGCCCACAAGAGTAGAAAAAGTACATCATCATCATCATATTCTTCTGGGAGTGGAAACAAACATTTTATTTCTCATTGCATTGATTACTTTTTTTCCAGGAATTATCAGGAACGTAAACTCACGAAAGAAAGGCCTACTGGTATTTTGCTTCAACCCAGCAAATGCTACTTACTAAATTCATGAAATGCAGTCTTGCTAAATAATGCAGTGGAACCTTGCTTAACGAGCACCTCACAGAACATGTAATTCTCTTAATGAGCAAAAAATGTTTTTTTAAATAACTCACTTTACAAGCGATGCTTCGCATAATGTGCAATGAGGAAAGGGTAAGTCCGGGACTGATTGTGCGCCGGCTGCTTCAGTTACAAGATCCATAGTGGTCACCATTTCTCAACTATGTCGAAAGATTGCTTCTCACATGAATAAACAGAAAGTAATTGCAAGGCAATGCTATCGACAAGAACATTATTTGTGAGAAGGCATAAGCGATTTTTGCTGACCTTGTTAATAAGTCACTGGAATTATCAATGACCAAAAAGAAGTATTTAAGAAAAATCGTGAGTGCTCCAATAAGAACTGGCATCCACAGCACTGCAAAGAATAGTGAAGAAGGAAGCAGCACAACCTTACCATGGAAGGTAAATGATGTCCAAATGAGGGTAAATGTGATTTGTTCATAGCAATATGAATGCACAGCCCAGGTTGGTTCATTCCGCAATAGAAAAAAAAATGAAGATGATTCACTATCCTTCAAAATGCATGCATAATTTTATTTGAATAAACTTTGTCCATAATTTGTTTTGTGCCACAGATAAGATTCTGTGGAATTCTGGAATGAATTATGCTAGTTAAAGGAAGTTTCACTGCACTTTTGCTCTGAAATTTCATTTAATTTAACTTCTTTATTAAAGTTCATTTCATCAAAAAAGACATTTCTCCAAAAGAGACCAACTGGGAAAGTTTTTCCCTTCCTTCGTGATCTAAGACAACCAACCTCTGTCATTTCTCGATCTGAGGGTTTCCGATATTTTGTGGCCAATTGTACACCTGGGCTCCAGAATTTGTATCGTCTTCCTTTCCAAACTTTGGGCGGTGGTGGTACTGAGAGTGAGTCTTCCGTCCCAGAACCCACGCTACCACCAGTATGCTTTCTGCTCCGTTTTTCAGAGGATTTAGGCGTTGTTTGATGAGTTGGAGTCTGGGCTTTGGTGGGGGGAGTTGCCGATGGAACACTATCCGTGGATGACGAAGTGGTGGAGTTGGACGGAGCAACCTTGCGTTGTCCTTCGGGTAATTGCTCACTGTCACCTTCCTTACTGGAGACAGCTCCAGACTCACTTGGTGTTACCTCATCTGCCACCTATGAACAAAAAATTATCAAAATTCATTTAATAAGACAAAGGAATATATATTATAGTGTTGTAATAGTTTGATTTTAATCCAGTCAAAGAATTAAATATAAATGCACCACGCACACCAATACAAATCATGCACATTTTAAGCATCCAATTGAAGAAAATAATGATGTGGCTAATATTATATTCTCGATGTATGTTCCAGTTGATGATCAAAGATTAGGACAGGATTTAATGCTAACAGTAACATTACATTACTCGGGTCTATTAAACATTTTCCTTAGTACATCTGTATTAGAAAATGAAGGAAGTCTTGCGATAATCTCCATTTACAGTTTATCCTTAAACACAGCTTTTAGAAAGTTCTTTCTTTTTCCTGGCGTGAAAATGATTCAGCATTAATTCTATCTAAGGAGAATGATCTGGGGGTTTACACAGTTTCCACATTCATAAAGGATCAAATATTCCAAATATAAGGTCTGTCCCAAAAGTACTAAGACTTCTATTTTTCCCCAGATAGATGGACAGATGGGCGGCCGTTTCTATGGCTGGGTTTGAGGGAGGGGAGACTTATGAGTGAATATAATAACTTTGGCAATAAACTTTTTTAATCATCTCAGTCCTACTACTTTTGGGACAGACCTTGTAAGAACATGTTATATGGGACACTATTACAAATTTGTCATGCAAGAGATGATAAATGGGGAACTGAATAGGAAATTTAATTTTTTATCCATATTCCGATTTAAGTCCCACACTTAAAGAGTTGAGTCAAGTGATTCATATTTTAATGAGATAAAAAAAAATGGTACTTGAAGGAATTTTACTACTCAGTTTTTTCATCAAAAAAATACTTTCCCCATTCTGCATTTAGAGAAAATAAAAATAGAAAAATAAAACTTTTCAATTGTTATTCTATCTATTAATACAGTAACTTGGCGAGGAACTTACCGTTCAAATGATAAGTACTTGAAATAGTAATTGTTAATAAATATTAATTTTGTTTTTCATAATTGCCATTTGACCTTTAAATTTTGGATCATACCCTTTTTAGGGATTGACAGATTCAAGGCAAACATGAAATGAAAGTTCCACTTTATTTGAAATAATATATCAAGAATGATACACACCTTGGAAGCATTTTCATTAGCAGGGACATCCACACTCATGGCTTGAACTTCGTCATCTTTTTCCTCTTCCTTGATCTCCTCCTTGATGACAACCTTCTCTTTCTCCTTGCCCTTGGCATCCCCCTTCTCACTGGCCGTCCTTTCCTTCCCTTGCATATCTCCTCTCTTCTCTGTTGGCTTTGACTTTGGTCGTCCACTCACAATGTCACACAGATGGTCCACAATAGTTGCAGCCTAGTATATTAAACAAATTTACTCATTAATATTTGCACATCATAAAAATCATCATTATTTTTGCATAAGGGTACACAGTTTGAATAAAAACAACTTACCTTTTCTTCTGAAACACTGGAGCGATGGGTGAGAGCGAACTGTATGTAGCACGTGGTACTGCAGAAGTACAAATCATCACCACTCTCCAAGTCATCTCGTGAAAGAAAAGGTAAGTCACTTACTTTTTTCTTTATTAAGTTGTTCATAATTACGACATCACAATGCCGGCAAAACTTGGTGGCACCATTTAATATGCTCTGGATTATGGCCATATCTGAAATGGGGAGAGAAATTGAAATATAACATTAGTTGCCAAATATAAATATTCACATAAATCTATACATTGCCCTACCAGCCATTTTATGTGTATGTCAGGGGATACAATGTGACTGGCCATTAGGGTAATTTAATGATTTTATCATTCAGAAAAAGAAGTAAATTTTATTTTCAATAACTATTTTCAACTGTAATTTTTAGACTATCATCTTTCAATTAATTAATAAATTATACTTATTATTATATTTACATAAATAAAAAATGAATTTAATTATTTAATAGTGGAGGCAGAAAATTATTCATTATAACAGAGGGAACAAGATTCTTTCATAATGAAATAAGGACAATTTGCACTTTTCCACAGTTTATATAATATTATAATAAAGATTATATAAACTGTGGAAAAGTGCAAATTGTCGTTATTTCATTATGATGAACTTCCACGACCTCAAGCCTGAATCTGTTGAACTTAAGATTCTTTCACACAGAATTTTACCATTTGGTACATTGCATTCCACTGTAATAGTATACCATTAGCTAAAATGATTCAAATCATCAGTTTGTTGTTGAGACAAACTCACTGTCAAGCCTTTAATCAGTTTTCATGGCTCCCATTCTAGGTTATCTAATAATATTTCCAATGCTACGCTGTCTACTGTCCATACTGCTCTTTAGTGAGGCAACTTTTCCTGCCATCTTGGTCAATTCATAAAATAGAACCCCAGCCGTAAGGTCCCAAATCCTAAATGCACGCTTAAGGTAATGATTTTAAAAACAACATATTCTTTAATGCAGCTCTGTAGATACCCTTAACATGCTTTCCCATACTACGTTCGATGTCAGATTCCCAAATGTTGTACTAGGTCCACTATGCTTATGTCTACCTGTCTATGCTAGGCTGTCTATGCTATGGTCAATGTTAGGCTGTCTGTGCTAGGGAAACAGTAACTACGAGGGTCATCCGGAAAGTAGTACCCGTTCGTGCCGCATGAAGTGCTGACGACGCGAGTAGCCGCTGGACGAGGTCAGATAGCTTCAGTGGCTTGTCTGCCTTCTCTGAGCCAAGTTGCGTGACGCTAGCATTGCCTGTGTTGTTTCTGTGATTGTTTACAATGTTTAAAAAAATTGAGAACGCCGCCAGTTGTGAAGTGAGGGCAGTGATTAAATTCCTCAATGCAAGAAACGTTCGCCCATGTGATATTCATCGCCAATTAAAGGAGGTGTATGGAGACAATGTAATGGACGAGTCGTCTGTTCGGCGGTGGTGTCGCAACTTCAACATGGGGAGGGGGAACACACACGACGATGAGCGTTCGGGGAGACCGTCTGTCATTACAGACCAACTGGTGAGCTCAGTTGACGAATTCGTGAGGAACGATCGGCGCGTCACAATTGATGACATCTGTGAGCATTTTCCCAATGTTTCTCGAACAATTGTTCATGAAATTGTTAAACACCATCTGCATTATGCAAAAATTTGTGCAAGATGGGTCCCTCGCGTATCTCAATGAGCTGGTGGCGAAGGACTATGCAGCAGGAATACAGAAACTTGTCACACGTTATGACAAATGCCTTAATTTGCTTGGAGATTATGTTGAGAAGTAGTTTAAAGTATCCTCTTTCAAATAAAATTTTTTATGTTTGTTAATATTTACTTTTGTGTCTTTATTTCACGAACGGGTACTACTTTCCGGATGACCCTCGTATTATTTCTTATACCTCAAAAGGTTAGGTGTTAAAATCGGTGAACAATCTTATGTTGGCAATTATTTTAGAATTAATAAATGAAAGGTAGGTACGGCAAGGGCCAGTTATGTTCCTTTGGGGAATACCAAAGACTATCATTACCAAGTTGGAATTCATGTTGCCAATTACAAGCGCTTATTGTAAGCTTACTTCATTATGGCAACCCTTATCCAGGCTTAGGGCATTTTAGATTCTTTCAAATATCTGCTTTCTTTTGTTGTAAATAATTAATGGATGTGTACTTATATCATGTATTGTTCACAATTTTAAAAAATGAGGGAGCAATTTCAAATGGGTCATCCATAGCGAAATTCTAATTTTTGGTAGCTTTAAAAAGTTTGAGAAATGCTGCGAAACGTGTTATTGCTGAAATTATATCGTTAAAAAATAAACAAAATTAATCACAGCAAGTTGTTTTCCTATTCTTTTCTAATGTCTTATTGAATGATCAATGCAATAAGGGCAAATTAGATACTGATGAAAGATGAGGGATAAAATAATTTTGTTGCAATCATTCCTTGATGTGGACAATTGGTGATTTTCCATCTAATTATCGTGTCCACCATGAAAATTCACACCAAAGTAAGACTTTGTGCTACACAAATTATTCTTCTAACATTCTTCTTCACCCAGTAAGTAACCATTTTCTGTCTTTCAACATGTCTGGTCTTGGAAAGAAGTAAGCGACGCCAACACACAATCCCTGCATGATCTCATATGGAATGACCAGAGGTGGAAAAAGTACCCTCAATAATGTAAATTAGATGTAAATTGATGAACTTTGTACAGATGATGTACTTTGTAAAGCAAGATCCCACAGCAGTCTAAATACTAAATAATATAGTATGAAATAGAGATACTCAAAGCCAAAGACTATGATGACCGAAAAAATACATACATGTAAAATGTAAAAACTAGGTAACTTCAATTAATTCAGTTAACGGCCAAATAATAATTAAAAAACCAAGCACTCATGTATAACCACTAAAAATGTAATTTAGCATTAAAGCAGTGTTATATTGTAATAGTATTTTGGGATAATATTATTAAGGGTGCTGCATTAAAAGTAAATAAATGTACATAGATGTCATGATTAAATGCCACACAAGACTGGTTGATTCTAACCTCCTCCCTCTTTACCATCCTTTCCTTTGGTTCTGTAGAGTCCCAATTTCTGGCTTGGAGGAGTAGTCGTTCTCTCCACTATCTGATAGCCAGATGGAGGTGGAACACGAAGTATGTTCGCTAAATTTCTCAACACACTAGCAATGTCTTCAGCCGCTGAGGCCGATAGCGTTAGTGTGACTGTAACATTTCCAGAATCCTTGAGAGGAGCAGGAGGAGATGACCCAAAGCGAGATTTCAACATCACCATCTCTCCCCTGGCCACTCCAACATTTTCCTTGTCCTACAAAGAAATAAGTGTCCATGAACAAAGCATCAATCTTAAATAAAGTAAGACTTGGTATTGCTCATAAATGTTCAATAAAATTTAAGAGGATCAATCAAATTTAGAGAATCTATACTGGTAAATTCTACCACAAGTTTAGACACACATAATATGATATACATGGCGATAGCTTAGGTACAGATATACTTGATTGTGAGATAAAACGAGCATTTAAGTAATTAAAACCATACCAAGAAGTGAGGATAGATAATATTCCTGTGGAACTATTTCAGGGTTTAGGAAAACATAGAATGTAGAATTTTTATGGGCTAATTCATAGCTTTTATGAGGGAGGAATTGGGATGTAAAATGGTACTGTTTCAATTATTGGGATGGAGACGATTAAGAGGAATATTTTAATCCTATCTCAAAATGGAAACTTTGCAGATTTCTTACAAATATTCATAAGTCGGCCCATTCAAAACATAACACTTAGTCCAACTTACCACATCACTAGGATCTCTTGGAATGATACCAGGTTTAGGGCGTATTGGCACTGGAGCAATCAATGGGATAACCGGGGACACTGGTCTTTTAGCCCAGCTATTTTCCTCCTCTGCATCAGACTCCTCATCCTCAATTAGTCGAAGACCTTTAAGACAAAAAGACAAGATGAACAATCATTATTTGATTTTCAGTACATCCTTAGACCCAAGGACATTTGTACAATATTCAGTGAACACTTGCTAACCTAAATTATATAGGGCCTGGTGATGTTCCAGATGAGGTGGACTATCTGGGGTTTTCATGCAAACTACCCAATGGAATATTTCCCCTTCCAATCTTGTGCACAATTAATTGCCAACAATTTCTAATGACTCCATACGTAACATTAGAGCCCCAAAGTGCTAGAACATCTAATTTAAATATGACGTAATCTTTTTTGCATAAAATATATTACCATTTTTATCCTTATATTTAATCCGTATTAATTCAAGAGTAGCTTTGCACAAAACAATGTTAAAGCATACTCAATTGTATTATCCCACTTGTTTTATCTATTTCAATTGTAATGTAACCAATTGACCAAGTTTTTATTAAAATAAGCGAAACCCTAATTCCACAAAAATGTTACCAGTTTTCTTTTATAATTTGCAGTTGTGACATATAATGCATGTTTGAAAATGTTCTCAGATACATTAGATATTAACACGTTGCGTACAGATGGTAAGAATTCTTGAAGACAGATGACGAGAATTCTTGTCATTTAGAAGCATCATTTAAAACTTTTAATTGACATTAATTCCATGTTTGATGGCAATTTTTCATTTGCCTTTTGTCATTTAATAAGAGCAGTAATTTAATTTTTGATTTCATTCAGTAATTTTAATAATAAAAGCATTTGTGAGACAATATTTCTTTCATCTCTTCCTCAGGTGCCCAAACGCCTTGCCTCATTATTTCTTGAGTGTTTATCCACATGGCCTTAGCTAAGATATCAGAATGGAACCTATCTCTATCACCTCAAGGACCATTGCTTTGCCTGCAAGTTCCACTCCCAGCTAATGGAATCCACTCTCGGCTCTGCTCCATCAACATTAACATTTTTATGGAAAAAATGTTGGGTCAATTATGCTAATACTAATGAATTGTCCATAGTTCTTTAATGGTTTAGGTCAGTTCCTTATCTTGATACGTCTTGAGCAGTTTGTTTCCTTGAGTCCCGGTGAATTGTGATATTGGTGTTGGGTTTGTCTTGCGAGAGGGTTTTCTCTCAATCTGTATTTTTTTTAAATATTTAAAGGAACATTCCATAAAATGGCATTGTATAGGGTAGGGAGTGTTTGCGCGAGGAAGAAATTTTAATAGATCAGTGCGCTAATGACTTGTCAGATGTGTCATTGGAGTATTACAAAGAGAGCGTGAGACCGGAAGTGATTCCGATACTGTAGTGAAGGTCAGATATAAAAATTTCACTCCTTTCTTGATAAGTGAAAGTGAGAGTCCAATATGAGGGTCAATGAAAACTATGCTTCACCAGGAATCTCTACCACAACCATCAGGTCAAATAGAGGTCTCCCTGGTACATTAAGGAGTGAGGTGAAAACAATGCAAAAGGTATATATTGCACATTTTCTCGTATAGGTGAGGTGCTTCTGGTGATTTGGAAAGGCAAAAGGGAGGTGAGGATAATTAGTACTATTCACAGCGCTAGGATAGGTAATACACAGCTGAAATATAGGGATAGCATCTCTTGAGAAACCTTAGCAAACATCATTCGTTCCTATCATGGGTCAAGGGAAGAAAAAATACCACACAAGAAGATGCAAAGTGTGAGCTTCAAGAATAATTAGGAAGGAGACAAGGTATGTGTGCTCTCCTTGCGACGTTCCACCCCACAAAGGAAAATGTTTCCTGGAGTGTGACACAAAGAAGAAATACTTAAATTATTTGTGAGTATTACATTCAAAGTTCCATTAACAATTTTCAATTTTACCAAAGCAATGCATGTTCAACAACTACACATTAAAAATCCACCGGAATAGAGAGTTAAAACCCATTTAAATAACCCAGTAAACAACACGTTAACGTCTGCTTTTGAAATATTATCACCATTAATATTTCTTATAATTGCATTGGTTTCATTTTTTTAAGTGAAATTATTTCAATAATACTAACTGATTGCGCTAACTTGTAGTTTTTAAGTTTTCCCTACCAAATTTCAATCATCATCTATCATTTGTTAAGGCCATTCTCAGTACGTTTTTGTTAAAAACAGGAAAAGGAGTGTTTTCAAAGTTTTTAAACCTAACAACTGCAAATATCTCCAGCCCAGAACCTCTACACTACAACCAATCAGATTTAAGGAAATACTACCAGAGAACTTCTTACCAGGAAATCGAATTGATAACTCAGGGATGACACATTCAGGGGAGGAAGAGCTGATTATAGTGTCTGGTGTTCCGCTGTCTCTGTCTCTTGATCCACCACGACCGCTACGATCCTTTCGCCCATCAACTGTAACGCGAAAAAATAAAATTATGATACATAAATTTAAAAATTTTACCAGTCATGAATACCTCTTTCCATATAAAATAATTAAAAATTTCACTTAATCCCTACTCAATTTCAATCCTCATTGAATTTTAAATTAACATGAAAGCATTTCTAGTAATGCTTAAGTCCAAAAACCCGGTTTTATTTTCACTCCAAGGATTTTATATTCATTGTCACACAAATATAACACACACTGCATGATGTTCACCCTCCGTTGGCAGCTGATATGAAACCTAATTGCTTACAGTCCTATTTTTCTAGCTTCATTTTAATTGAAAGGCAAAATTCTCACCATTCCAGAAATTATGGAAACCTGTTTAACAGATTGCGCCCCGTCTGTAAGCTAATTTTGCTATTTACATTAAGCTTTAACTTTATATTATGGCATGCACTAGAAAAAAATAAGTTAGGTACACATAAAATTGAAGCCCAAGAATAGTCTCACAGATTCTTTCAAATTTTTTGCAAATTATATGTCGTACAAGATTATGATAACATAAGCAGCAATTTATCTGTGCAAACAGGTGCATACAATAACTATACATCAAGAGGCCCTCATGCTGTAAAATAAAACTACAGCTCCTCATATGATCTCATTAAAATTTAGATTGGATATCAAGTAAAATGAGTTCACATTAATTGCTCTTCAACACCAACCATATGTACCAAGTGATGATACTTTCTTAACTGAAAAGGGTCTCAGGTAAAGAAGAAAGATGTTTTACTTCTTCAATGACATCTTCAACGTTACATATGTGAGGACCTCTGTGGTTGCTAACGATTTTTGTTCGCTGAATGATGAGTTGAAAGTACGATAAATTGAAAAAATCTGTCAACAGCACTGTTCCTAATTTCTACTAGATCTTTTTAATCGGGCTTGTATTTGAAATTTTGATTTATCCTTAAAAGAAAGTTTCCAAGATTCATGTCCAATTTTTATGGTATTCCGAAGCTGTCATGTTATTTCAAGTTATTTTAAAATTTTCATTTCATTTCCCGACAAATAATGCAAACAATGTTTATCATTATGTAACATGATGGCACAACACATAATTTTATTCAATATTTTTTTAGAATTTTATATTTTCAATGAATGAAATCCAAGATATTTTGCAAATGGCTTCATTCCTTAGGAAAAATAAATTTACATGGATAGATAGGACTTCGGAGCCACCCCCGCAAAATCATTTCATAATCAAAGAATTCTTTATCATGACCATGAATGAAAGTTATTAAATTAAAAAACAAAATCATAAAGTATAAATTAAAGTCATAGCATATTTTTTCACTGGTTAAACTTTGGCAGAGTAAATAGGTTCGTAAAGACCCCTCAGGTTCCCACTGAGTGCCAGGTGAGAGGTTTTTACTGAGCAATATGAGTTGACTTACCATCACCATCTAACTTTATTGCAGTGAATTCCTGGTCATAAAAGCCACGCTGTTGAGAAGACTGAGGCAGGATTGGCAAAGGTGACTGAGGACCAAATGGCCGCGTATCATAATGGTCAGCAACTCCTGTCATCGCAGCCCTTCCATACTCTCCATTCAACTCTCCTGTTCTTGTATTATACCCTCGTTTCCCAAGCTTTGACAAGTCCCCTGAACCAAAGATGGGACAGACAGCCATATTGCGACCAAGCTCTGGTTCTGTTACTGCCATAGGTGGCAAAGTTGAACGCAAAAGGGTCACCACACCCTCTACAAAGCTGTCGTGGTCCTCCTCAACTTTCGTGGCCCCCTGTTGAGCACCAGCTTCCGACTATTAACAAAAACAAGGGATGAAAAGATCAATAGCTTTCCTAGGCAATACTTTCATTTATTTCAAAGTTAATAAACAAAAAATGAATTTTACAAAGTGGCAATGAGATGAAATTTCAATTATATTTAAATTTAGAGCAGAAATGTTATGCATAGCTGCTAGGAGGAGTATTAGCTATTAGGGGAGGCAACACGCAGCTTTAAGTAATTCGCACCAAATTAAATAAGTGAGTATTAAGTACAGCAGCTTAAGATAGATTGATGAATATAAAG
The DNA here is from genome assembly GCF_022747635.1 of Hetaerina americana. Classification (NCBI taxonomy): domain Eukaryota; kingdom Metazoa; phylum Arthropoda; class Insecta; order Odonata; family Calopterygidae; genus Hetaerina; species Hetaerina americana. The sequence continues at coordinate 102,545,721 of NW_027286874.1, read as the reverse complement.
ACTCAGTCCTAATTCCATTTCCAATATAACTATTGAAATGGTAACACAAATAAGGCTTCTTGTCATATTTAGCAGGATTTTTCTATTTTTTCCCAAAAGTTGTACGGAACTGAATGCCATTATAAACATGAATATATGCCCAGTGAAAAGAACTCTAAACATATTTTTAGCCATTTAAAGTTGGAAATTGTGTCAATTTTTTCAAATACTGGCCTGGTTTCATACTGATTTCATTCTCATCATCTACGAACCAGAGAAAAATTAACACCCTAAATCTTTTACTTCCATTAAAATGATCAATCACAAAAAGTGCGAACAAAAGCTCTCATGGCAATATTCACAGCTGGTCAGCATTTCACTCTATTATCTACTTTCATCAGGAGACATTTCACACAAATTCAATGGAATTCAAGCGCCAATAATCAAATTGGGTCTCAACATCAAACAACATCAGCTGTAATATCATTAATATTTCAGCAACATCAACCGATTATTAAACAATAAACATATTTCAACAGAGGCAGTGCATTAGAGAAAAACATTGACCACATGTCGTGCGCTACGGTTAAAATTACAAAAGAGAACTAGCACCACTTTTTAAAATTAAGCTTTCATCTATTTAAATAAAACCGTGATTGGTTGGCAATGTTAAAACGGAAATAGATCAAATAAATGGGATAAAGCAATGGAGTGCGTGTTACCACCATATTATACGAAGTTACTAATGAATTAATACAGCTAATTTTTTGAGGAAAATTGCAATATGATTTCTTAAGATATAATTATTTCATAATTAAATGGGTTCTTCTTGGTTCTCACTTTAGGCCTCTAAATGTGTCACACGGAACCAATGAAAGTTGTTGGTGATGAATGGTGCATAAGATTAGCGGGAGAAAATGGGGTTATAAGAGTCAAAACCCACGATAATCTTAATTTTGCCTAATCCTCAAACCCATATAACTGGGATTAGCTAGGACTTACTGTGTAACTTCTGGATGAGAGAAGTTGGGAATTGAGGCATTCAATGGTAAAAATTAAAGGAGAGGAAGAGCTGAGCCGGAGAAAGAACAGCATGAGGGGGATGGAGGAACTGTTAAAGGAACCAAGTCATCAAATCGGCAAGATGTATTTTTTAAAGGGATAAAATTTTGAAGTACTTTAAAAATCACACACAAATATGATATCTCATGTATTTTAGTCCTAGCCATTATCCACAAGGGCCTTACCTTGGGATACTTTTACAAATGACCATTATTTTGTCAATATTCATGTCACGTCATATTAATTCTGGTATTTTTCCTTAGTCTTCAGTTATTGCAACAAAGAGCAGTGTAAAAATGATTGAAATAATATAAGCTACTCACATTTGAACTTGCTTTCCTTGCCCTTTTCTTAGGAACACTTCCCTCTTTGCCAACGCTTTGCCTTCTCTTCTGTTGGTACTGCCGTCGTTTTGCTTTCTTTGAGTCTGCAAAGTTAACACACATTACATATTAATAAATAATCCTATGGGATCTCTGCAATAAAAGCTTTGTGAAACTTTATTACCTAGAGCAGCCTGGTCAGAGGAATTTTTATCAATACTGGGTTCCAATCCATCCACCTCCTCTGTCTTCACTTCTACTTTTGTCACCTCTTTCCCTTCAGTCTGAGGAGCAACTTGTAACTTCTTGTCTTCCAGAGATTCTGGAACACTTTCTGCAATTGCCTGGGACTGTGGAATTGGCTTGCTAGCTGGTCTAGATTGCTGGCTTTGAGTAGACTGTCTGACCTGTGATTGCTGTTTTGCTTGTACTTGTTGAGTCGAACTTTGTTGCTGGGACAGAAGCTGTGGACTTGACAATTGCTGCTGGTTTACCGGTGGTTGCTGAGTACGTATTTGCTGTTGAGTTTGTACTTGTTGCTGAGTTTGTATCTGCTGCTGAGCATGCAGTTGCTGTTGGGTTTGCAGCTGCTGATGAACTTGAAGAGGTGATTGCTGTAGTTGAGTTTGAAGTTGCTGCTGCTGGGTTTTAAGTTGTTGCTGCTGTTGTTGCTGTTGTTGAGTTTGCAATTGCTTACTCATCTGGACCGAAGCTGCTGTACATTGAGCCTGTGACAACTGGCCTATAGTTACCTGTTGTCTGGGAACTTGAGAGGACAGAGCAGACGTGGCTTGTTGCAATTTCTGTACTTGAGCCATCTGGATTTGTTTCTTCTGTGATTGTTTATGTTGAAGTTCTTGTTGCTGGTGTTGCTGATGTGGCAACTGCTGCTGCCTAATTAACTGCTGATGTTGATCTTCTCTAACTAAAATTTGTTCCTGTGTCTGTTGTACAATGCTATGAGATGGCTGTTGTGCTTTTGACTGAAGGTTATTGCAAGACTCTTCCACTTCAATTTTCAAAGAATCAAGATGGACAGGTGGATTAATAGATGTTGGAACATTAGTCTCCTCTACTTTAGGAACTACCTGTATAGTACGCAATGACTGAACAGAAGTACTCACAGATGGAGGCTGAGGTTCCTTGTTAATTACCCCTTGAGGTGAACCAGAGGATAGTCTACGTTCTACCAGCCCCTGTGGGGATGGACTGCTGTGGGGTGGTGCACAACGTGATACCACTTGCCTTGGTCCAAAACGAACTTGGAAACCTGTAGACGTTGTGACAGGTACCCTAATAGGAAGCGGCTGAGAGGATGACCTCTGTGGCACTGTAGGTGAAGGTGCTGATGTCCGTGGGGGTCCATCAGCTAGCAACAATGGAGGTAAGAGAGATGAGGGTGTTGGAGGCACTGGTCGGGCAAGCTGGGCTTCCAAAGAAGGCACTACAGGTAATAATGGACCACCAGAGGATGGTGCTGGTGTTGTAGGAGTAGGTCTAGATGACCCCATGGAAGACTGAGGTGGCTGAGTGAGGGTTAAAGTTTGTTTTGTAAGAGTAGGAGTTCCAATGGAACCGAGTCCACTACTGCCTAGCTGGTGATGTTGGCTGGCGCAAACACTATTTTGCAAAAGTTGCTTCAGCAAAACATTCTGAGAATCTGTTCTTGGAGGAGGAGGAAGAGGGAACTTGCTACTAGTTGTCACAGAAGTCCTCACTTCTTCCTTTTCTTCTTTCATTCCCTCAGACTCAGATGAAACAGTTGTCAAAATGCGTGTTTTAAAAGATGTATTTCCAGTCAGTGTGGAAACATTTCTAATGGATGAAGTGGATGCTTCTGTCTCAACTGGTTCCTTCTTCATGGCCTGAATTTCGGGGGTTTCAACTTTAACAAGAGGTGAACTCCCCTGTTTAATCAATGAACTCATAACATTAAAAGTATTCACTGAATTGGATGACCCAGTTGATGTTTGATTTCCAGAAGAAGCATTGAAGAGGCTAGAAGTAGAACTACTACATTGTGTATAGCTGACTAATGAAGGTCCTTCAGATTTCGAGGAAGGCAAATTCTGTGAAAATACTGGTGATTCACTGGGAGTTGTATCTTTATGCGGATGACTGATGGAATGAACTTGAGCTAATGAGCTATTTTCAGAGCGATTTTCAACCAATGAGTGAGATGTCACTGGTAGAGAAGCTTGTGACACTCTAGAAATAAATTGAAGATCTTGAACTGATCCACTTGATCTAAAATCCGGGACTGTTGGTATGTCTCCTACAGACATCCGTGAACCCAGACTTACTGTGGTACTTGAAACAACTCCAACCACAGAGTGCACAGTTGATGTGGCAATTTGTTTAATACTACTATCCTCGTCACTTCTAGCAGGACCACTTCCTTTAGAATTCATGCCAGCATATTGCTGTTGATTAATATTACAATGAAATGGTGTGGACATTCTCCCTGGCCCAACAGTACCAACACCAGAGGAAGCAGCTAATTTAGAATCACCAAGAAGACTAGATGAGGATGAACTTGGAATCGTCACTAGTCCTCGTGCTGGCGGATAAGGTAACCGAGCTGCACTTACAGCATCTGCAACTAAAGTAGCAACCATCGTAGCCGGTAAAACTGATGAAACTGATGATACCGGTATTTCAATACCAGCAGATAACAGAGGTTTCAACTGAGAAACAGATGGCTCAGTTCGGGTACGATATGTTATCAAGGAAGCACGACTAGTTCCTGGGATTCCTATGTTAGCCTGATGTATACTTGATGGTGGAAGTTCATTTGTAGGTGGTAAAGGAGGTACATTTACTCCTCTCGTCTCTGATATGGATGTGGCAGCTGATGAAGACAAGGCAGTACATGAATCTTCTTTTTTGCTTTCCATGATAATTTCCTTCTTTACAACAGATTGAACCTCCTCACTTTTATTTTCTTCTTTTTCACTGCTAATTGTAAATGTACGGCAAACTTTGTTCACATCATTAGTATTAGGATGCTTGTTTAACCTTTCATTGGAAATAGATTCCCGATGATCTGAATCAAACAAATGACTCTGACCACTCTGATCATCAAACTTCTCTGCTATTGGTCTAATTCTATCAAATTCCCCCTTTCCAAATTTGGTGTCTGATTCTGCCAAAGATGTTGAAATAATTGATTCAGTAGTTTCTGCTGAATGGTTCTTATCTTTCTTCCTCAAATCACTAGAAACCTCAGGCGACTCATTCTTTGTTGACGTTGGTGGGATATTAGGCTGTTGTTCAATCATTAAATCTTCTTTTGGTGCCTTTTCTGCTTCTGACCGGGCTTGGCTAAGCCATAATTCTATTTGAGCAACCTCGTCAACCTTATTTACATCTTTATCTTTCAAATCGCTCTTAAAGTGGCTGTCACTTTTAGATGCACTTCCTATAAATCCAGAATTCCTAGAAGATGAGTAATCTGAGGAACATAAGGCACTTAAATCACTACTTTTATCTCTTTCATCACCCAATGTTTTTGTAGGTTCGTCATCATGAGGCGAGTCAAATATTTCAGACAATGTCTGCAACTGAGATTCATTCATAAGTAGGGGAATTTGACTAACTCTTAGGTCTTGTGTGAACAGAGAAAATGGCTCCTGTTCACATGAATCATTACTTTTTAAATCAGCATTACTAAAGCTCTTTTCTCCAAAGGACATAGAGCCCTTCACATTCATTCCATGTCTCTTTAAGCTCGGTGATTCACTCTTCGTTTGACCCAAAGATTTGCCTAATTTTGACATTATAGGTTTATCACTCGGTAAACTTTTTCCTTTTATAGTCTCCTGTGCCTTTTCTTTTGATGCTCGAAAATCTTTGTCCAAAAACCTATCAAAATCTGAATCATATTTGTCTCTTTCCTCCAATTTTGGAGGGTCTCCCTTGAACGCTATACTACTACCTGGTTCTTCTTTGTCACACAAAACTTGATGAGATGGTGATTCACTTATTTTCTTTTTACTTCCAACATGTTCAATCTGAGAAGTGATTGCCAACATTTTTGAAATGCCAGCGCCAACTACTTTTAAATCATCACTCATGAGTGAACTTTCCTTGTCACTCATCTCTTTACTTTCATCCGTCTTGTCTAAATCCTGCTCTAGGTTTATTTTTGTTTCTAAAACATCAGAGAATATATTTCCCACAATGACACTGTTTTCTCTGTCAGAAATGTCATCATCCTCCAACACAGACATCTTACCTATCTCTTGAATATTAAAGACATCAGGAGGTAATTCTATTGTGTCATCTTGGTTTAAACTATGCAAAACAGTTAATGTCTGGTCTTCATGAAGAGGCGAGTCAGGTGATGCCTCGAGTTTGACTTCCATTGCATCAACAGACTGTGAATCATCAAAATCTGCCTTTTTCTCTTCCTCAGCAATATGTTTTGTGACAATTGTCTCATCCACTTCAGCATTTTTACATTTCACTATTTCCTCATCAACAGGCGAGGTTAAACCTAAAATTGTATTGGCAGGTTCACTGTCATCGGTGATACTTTTGCATGAATCTTCCATCATGGGCTCCATGAAATTTGATGCAATTAGTGAATCGCTCAATTTTCCACCTATACTCAGAATTTCAGGAATGGATTGGACAGAGGAACGAGTATTTTCTGAATTTTCGGATACAGGTGGCAGTTCTTCAGATATCAACAGCTCACTTTTGTCACCATCCTTATATATAACAACCTGATTAGATTGACAATCTTGCTTTGAGTGACTCACAAGGTTGGTAATAGACTTCTCATCTTCAATAGACATTGCATTTTCTAATGTTTCACTGACCTCAAACAATTGCAAACTTACACCGTCAACACTATCAATGGAGAATGATTTGCCATCTTTGTCTTTGACATCTTCAACTGACAGGAGTGAAGAAGAAACTGCATCGTCATTGCGCCCCAGATGACCCAGTTCATTCTGCTTCTCTCCAGCCCTGGGTAGGCACATCTGATCACCTACATCACAGCCTTCTTTTTCGGTACCCTGATTCATTATACATTCCTCTGCTCCTTTCATGCACTCCTCTTCTGGCAAGGAAACCACTTCATTCACTTCCTCCTTTGACTCATCATTTCCTGCCTCTTGCACTTCTCCCTGACTTTCACTGACCAACATTTCAATCCCACTGACACTGGCTACTTCCTCTTCAACTTCAACTGTTTCAAGCATCTCTCTTACGCCAGTCACTTCATCATCGTCCTCAGCACTAACAACCACAACTACTGAAGTCTCTACACATTCCTCAAATTCAACAGAGCTTGAGACTACCTGGAGACTTCCAGGGGAATGAACAACTGGGGTTGGAGGATTGGAACCATCCATAGTTTCAACTGACACATTTGCTGCAACCATAACCGATTCTTCTGGAATACAAATAACTTCCTCGGCCTCAACTTCACCACTAATATATGGATCAGTTGAGCTTTCATTTATAACAGAAACCATTCCGTCAAGATCAGAATCTGGAAGTGCGCTTCCCATAGTGATTGTGTCATAGCTCTCCTCCACTTCCTCTTTGTGTTCTTCATTCACAATTATTACTCTAGCCTCATCAAGGCACTCTTTTGAACATGACCCCAGGGAAGAATCCACTTGACTACCACTTTCCACATCAGATGTTACAACAATTTCCATTTTTCCACTCCTTTCTCCAAGGCAATCTTTTTCTTCCTTGGCATCTAGGTCATCAGGGCACTTACTAGCATCACCGCCTTTCTCCCCCTTTTCAGTGTTTTCCGAAAAAATTTCCACAACATTTTCTCCTGGTAAGGGTATTTCTGAAGTCTCAATATGAATGGAAGAGTCTAACTCACTATCACCATGAATTTCAGCTGAAGAGTTCTGATCTCTACTAGGATCCAATGACAAGGGAGGAGATGAAACCGCCACAGATGTCTCCGAAGCTTCTTTGGCATCAGCAGACGTGCCGGGAGAATTGTTATTATTGCTAGGGGCTAAATTGGGGTTTGGAGCTTTCCTGGGCCCCTCCTTCCTGTAACTGGTAGACCACATAGGTGAACCACCACGAAGACCTAACTTGAAGTGGCCAAAGCGACCAAACGGAGGAATGAATGGTATAACATTTGCATTTCCTCCTCCCCCTCCTCCTCCTCCACCACCACCACCACCACCATTGTTCCCACCACCCCTTATCTCGCCAGCTCCGCCGGCAGGAGCGCCAGCAGCACCATTTCCTCCTTCTGCCCCTTCTTCCTCAGCACCATCACTAGGCTGCCTACCCTGACGAGGTTGAGGGTTGGGAGGTTGCTGTTGTACAGCTTGCTGCTCCCTCTGTAACTGCCCTTGTTGAACCTGGGGTTGCACACCATGCTGCTGCTGCTGTTGTTGTTGTTGTTGCTGCTGCTGTTGCATTTGAATCATCAGCTGATGCTGAATATGCTGTTGAAGAGGCACTTGTTGCTGGTGATGCCCTTGCTCATTTGAAGGAGCCTGGTCACTTCCTTGAGGAGTGTGTGGAGGGCCACATGGTGTATGAGGAGTGCGCGGAGTTGGTGGGTTATCTGGTCGCTCAGCAGATGCTGGACTCCCAGCGACACTTCCACCGGATGGGCGTCTCATTGGCGAGACTCCACCCCCACCAATGCCCATGGAACCTTGGGGACTCCCCATTGGGGAGGGAGAATGAGCCATATTTCCCCCTCTTCCCTGTGGTTGAGAAAGCTGCTGGATCTGCTGCCCATAAGAAGAATGACTGGCTGAAGGACTCGTAGCTAGACCTGGGGATGGTGGTGGAGGCAACCGAGGTCGGGAAATGTGTGCATTGGAGCCATCAGCCCCCATGGGTGATCGAGCAATGAAGCGCTGATTCATCTGATGCATCCTTCAAAGAAAAAAATAAAAGGACCATAAAAATAAAAAGACAGTGCTCCCTGATTGCATCTCACACTTTGTACAAGAAACCTTTGCCTGGCGAAATGGCTATTGTACTCAGGAAATTTCAAATAAATCATATATGCGACATCTTCTGTGATTTTCCTCTCTCTGAGTGAAGAATGACAAGTCTTCAACATAGTAAGTTCAAATGCATGATTTAATACATATTTTTTAACCAGAGTTTATATATTCAACTGAAGCATTAACATGGAAGCCATTGCAATATACAATGAAATGCATTATTTACACTTTCCTCTGGGCCTTTTAAAAAAAATAAATTTCATGAAAGTACAAATTGTGGGTAAAGAAAATAATATGTTACTTTTCCTTAAAACATACTTTTTTACCCGTATGGGGTAAAAATAAAGAGCCATGCTAACAGACCAAACCTCTTTAGAACATGATCTATTTTTCCATTTTCATATCTAATGCCTTGGATTTTTGTCCTCGTTTGCATTGCTTTTCTGTTTCAATGTGGGATAAAATTTCATTAAGGTTAGTGAATAGGGTTACTGCAGCACTGTCCTGAGCATGGTTAAGACAGACATAATTCTAGTTCAAATTTAAACTTAATTCAGAAAATATTTTTGTAGACAAAGTGGTTTAGCATTGGGAAAGCCAATTATAATATGTTTTAAGACCAGTATTAATGCTTTTTGAACTATTATTTAAATCTCAAGGTTTGAGATTATCAAGTTTTGACAATGATCATACTTCAAAAAACATGCCTAGTTCCAAAAAATGAATACAAAAAACATTGAATTTTAAGTTTTGAAATGACTATTGAAAAATTGCATATTCGAGGTCATGAAAAAATATTTACAAGTGTATTTTCGTGTCTTATGAATGAAATATCTTCAGGGATTATAGGAAAATAAAAATTGTAAACAACAATAATTCTTTTGCAGATTTGGGACATGCATCTTTCATGGAGGGCATTGTACACCAGTTCTTCAGGTAATTGAAAAGGAACAAAAATAAAACACAAATTACCTAGCCATTTGCTCTCCAGAGAACTGTTGAGATTGTTGAGGCTGTGCTGACCCCCTGTGGTCTCCATAAAGGTTGTTTGATGGCCCTGGGCTAGAACCTGGAAGTCTCTGCGCAATGCCTTGACGTCCCCCCATCTGCTGGGATGTTTGTTGCTGAGGCGAAGGCATGGACCTCAGATTGTCTTGACCAGCACCAGGACTGAAAGGACTAGCCTCATCACCAGCACTTCCTGACAAAGGTGTACTGATTCGAGGAGACGGCTGGAGACTGTGAGGGGATGACGGAGGTATCTGGCCACCAGCCCCTGGACTATGTGCCATTGGACTGTGCAGAGGTGATTGCGAAGGCTGTTGCATTGATGGCATCATTGGTGAAGGCGACGGTGAAGTCAGAGTCAGAGGAGAATGTGGAGTAGGTGTCACTGAAGTGTTCTGCCCCGAGCCTTGGTTTAGAGGAGATGATGCCGAAGACTGAGGTGGACCAAGGGGTGAGTGGTGCTGGGAAAGGATCTGACCATGTTGCTGTCCTCCAGTGGGTGTAACCCCAGTCCCTCCAATCATTGACTGTTGCTGTCTCTTCTGCTGCTTGTTCTGGTAATCCTATTTGAAAAAAATAATATTCTGATTGGAGAGTGAAGTTATAGAAAAAGTCATTAGGTCCAATCAACAGAATCTTTGGGAGCATGAAAAGGAAGATTATCAGAAAAGATATACTTAAAAACGCAAACACCAAATTCCCATAATGGACAAGAGTGGAGTTTATAAATTGTGTTTGTGAGAGCTCTGCCTTCTACATTGGGCAAACCGGGAGGAAATTCAGTGATCGTGTAGAAGAACATTACGCCTGTATTAAAATCGAAAATCTTTCTTCCAATTTTGTCCAGCACCTTATAGAAATTAACCCCTCCAGTGACTTCATCCCTAAAATTCTACATTTAGAGAAAAAAGGCTTAGATTAGATGCCTTGGAATGGTTGTAAATTTCAAATAACAGTCATCATAAGGGTATATTATATTACCTAACTTATTCCTCCCGTTCCCCCTACTGGACCTCCCTCTGTTCCACAGCCCCTCTCCCTCCCTGACGCCCTACCCAACTGCCCTCTCCCATCTGGACGCCATGCCAAACCGCCTTCTCCCCCTCCCCCCAAACAAACATACCAGTTTCCCTTCTCTTTCCCCTCCTCCCACTTCCTCTTCTTGGTCTACTACATAAAGCTGTGTATCTTCTGTACTTTACCTGATGATGACTTTGTAAGTTGAAACCTAGGTCGTGTTTCATAAAATATAAGTGGAATAACTAAGTATTTCTTTTCCGATTTCTTCCATGTGAAGTGACGCCTCAAATCATTCTATTCATCAAGGATGATTACATAAGAACTGGCTAAGACACTCCATACCCTGGTCCATTTGTTGTCACATTTTTCAAAATCAATACACGGACATGGGATGCCATTACACTTTGGACAAGAACACTAAAACTATGACATTACTATAGAGTGCAACATGGCAGCAGTAGTACACTCAATTGGTAAACATAAAATCTAACCTGTACTAGCATTCCATGCTGACGAGCCTGTTTTCTAGTTTGGTCCAACTGTTTCTGTAAGCCAGACTGCTCCCTTGTTATACGCTCCAGTTCTTGGGCATCCCCTTCACCTAACTCTTGTCCTGTCTTTCTTAGCTGCCGCTGCTTGCTGTTCAAGGACTGTGTACATAAAAGAGAAAATTGTAGTTTAAAAAAATTATTTTTTCAATTAAAGGAGCCACATAGAAAACTCATATACATCATAAACAATGTAGTTCCTTGAACTAGAAAAATAATGTAGAGCTTGAGTATCTCCATCACCTTTTTGGCCCTGCGTAGCTTATTAACTTCAGTTTCATAATATTTCAAGTGGGAGCTGACAGCCTTGTGCTGCTGGGTTAGCCACTCTTCATATTGAGCCTGAGCTTGTCGGTCTTGTTCTGTCACAGGATGTTCAGGAGGTAATGGCGGTTGGGCAAATGTTGGTTGAAGACTCAAAGCCACTCGCTGGGCTATATAACAAAAAAACATCAAATCAATCAAATTGCTTTTCAAGGTAGCATTTTTAAATTAAAAATAGAGAAATAATACATGACAGTCCATTAGCAGCAAATAAAATATTAGCCTACTTTCGGAAATAGGTTTCAGAGTTAATCTTCCTAAGTCCTATGTGTTCTTTCATGAGACATGAATCAATCCAAACCAATACATATTCAATAAGACAGCAAACATCAATGAAGCAATATTCATTGACATCGAGAATGCTATTTTTTGTATCTCCATCAGACTTTTAGTTGTCACAAGGCATGAATCAACTGATCGAGGAAAATTTGCCACAAAGTTGTGCAGACTCGGTTCTGCATTACCAAATGCTTACCTTGTTCAGATTGTGATGGTGATGATGTGGACTGACCAGAGACGAAAGGGGTTCCTTGGGGTGGGGGACGTGAGCCACCCATCCCACCCACCATCTTAGGATCCACCACTGGACCCAACCCAGGTTGCCACTCAATGAGTTTTGGTTGAGATGAAGGGCGTGATGGGTACACCATTCGGACCTGCCCTCCTCCCCCTGGGCTGTTATTACTATTACCTAAAACAATCCCTGCTCCAGGTCCACCACCTCCAATGCCTATCGGTATATTCTGTGCAGGCAAAATTCCCTGGGCTGCAAAGTAGAATGAATGCATTTAGGAAAAGTATACATACACAGTTTTCAATTATCATTAGTCTTATTTATTGAATTATCTATTCAAATCTCATCTCAAAAGTAATTCTCAGCTCAACTCGTTTTTTACATCTTCGGATGGGTCTGGCAAAGTAATTCCAGCTATGACCGTTTTAGCATCTAGATTCAACGATCACTTTGCCAAGGATCTAAGCAGTAGAAATATTCCTACTAGTACCAACTACCCCTCTGCCTCTATTTGCAATTCCCTTTTCCTGTTTCCTTGTACAGAAAAAGAACTTTTGTCTATTGTTAATCAACTGGGTTCTAAGATGAGTTCAGGAATAGATGATATTCTTAACTTCTTGGTAGCATGCTGTACTGAAGTAATTAAAGGTATACTTCTATTCCTAATTAACGAGTCATTAAGAATGGGTTTATTTCCTGAATGGTTAAAAACATCAAAAGTGATTCCTCTTTATAAGTCTAAAGGTAATACTTCAGATCTAAATTCTTCTCGCCCAATATCAATCCAATCTGTTTTTTCTAAAATATTTGAAAAGGTATTTTACAATAGACTCGTATCATTCTTGGAAAGTAACAACCTCTTGTCTTCTAATCAACATGGTTTCCGTCGAGGGAAGTCCACAATCTCTGCTGTTTGTGATGTAATTAATCATATTGTTTGCTTTGGACAATAAATTAAAAATTGCTGCTATGTTCTTCGACCTCAGCAAGGCTTTTGATACTGTGAATCACCCTTTACTCTTAAAAAAACTTTATTGTCTTGGTATTCATGGTGGAGCTAATAATTGGATTCAATCGTACCTGAGCAATAGATCCCAGCAAGTTGTTATCAAATTAAATGGTTGCTTTTACCCCTCACTTAAAAAACGGGTAACTCAGGGTGTCCCACAGGGTTCTGTTTTGGGGCCCATTTTGTTTCTAATCTATGTTAATGACTTATCTCATATTCTCTCAAATATTCTTGGTGCCCTTCCTGTTCTGTATGCAGATGATACTGATGTCCTTGTTTCATCAACTGACTTAGACACTGTGTCCAATCAATGCAATTTAGTTTCTGATAATTTAAGTAACTGGTGCTCCAACAACCTCCTTGATCTGAATGATGACAAGTCCCAAATTGTCTATTTTAATAATAAGAACAAAACAAGCAACTCTATTAGAGTTCAAATTAACCAAAAGCCAATTCCCCAGGTGGGTAGTGTGAAATTTCTTGGGCTACACCTCGATGCTTCACTGGCTTGGGAATTGCATATTAATAATCTGTCTAACAAGCCAAGTGCCAAATGCTTTTTAATTTGATCCTTAAGATCCACGGTATCTTAAGATGTGCCGTTGACTTTGTATTATGGGCAGTTTTATTCCCACTTAACATATGGTATCTTGTTCTGGGGTTCATCACCCCATCCATCCAGAATTTTTAAAATGCAAAAAAGAGCAGTGAGGCTAATAACAAATTCCCATTATCTTGCCCCTAGTAAACCCATTTTTTGAAAGCTGGGCCTGTTACCTTTTCCTTGTGTATATATTTTATATGTGTTATTGTATACTTACAATAATTGATTGACGTTATCCCGCCACCGGCCTCGGTGGCGGCGGGGTAACGTCCTCGCCTACCAACCCAGAGGTCGTGGGTTCGATTCCCACCTAGGTGGATTTCCCTCCATCTAGGGCTTGGTTGTATGTGATTGTCGTCAAATGTCTGTAGTGTAGGGTTAGGTGGAAGAAGGGACTATTAGTCCCAACCTCGCCCAATTAAGTCGATAATAATAATAATAATAATTCGATAATAATAATTTTACCAAATTTTATAAAAACAGTGCTGTACACAGCCACTTCACAAGAAGTTCTCATGACCTTCATATCCCATATGTACGCACTACGAGGTCTTGAAGGAATGAGCAATCTAGTTCCTGTTTAAAACCACAAAGCAATAATTGTCCCTCACTTTTGTTCATATTTTAATCCTGACGCCTTTCAGGAGAAAATAGTTTTCACTCTATTGATGTGATGAGCCTCCCAAAGCATGTGATTTCAGGACATTGACAATATTTTTGTGGTCACTTCCAGAGAAAGGGATGTGTCTAAAATAAATGATTGCAGAAGTTACAGGGCCTTTTATGATGAACTATAGCTCCAGCAGCAAGAGCAACACAAGATGCAATACACCAATGTGCACATAATGCAATGAAGAATTATCCCACTTGCTTTATTCTTCATTCCATTCCACATTTTAAGTCTATCATTAAACCATCAATTGTTAGGAGAATTTATAAATTTTTCTAGAGTAAAAAAGATAATTTCTTTAGAACAGGACAAAAATATGATGGTAATTTGATAAGCTCTCGGACTGGAATAGAAATAAACGACATAGCTCAGTGAAACTTTTTTATTTTTCAATGTGTAAAGTTGTCTCCCTCTACACTAATGCATTTGGTCCTGTTGTGTTCCAAGGTCTATATCCCATCTTGAAAATTAAATTTCTTCAGGCTGGCAAAACAGTCAACTTCGACTATTAGTCCTTTGTTTGAAGAGAATCTCCATCCACTGAGGAAAATTTTGAGCTTGAGCAATAGATGGTAATATGATGGAGCCAAATCAGGTGAATAAGGTGGGTGTGGACAATTCACATCTTAGTTCACGCATTTTTGCCATGGCAACGACACTTATGTGTGAACTTGCATTGTCTTCATGAAAGGTGACTTTCTTCTTTGCCAAACCTGGCCTTCTTTCGCGTATCTTTTGCTGCAGCTGGTCCAGGAGGTTAGCATAGTAATATACAGCAATTGTTTGACCAGTGTGAAGATAATCTGTCAGCAGAATCCCTTTCGCATCCCAGAAAACTGAAGCTATCACCTTTCCTGTTGACCGTATTGCCTTTGCCTCGTATAATGGTGGTGAATAAACATGGTTTCACTGCTTTGACTGCTGTTTCATCTCTGGGGTACATAGTAGTAGAGTCAAGTTTCATCTGTGGTTACCAATCGGTGCAGGAAATTTTGTCGATTGCTCTCAAAATGGGTGAAACATTGTTCGGATATTTCCATTCTGATGCGTTTGTGATCCAGTGTCAAGAGTTTTCTTATCGCAGATGATTTTCTCATCACCAATTCCACCATTAAAATGTGATATGCTCATTAGGATGATATCCATCCAGCTTCAGCAATTTCTTGTAATTTCAGTCAGCTATCTTCCATGATCATTTTATGCACTTTTGCAATAATTTCTGGGGTAGTGGCACATTTTGGCTGACCACTACGCAGATTATCATCTAAGCTATCCCGACCAAACTTAAACTCATTTTTCTACTTGGCAACAGTTGAATATGAAGGAGCAGATTCCCTCAGGGTGTTCTGAAAGTTGGCATGAATTTCCTTTTTATTTCATACCTTTCTTTAAAAAGTATTTAATTGCTGCTCGAATCTCAATTTTTTCATCTTCACAAATAACTACACAAGAACAACAAAAGAGAGGCGTCCACACCACAGATCTCTTCCCAGAGCACTGATGCATTGCATGTTCACTCATATATGATTACCTATTACTCGGGAAACTCATTGCGCTAGCGCTGACATCTGGTGATGCTTCAGAGAAATTTTCAAACTACCCTCGTATTTAAGGGCCTCATGAAATCATAGATATTCGAATAATCAAAATAAAATCAAACTAAAAACCAATATATGAAAATATTGACATTTTATCATGAAAAATGAATGCTTCCAGGGAAAGTAAAATTATTTTGTTTCCATATTAAAAGATAGAAAATTGTTCTCTTTCCACTGAATTCTTACAAAAGAATTACAATCCAAATTTTCTAAAGATAATCTGAGCTAGAGCACTGCTAGCAATCTGTCTGAAACAGTCACTTTCTTCAATTAAAAATACCTGGCAATCCTGGAGGGGGGGTAGGTGAGAGACCAGGAGCAGGGGAAACTCCCCTGCCACTTGGCCCTCCGGTGGGGTGAGGGCCTGATGTGCCAAGGACATCAGCTCGTAGTCTCTCAAATTCAACATCACTCAACAAGGTCGTTGTTGGTTCACCCTGCTGCTGTAACTGCTGTTTTTCTTGCTCCCTCTTCTCCTGCTCCAGGAGATCTTCCAGAAGCAATGGTTGTTCCTGCAATGGCGACTGCTTACTGTTAGAGCCAAGTAATTACTTAATTGACTTAAAACATTTATTATTCTTTATTTCTCTTGATTTTAACAACAGCATGCAGCATTACTTTCAAGCTTTGGGTAACTAATGATCACAGAAGCTGATGATTTTCTGTTAGGAAAACTTGAATAGTTTAAAATTTAACTAAGAACCCATTGCTCATCTGGACAAATCATTTAACTATTTCTTATTTAAGAGAGTATGGCCACTAAATTTATTTCCCCACAGTAAAATGCTTTAAGGAAATGTTCATGTGACCTTGAAATCTTCAATTTCAAAATTAAAAGAATCATTGTAGCAGTAAGATCGGAAAGATACACGATTTTTCACATGTTAATGTGGATAAAATAAAATTAATGAGTAAAAATTTCACAATTTATTTAAAAACACAACATATATCCTAAATAAATTTTCAAATTTTGACCAGGAGTTTCAACTTTTTCCATGAATTTTATTAACAGATGGCTTCACAAGTCTACTTTATCACTGGGAAGGCATTAGAAATTTCTTTAACACAGCAATAACTACTCAATTATAAAACATTCCACTTAATTTGAATAGCAATAATATATAAATCTGAAAGACAAGAATGAGTAAAGAGAACTGTAAATAATAGATGTCAAAGACGAGCTATAATTGTCTTCCTTCAATTAAAATATGAACTCACATTATCTGTCGAAACAACATTGAATGAAGAACTTTATTTTAATTATAAATGGATTTTTTCCTTGCTTACTGCTGCCATAACATTGTAGCACTTCAGAAAATTAGTATTAAATCAGGTAAATATGAGTATAAATAATAAGGATGTACATGTTTCTAAAAGAAACTCTTGTTTCTCACTCTGAAATAAATATTTCAAATGTTTTATTACGTTTTCAAATAAAATCATTTACACTGCATATACCAAATGATCTTCACATCAAATGTTTCTGCCATCCACGAAGTGTTCAATTAAATAGGCTACCAAAATTCAGTAAAACTTCCTCAATGCAAAGCTCAATAATTTACAATTCATTACAATTATATATTTTAGAATACCAAGCAACCACAATAATAAATCTGAAAATTGATTTAATAGATGAGGATAGAGTTCGCCAAATACTAAGCCCTCTTTCAGGTCTAAAATTCACACATCAGGGTAAGTGGGCCAGTTCCTTTCCCTGTGGTTTCCCAGGAAGATGTGCACAACCCAAATTATCACACAGATCTTTAAGTTCAGGGTATTTTTTATGCAAGAATTTTATCAGTCGTAAAAATTGTGCACGTTGGTTTTCAAGCAGCATTATAAAACAGATCTTTCATATTGACATGGTTTGCATTGCTAAGAACAAAGTAATTTTGGGAATATAAGAAAACGAGGCCAGCTTCTTGTGGAGAATAAGAGTTCTCCAAGTCGCAGGAATTCATTTGTTAAATACTCGCGAATCATATTCTGCCACGGTGAAAGGATGGCTCTCCAGAATTATTACAAACAGTCAAAAAATACTTATGCTAGAGCCAAAAGAATACACAGAGAAGTCTCAAGTCAACACACTTATGTAATGAATTTCATCATGAAAAAATCATTTTACTTAAATAGATTCAAATATTTTTATGGTATTTTCTGACCCATTTTAATTCAGTTACCACAGGATTTTCATTGTGGCCACTCTTAAATGAATGGATGGCTTCGCAAACATACTTTTTATTCATGTCAACTAAGTCTCCAACAAAATTTCAGCACGTTTTTACAACAGAGAATGTATCATCTGTTTCCCATTAATTATTTTATAATCTCCAGTTTTCAATTATAGGCACTGATGAATAACAAATTTTCATTTCAGCTGCAGAGTTTTGGGCTCATAAGAAATTGTCAATTCCAGAATCAAATATTTAATCTTTAAACAGAAAATCACTCTTTTGTTAGATAGCAGCAATTTATGAGATTCTTTAGAAATATACAATAATTTATTTCCAAAATTTGCCTGCACATGAAAAATAGAAAATGAGTTTGAAAAAGTACAAGTGTAGACATGAGCATTGCCAAGTTGAAGGAGGCTGCTGGCTCAGCTTTATTGTGATACAATTAGGGCATTTTCATGAAGCCTTTCTCTCAACAAATATCATTTAATGATGCTTTATTCCATGTTTGTTCAATTCATTTTTATTGCTAACGGTCTATCTCTTAGAGGTAGGTTTTTGTTACCAAAAAAATTAATACATGATTCCATGGTTCACATACGCACTATTAAGTATTGTTTCCAGCATCAGGCATAGAAAATGGTTGCCTTTATTACAAACATCAATAATGTAATTGTTTTGAGTCAGTAGTAAGTAACAAGATTTAATATTTAATTGAAAGGACTTCCTAAAAAGCTAAATAGAAGTGAAGATGACATTGCGTAAGAGGAAAGTGACAAGCCTAGAGAAAATTACTGTGGAAATGACTTTGCAGCAGTGATGACAAATTTCTGGGATTGTTTGACGGATAAACGTTGATATATGTGTAGCTGATGATTCTTTCATATGAAACATTCAATTTTCTTCATATTATGTATTAATATCAAAATACTTTGATCCATTTCTATCTGATCCAAGTATTTTTTGTAAATTCTAACCTGAAAATCACAGTGTTTTCTATGTGCCGGTACATCTTATGGGCCAGGAAATGCAGTATTTTTTTTAGTGCAGTTTATTACAGCAGTCTATCAATTTTTGACACCCCGAACATAAATAAATTAAAATGCACTCTTCCAATCAAGTCTTCACAGTACACCCTCTGCACTACCTGATACACTTAAGAGACCACTTTCTGATGAAAGTGGCCAGTAAATCACATTATTTGTCCAATGAATTCTCTTTTTCAATGTCTCCCCTGTTTTGACTTTTTCTGTAAACATCCAGTAAACTGTCCATTTTCTAAGTTTATAAATATCTGCCCAATTCAATTTCTAATGCTGCTGCATTACATTAGGGTTTAAGAATGGAAACACAAGGGAGAAGAAAATTAGGCATTTATTCTAATTTGAACCCCATTGCTTTCATTTTATTATCCCTAATTTCAAGTTATCTCACACTGTCCATTTTATAAGCATAAAATTCCATTTTGGGGATGAATGGAGATCTATTTTGCACAGGCCAAAGCTCTGTTTGTGTTTAAACTCCAAACTGGGACTTCTCTTTCCATAACATGGTCTCCTATCACTATCTATTCCAACTGCCTATAATGATTTCATTTTCCTGATTGCTTTTCCTGTCTCAGTAAAAATTGTTACTGCACCCAAGCTCTTTCTATTTCTCGGCTGGCTGGCCAAATGCCTTTAACATAAAGCTCTGCTATATATTTTTTCTGCCTTCCCCGAGCCTC
The DNA here is from genome assembly GCF_022747635.1 of Hetaerina americana. NCBI lineage: Eukaryota > Metazoa > Arthropoda > Insecta > Odonata > Calopterygidae > Hetaerina > Hetaerina americana. The sequence goes on along the minus strand of NW_027286874.1, from coordinate 102,526,203 downwards.
TTTTGGCTTCATTAATTGTTTTCCTGCAGCACTTATTTAGATCAATAGAGTTTCTCCCTAGCTGCATCATGACATTTACCTTATATTACAGAACAATTCTAATTTTACTTGTCTCTTTAAGCCTCTTTATATCCTTGCACTGATAATTCCCCCACAATTCCTCGACCCTATTCACTTCTTGACTAAGTTAATTATTCAAAATGCTGGTCAATTTTTTAGTTCCTAGTTTAGCTCTTTGTGCATTCTTTTCCCATTTCCATGTTAACATTCTTCCAGTTCGTTTTATCTATTACCTCAAATGGGCTCGTTAAATTGACCTTGTGTTAATCCTCAATTGCTTCATCAAAAATCATTGCCATCCACCATATTTGGTATTTATTTGATCTTAATTTGATTAATTATTTTTATAATTAGTTGTCATAGTCACCAACATTCACTGACCACTGGCTTTATGGCTATTTCTAAAATCACTAACTTCATAATTTCATTACTGATTACAGTTTTTTCAATAAAGAAATTCAAACTTTGAACAAATCAGGTAATGATTGGCAATCAAACCCTGACTGTTGGTGAAACAAAGCCTAATATTTAACCATTTCCATTGTTTTGGTTCCAGCTCATAGGTTTGGTTTTCAAGATTTACCCACCCTTTCCCAATCATTGTCATCCCCTATTCTCATTTGGATATTTCTTATACATTTTACTTGGGTTCTCCTTCCTTTTTTCTCTCGTTTACGCTTCAAAATTTCATTTTGGCACTATCCTGCCTCTCCCATTCCTTTTGAATATCATCTCTCCCATTAACCTCCAAAAATATTAATCTTAAATGCCTTCAACACATGAAGACGTTGTTTGGACATAAAAGAAAGCAAAATAAGGCCATAAATTTCTAAAAATATTGATACGAATGGTTAATTTCATATCTTTAATTTTTGATTCAGTGACCTCAGAACTTAGAAAAGCAACTTTCAATACAAAATCAGTCAATTTTATGAGCACTGCCATAATTAGGCCCATAAATGCTATTCACTACTTCCATTTGCCCCCAGAAAGTTCTGCATTTTCCATCATACAACATTTTATTGTCTCTAGTCTTATCTCATTGCATACATTCTCCTTCTTTTACATTCTAATAGAGCTTGACGAGGGGGGGGAGAAAGAGTGGTGGCTGCAGATACATTTGTTCAAGCTCTAACCTGTGATGAAAATCCACTGGGATTATTGAGGCACAGATGGCAACAGATGCAAACAAATTGACACAAAAGGATCACGGAAACCTACATTTGACCATTGGTGTCCGTATGGTTGTAGAATTGCTTATTGGCAAAACATATTTCTTAAAAACAGGGTTTGGTATGTTTTGATCATCCTTATAAATTTCACCTGGGAATTATAAAAGATTTGAGACTTACCTGTCTCAGATCTGCCCCTACATTGACATAACAGCAGATTAAAATTCAGCATATACCAGAAACTATTTCATAAACAACCACACATACAACTTTTCTGATCGTCATCCTCCCAAGAAGAAAGCTATCATATGCTCCTTGATTCATCACCTTCTACACCATCTAATTTCTCCCCATTCCTTCAGTTGAGGAATCATTCAATAGATCACACTACCTTGATCAACAATATCTTGGCCGTATCCAACTAGATTCTTACCCTTACTTCCCTAATACACACCACTAAATCTTTCCTATGGGTTAAATGGAAGAAGGGACCATTTGGTCTCAATTTTGCCCAAATAAAGACCTCTATCTATCTATCTAAATCTTTCCTTCAACATTGCTTCCCTAGTAATTTCTCCTTCCTTCTGCTATTCTTGGACATACATTCTACCCCTCTCTTCCCCACTAATGTCAACTTCATAACACCCTTCACCACAAATTCCAAGAAACTTTGGAAGATGCCGTGACAGTAACTTTTAACGGAGCCATCCACTATAGGTGCATTACAATGCAACAATGTCAACAGTGCAAAAATCATTCACCTTGACTGGAATTCAAACCCAGATCCCTCGATGTCCAGCTGAGGGCTTCAGCCAATTAGGCTATCGATGTGTTGAAATGTACAAATTGCAGATAACTCCGTCGACAGTATCTCCCAGCAGTTTCTTTGAATATGTCAAAGGTAAAACACCCTCAGTGTTTAAAGTTGGTTCTAACCTCGTAGAATGTGATGCATTGCACATGACTACGATGCCTGTGACATTGTATGTACTGTATTTCGTCACATCTTATTCCTTTAGAGCCCCTGAAATTTCAGAGTGTAAGAGGACCAATGGTTTAACTGGCTTAAGCACTTGGCTGGGCATCGAGGGATCCAGGTTCGAATCCGGGTCAAGACAGATGATTTTTTTACATCCTGAAATTGTTGCATTGTAATACCCTTCACCACCTTATTTTAGAATACAGTATTGGATAAAAAATATACACACTACAGTAGGTGTTTATTCAGCTGTATTAAATGCTTTTGAAGGAGTTGTACTGTAATTTGTGATTTCTGTTTGCACAATTGATAAAATACAGCATATGACCATTGGTCTCCAGTTAAGAATCCAGATACTGCATGAATTGGCTTGTGAAAAAGGCGATAAAACTCATTTTCCTCAAGAGGTTGGGATTCTGGAATAAACTTTAAAGACAATGCACAGCACTCATGACAAAATAGATACAGTGCTGACAGGAAGATCAAGCATGAGATAAAAATCACTGGGTTTATGTGGAACTGCTTAGAAAGATACTGAAGACAAACGTTTTCCCTTGGAAGCATACATGTACACATGAGTGCATTCTTGTTTAATTGCAATACTTCATTGATTTGATGATCATGTGTGTCTGCTCTATTCAAGATCATCAACACTTTTATGATACAATTTCACAGTGAATCACAAACCTTAACTGCCTCAGATAAGGAATAATGATGTTTCACGGTATTAAACAATTGATATATGCAATAAGTTTTCATTGCATAACTGCATTGATTAACCAACAGCAAGCATTAAATATAACAGAATCATCTATTGAAACATTATGTTATCCACTGAATTAAACCCCAACCATCCTTCTCGGGTTGCTAGGCACAAATAATTATGGAAATTTAATGACAGCAGTAATCAAGTCCAAATTAATTTGTTTAACTAATATTACCACCCATTTAACAATGTAACAAAACTTTCTCAAACTTCTGATTGAGAATACACATCTTCAGACTTATTTCAGTCTACTTCACTGTTACTTTATTGACTATTTCATAGCTATTAAAGTAAAAAAATGGTTTGCCAGAAATAACTGAATATTTTATATAACTGGCATGCCTTTTATTCATTTGGCTCAAATCTCAGTTTCCCTGAAATTTACACAACTCACCTGAATAAATCACAAAAACATTTTTTAATGTGGCATCTGCCATTAGTACAGGACAACGTGCTGTATTAATTGCAATGCCTTTTTAATATTGTAAAAGCTTTTAAATTATTAAGGTTAGTTCACACAAGTTCTGAAAAAAATTTAAATTAATAGTTTACCATGCCATCATTAGGAAGACCTGTATTAATGAAACCATAAACCAACTACTTTTAGTACTATATGATATTCATACATGAAAAATTTAACCAATGCACTACCAATTATTATTAATATTGTACTGATTTATCAAAATGCAATTATAAAAAAATAGAGTGACAGAAGATAAAAGGACCACCCTGTGCTCAATGAACTCATTCCTTACCCTGAGAAAAGAGATAGGAAAGAAAATAATTAGAAAGAGAGAGAGAAAAAGAAAGAATTATATCCAAACACAAAAATACTGCCAAAAAGTCCTGCCAGCCAAATGTACCCCTTTCACTTATTGAGTCACATTCATCCTTTTCAAAATGTCATTTCCAACCAATGGCCTACACACTTTGCCTTTTCCCTCTCACCTGTAAGAGCAGTGGCCTGCGATGCTGCAGATGTGCAGCCGCAGATGGCACAGCCGCCCCTGGCCCGCCCACCCCCACTCCACCACCAACTCCGCTGCTCGGCGAGTGAATTATGCCCATGGTGGGAGGGGGTTGCCCTTGGTGGTGGGGTAGGACAACGCCCATGGGTGAGGGCAGGGGCACGGGCGTGTGGAGGGGGTGGGGAGGCGGGGGAGCCAGGTGCGGGGGCATCTGCGAAATGGAAGGTGGAACAGGCGATTGGATGGAAGGGGCTCTCGGAGGGCCAAGAGGCAGGCCAACAACGCCCATTCGCAGTCCCATGGCTGCTGCTGACCCAATCTGGAGAGGGTACGCAAGAGCACCACATAGTAATGAGGTGCCGTAAAGAACAGGGCCAGCAGAGAATAAAAACTTCCATAAGCAAGAGATGGAGAAGTTGAGTCTTTATAAATTCATTAAAAAATGGGATTCTTATTAGTATTAGTTAATACCAAACCAGATGTTTATCTACTGGCATTCTCTTTGGAAATGATCTATCACTTCTCCAGCAAACATCACAACAAAATATATTTTATGCATGGTAGTGTCACCACCTCATTCCATACCTAAGCAAACTTCCACTCACTCACTCAAGGAGGCACCTATTCGTTAACATTATCAATTTGTGTTCATGTACAAGGCATTTCTCCATAGTTAAATGGTATAGAAATGTACGCTTTTAAATAACAACAGCTTTACAAGCCAAACGTAGTATACACAAGGTCTGTCCCAAAGGTAATAGGATTTATTTTTCCCAGATTGATGGACAGGTAGGAAGCAGTTTCTCTGGCTGGGTTCATGGAGGGGAGTCTCAGGACAGGCCGTAGGCCCATAGCAGTTGGCTCCCAGACTTTGTGGAGTGCGGGTTGTTTGTTTGCGAAACCTCAATAACGTGACTTTGTTACACTCTGTGATGAACCAGTTATTGGAACAGTCTACACCTTTAAATTTTGCATGAAACTGAGCAAAACTGGGAAAGACACTCATGAGATGCTAAAGGCAGTTTATGGTGATAATGCCACGGGTCGATTGGATGCTTTAGAGTGGCACAAGTTGTTCCAGGAGGGTAAAGAATATGTTGAAGATGCCGAAGGTTCAGGATGCCCTTTGACCTCAAAAAGTAACAAAAATCTAACGAGTGAATGCTTTGTTAGACAGGGATGGCAGATTAAGTGTTTGCAAGGTTTGATTAACTTGGCATCCCTAAAAGTGATGTGCATTGACTTCTGACCGAAAACATGGGCACCAGAAAGGTGTGTGTGAAGTTGGTGCCGCAAGTGCTCTTGGATGATCAAAAGGAAATTCGCACAGGGATCTGCCAAGAGCTTCTTGACCACGAGAGTGAGGATCCAAATTTTTTAGACAATGTCCCACCAGACTTTACTCTTCCCAGGCTCAAATCCATGCTGAAAGGAAGTCACCACAACTTGGTGGAAGCATTACAACTGGCCATGAAGATGGAGATTACAAGCAATCAGGGCACCGCCTTCCAGGAGGCATACAAGGTGTGGAAAACCCACTGGCAGCGGTGTGTGGAGGCACAAGAGTGCAACATCAAAGGCTTTTGAGTGAATGCATCAATTCTTGCAATAAATTGTTTTTAATCAACTCAGTCCTAGTACTTTTGGGGCATCCCTTGCATAGTTATAGAATTATAAACAACTGACTCAGACTCACTTTGAAAAAAACATTATAGTATTGAACCAAAAGATATGGAAAAATGTCATTCCAACTATTTTATAATGCCTTCCATTCTCATTTCCTGATGGGCCAGCACTGTAAATTAACTGATATTATTTCATAACACATCTTTTCAATAATTACTGCATATACTTGTGTATAGGTTGACCCCCAGTTTCTTAAAATTTTAGTTTCTTTTAAATATCTTGAGCATAAATTGACATTAGTTTTTCTGTAATTAACTAAACGATGCCAAGTTAATTCCAAATAATTAAAACTTGCAAACTTTTATCAAAATAGTTATTAAGTTATAATAATTATTATTATAGTAAACATATAGCTTTCAAGTTCTATTGAACATTTACTTTGAGTTTTTCGGGGTACCAACAGTAATGGGCTATTATGATTGATAGCGAGATTTTGAGTGGGTTTCAAAATTCACTGCCAGTGCCACGAGTACTGCCCAAATGGTACTGCTATATTTGTTTGATTTTACCACTGTACTGTAAAAGGCAAGCAGAAGCAGCAGCAATAGTTTGTGTGTTAAGAAAAGTTATTACTATAACACTATTATTACATGGTGGTAATGGCAATAAATTTTGGAAATGACAATTTTTAACTTACTAATAAAAATAACTCTCGCTTCTATTGGTCAAGCCTTGATATTATTCAATGAAATATTGTATTAAAAATCAACCTATACACAAGTATAATTATATAGTAATTACATATCATAACTATCTAATCAACTACAGATTGATAATTCTTGAAATGCATTATGTATTGCGATTTGGTACGATAGGTCACCTGAATATTTGTACACCATCATTTATGGTATGCATTTATTTAAAATGATCCATTCTCAATAAGCAATTATTATTGTTACCAACTATAAAAATCTCAACTTTTAATAAATTAAAATTTTAGCTAGATTAAGTTTTGATTCAACAAACCAACCAAAAGTTTAAGCATGAAAAATTCCTGGATATTAGAGCTGAAAGAAAAGTTTGACGCACTAATTTGAGCACTAATTCTAACTAAAGCATCAACTATTTCAGTCATTAAGTACGTATGCTTTAGTAATTAAACCACTACATTCAATTGGTGCACATAACACTATATGAATTGGTGCAAAATGAAGTACTACTGAGAACTGATTTCATTTCAACTCAATGCTAATATATAAAGAAAGAGTAAAATATTATGTCACTTAGGAATTTAATGCAGAGCTTTGGCAGTGGATATGATATTTGTGACATTATAGAAAAAAGTATATTGACAAACAAAACAAACTAAATGCTAGACAGTATCCTCTGAACCTTTCACTCTACAGATAAAATTTCTATTGAGCTTGATTCTGTTACTTTCAAATGTATATCATATTTCACATCAAATCCTAAGCAATCTGCAATTTACCTAAATAATTTAATATATTACTCCACTATGTGAGAGTATTACCTGGAGTCCTATCTAATGTTTTTTTGTATACACTAATTATTAACCCATTTTTTAACTTGTTCATGCAGTCCCTTTGAAATTATCTTATAATTTATTATTTTCAATGGCTATGATATATTTGAAGTATAAAAATACCTATATGAACCATCAACAGTAGATAAGAACTGAATATTTGCTTTTGCGAGCAAATCATAGCCTAACAAAATCCCTTGAGCAATAATAATTTTCCACAACATTAAAAAGGTCAAGCGTTGAACACCCCTACATTTTACGTTTTGCTAACAGTTGCAGAATCAGTTTGCACATACTGATTTATTGATAACCAGAGAGACTTTTTTACCCTTATTACCAAGTGTTTACATTGAGGTTTATTAGACAAGAGGAGTGGTGCATTTAGGATATAATTCATAAGAGCGGCAGGGACAAGAAGCAGATGAAACTATAACAGAAACTGGGAATGCCTTCAGGTTTTTTAAGTACTGTCTTGTATATACAATTGTATGCCAAGGTCTCACATTATTCAATCAAAAGAACAAAGAAAACAAGATGCATGTAGAGTTTCCCTGAGCTCCATGATCCAATCCCTTAAAACTTATCTTTTATAAATTTGGGAGTTTACTTGAGAAGATATATACTGACTTTATTACATATTGTTTCCATCAATGCCATCAATTTATGAATGTTGATTTCCATTGTAACTTTTGTGGTGTGCCTCTACAGTAAAGATTTAAGTGTGTCTGAATTGTTCGTGTGCATGGTGATTCAGCTACCAGTGGAGTTACATTATGGCGTGTTTTCGACTTGCTTATGCATTATAACAAAATGTCAGGAGTTTCCCTTAAGCTAGATAAGGTTTACTTGTCTTTTGTCAGATCTCTATGTGGAGTCTGAAGTCTTGTAGCCTTCTTTCTCATTTATTATCTAACTTTTACTTAATCAATCAGGGGCTTTCAGAAGCCAGAATAACTTTAATGTACCAGGCATAAATGTAATTCCAAATTATAGATAGCTTACATTACAGGTTCTTAGAATGCAGTTTCATTTTTAGAATGTTCAAGAATATGGCCATCTTATGGATGCCACGGAAAATAATAATAAAGTTCAGAAATCATTCAATTTATATTGAAAGTCTCCAAAAACTTAATTTTGTTTTTGTTTTTTTCCTAGTATAGAAAATGGCCATAATTACATGAATACATGGGTTATTCATTAAAAATTTCACTGCTGGCAAAAACGCCATAATAATTTTAAAACTTAGAATATGAAAATAACCTTCTACTATCTCTGAAATGAAGTGGCTACTTGCAGTCAGGAATTGTCAGAAAATGCCCCAGGGAAAAACTACAAACGATGAAGAACAACACTTAGAAAATACCAACAGTCTCATCTTTTTTAAACAGACCTTTTATATGAGTTGGAGCGAAAACGTAAGTTTATCTGCTAACAACCACTAATTTTTCAACTGATTGAACCTTTTTACTGCTCATCTGAATGCATGAATGATAAATTCCTAATGATGCTAATTGAAATCATGGGCTTCTAAGAAATAAGTACGGAGTTCTTCAGCACAGGTATACATGTATTTATAAGCTTAAAATTCTCTTGCATAAAACTGTACCATCCAAAAAGCAACTAAACAAATAACCAGGCAAGTGAATGAAATAAATCATGATAAAAGCCTAAAAATTGAAATTAATGCAGTCCATCATAGGACATTTCTTTAATAAAATGTATTAATGATGTTTTGAGTCGGGTTTAAATGCGATACCTTAATTTTGAATGTGATTACAAGTAGCATCCTTTGCTGGAGCAAAACAACAGCATATCAGCAATGCAACAATTCAACAATTTCAGAGTGTAAAAATCATTTGCCTTGACTGGGACTCGAACCCAGATCCCTCAATATCCGGTCGAGCGCTTTAGCCACTTAAGCTACCGAGGCATCCTCTTAAACTCTGAAATTTTGGGGCTTTTAAAGGAACTCGATGTTGTGACGAAATACCGTACATACAATGTCACATGCATTCGTAGTCGTGCGCGAGGATGACTCCGTTAAAAGTTACTGTTGCGGCATCTCCCGCAGTTTCTTTGGAATTTGTCAAAGTATATCAGCAACTTTATGCTCACGATTTCAAAATCTTATGGAATTGCCTTCACAATATACACATTAATGGTAAATGCACTGAATTGAAAAGTGAATTTAAACTTATAACCTTATTTATACTACGCATACTAATTCAAATAGTTTTTAATAATAAATTAATCATGAAGGTACATTTTATTCATAATTATATGATTATCAGAGAAGTAAGATGCCATCAGATTAATTTAAACATTATGAAATATGTTCCTTTGTCAGAGACAGTAGATTAATATACAATTTGGTTTATATGGACACATCATTTGTTTAATTATGGATACAAATATTGACACTCAAGCTACTACCCTAATAATCTAGAAAGAGCCCTCCACTTAATTGAACATATTACTAGATCAATTTAGGTTCCAACAATCAATTTTATTAATGAGAAAACTATTTTAAATGAAAATATCATGACTTAAAAAATATGGCAAGAATTATGTTCAGGAAAAGACTACTTTAGAATAATAAAGCACATATAGGGGGGCCAGTAATTACATGGTTCCTGATTCTACATTTTTTCAGGTTTTCATGGATAAACATTTTTTTTCATGATTCTGAATTCTCATTCCTCACAGTGTAATCACATGGATCCTGATTCATTTATTTGCTCAAATATTTCAAAATTTTATCCTACGGTAAAGATATCCATAAATATTAGATGAATAAAAGTAATTTTCAAACTTGGCACCTAACTTAAATAAAAATTACACTTATGGCAGATTAAATCACTTTGTTTGTAGTATTACTATCAATGCAAGCCCATAGAGTTTCAAATATGAAGTCACCATGACTTACCACGAAGTGATATTTCCTTGAAGAATAACAGTCAATTAACAGAATGATAAAAAAATTTGAAAGACTTAAGTTTTCAAAAATCACTAGAGAATTCCAATTTTGCAAAACAATACGAGGTGTGTTCAATTAATATTGGGTATTTGAGCTATTTGGAAAGAATTTTACTTGTTAATTTATGTCAATGTTATCTCCTTTGATGAGGTGCCCATTGCATATTATACAGTTATGCCAGCACTTTTTCCAATCCTCAAAACACTTCTAAAATTCGATCTTTGGTACAGCATTAAGCTCTCTCAGCAATGAATTTTCCATCATATATGCTGGTAAAATCACCATCTTTAAGGTTCCCTTTTTTTTTGGGAACAGAAAAAAGTCACTCAAGGTAATGCCTGGTGAATATGAAGGCTGGGATATTATTACAGGGCTATTTTTGGCCAAAAATTCACAAACAAGCAGTAACCAGTTTGATCAGATGCACAATCGGGATGCAAAGGCAATGAATTATTTTGCCAGAAATACTGACATTTTTATCGGATTTCTTCACGCAAACTGCATTGGACTTGAAAGTAGTACTCCTTATTGATTGATTGTCCTTGTGGTAAGAACTCGTGGTGCACTATGCATTAAGCGAAATTACAAAATTCCCATTACTTTTTCAACGCACCTCATATATATGGATGAACTTTTGTGTTTGTCCTTTTGTATGTATTTACATCAACTTTCCCAAGATCTTAATGGGTAAGAATACATATACACACATATATATGTAAATAATATACATATGTATGTGTGTGTGTAAAGCATTGGGTCAGCAAGTCAAGGTTAATGGTTCAAGTACTGGTCAAGGAAACGTTTTTCTCCTAGAAATCTGAGCCCTTCTACCTTCACAACTAGCCTCAAGTCTTTTATACACGTGTCTATCCCTTTCCATATGAATATGCTGTCACTGTTTGGTGGGTGCTTGAATGCATATACATACACAAAACACTTGAGATACCCTACACTACAATAAACTGTTTGCCTATTCTGAGTACTTTCTACCTACCTCCAATCCATCCAACATCCATATCCTATTCCTGCCCCTTTCTCGCTCACCTTTCTCCTCTCTATCATAATCTTCAGCATTTCATCAGCATTCAAAATTCCCTGTATCCTCCTTTTCTACCTCCTTCAGATTTCACCCAACTATTTCTCTCCTGCCCCACCATACCTAGCATATCTCCTCATTTGTCTTCCATTCTGTCCACTTAACCTTCTCCATCCATCTCCACACCACATTCCAAAGCCTCCAATCTATGATTATCATCCTGCTTCAATGACCATGTTTCCACACATTACATAATTACGCTCCATATAAAGTTTTCATGAGCCTTGTCTTAATATCCTTACCCAATGTCCCTGTCACCAATTCCCTCCTCCTCGTGAAAGCTTCTTTACCTAACACAATTCTCCTTCTCTTATCGCTACTTCATTAATCATGGCCCATGATACACATTCTCCATTGAAAGAATAACAAAAATAACATTAATTCTTCCAATTCCAGGTTTTTCAGGATTGTTTCAAGGTTTTTCATATTCCTAGTATTTTCCAAGAAACTATGTGAGATGCTGCGTCAGTAACTTATAGCGGAGTCATTCACAAAATGTGCATTACAATGCACCAATTTTAGAGTGAAAAACTCATCCTAGTCAGGGCGAATGATTTTCACACTCAGAAATTGTTGCATTCCTAGCTGTTTATCGGCTTTCAATGACTCAAGGATGGTTGACAAACCTGCATTCAGAATATCTCTATCCAATTCTGTATAAACAGAACACAGGTCTACACTTAGGATTTTAGGTTTAACTGAAAAAATAGCAATTACAAGCCATGACGGTTTTCTCAGATATGACATTAAGTATATATTCTATATATACTATGTACAGTCAAGATTTAAGATAAATGGACTGCACATACACATACTTCCACCACTTTAAAGTTGTAACACCAAGCAAAGCTGAGTAAGCACAAAATAGGATAGCATTGAGATGCATATCTACCTAGTTTAGTCCTAATCCCAAAACAACCTATTGTGTAATGCTGTTTATAACTAACAACATACAAAGAGAGCCATCTTAAAAACATATTCCATTGCTTCTTTAATCCTCACATGGATTCATGGCAATGCTGATGAGTTTTCATTTTTTTAATTTGCATGAAAATGTTAGCTTTTAGAATAAATTTTTGAAAATATCAGTAGCCTACTATTTTGTGAGTGAATCTAAAATGTTTAAAAGGAAATTCCATCCTTGCATTTTATTTTGGGCTGTCAAACATTTCTTTAAAAATCACAGTAGTGCAGTCCTTGCTCCAACCCAGCACAGTGTAATATGCCAGAGCTCGTGAAATTCCAGAATATGTTGCTTACCCCTTCATGCTCATCTTTATCTGTGCTGTTCACTTTACATTTAGCATTAATGACAAATATTTTACCTCTTTTTCTTTTATTATTTACGATAAATAAGTGCTCTATTAGACAATTTTTGGGGAGGAAATGTTCCTACCAGAATTTTTAATTGACGCTGAATACAAATGATTATACAGGCTCTACTCATAATGGCAAAATGGCATGTAAATGTGCATTGATTCACAATAATTCACTGGAGATTCATTCTATTCACTTATTAACAACAGTGCATGGCATGGTAATCTAATAAAGTGCATATTTAGAACCAAATGTTCAAATGAAATTATTCCGACCATGATGAAAATATACACAATTTCTGACATAAAAGTCAATGTATAACTCTGTTCTCATTTGAAGTGATCACAAATATGGCAGATTTGAAAATTTGACTCTTGCGACATTGAAAGGAAAGAATCAGTGTGCACGTATGCAGAAAAGTCATAGTCTCAATCATAATTAGAGCAAAGGGTTATGAATGATTTTTATTTCTTACAACCAATTCGTTAGTATTTTAATTTTGTACCTGTTACATTGTAATGTAAATAGCAATAATTACAACTCGTCAGCTTCTGAATGAGCTGGAAAACCTAAGATTGATGGTACCAGTCGATGACAGAGGAAAAAACATACTGCTGAGGTCATAAAGGGCAATCCATAAAACGGTATGAAATATTTGTTAATGTTTATAATATAGTATTGCTGTACATTATATGTATACATGGTCAAATAAGGTAATTGTTTCATATCAAAAATCTTACAATTGCATTCGAAACTCTTGAGTACCAGGGCTGAGAATCCATTTCCATGACAATAATCAGGGATTTGCATGGGGTTCCATTTTATATCACGAGAGGAGAAAATTAATGCTCTGTCTACTATGGGCAGACAGGGATTGATAAAACTGAATTTAAATACGTGAGAAAATTACGCCAAAGCAAATAAAGACATAAGGAACAAAGTCACGACTTTTTCTAGGCACCAATACTCATGCACTTGTATAATTGCTCATGCATGTCCAAAGTGATTGAGTTGTAGAATAGGTGCAATTCTTTCTGAGTGCCAAAACTGTTTGACATTTTATCATTACCAAAAAGTTTTGGGTTTTTGCATTTTTTAAATAGGTTACATTTTTATCAATCATTGGAAACTGTAACAAAAACGTTCTATCTCAAATGTCATCAAATTCATATAGAATTGTAAAACGGTCTCATTGATGCAAAAACTACCTGCAGCATATGCAGCCTCTGTAGGTATCTTGGAATAGAACATACCTGCAAACTCTAATTACCTAAATGACTGAAAAGGAAAGCTGGCAGGAGTTGCTTGATTTATAAATAGAAGAACCCACATGCAACACTCAGAAACATAAAAAGAGCACAGGACAAACAGCATACTAATACAAAACAGTTAAAGTTGGGAGTACACTAGTTTTAATTCCACCACCCATAATATAAATTAACACACAATCACACTAGTCAAAAGGCATTCATATGAAAGAAAAAAAATTTAACATACCATAAACAGAAAATGCAGCTATTACATGAAGCATGCTCAGGTCCCATTGCACCCATACTCATATAGTGAGGTCAGAAAGTACACATACATAATTGATGTTATAGATTTACAATCAGGTTTTTATGATGATTTGGCAAAAATCTGAGCCAGGTGATATAAAGAACTTCTATAGTGGCATGTTTTATATTGAATTTCATCGAGCAGTTACTATCACATAGTTACGTAAAGTCATAGCCCTTCTTTAAAGTCTATCAAAATTATTTCATGAAAACAATTAAATAGCAAAAAAAGCTACCTTTTGGGAGAAATTCGAATTTTTCTTATTAAAAATGAAGAGAAACAAGTTCCATTACCAAGGGTGTTAACTTCAGTGTACACACAAGCAGAAAGATGTGACAACTACACTTGAATTTCATTTTGATATCACCATATTACTTCTGAAAAATCAGAAAGCCGGCTCAACCCTGAATTCTAAAACACCCTGGCACATCCAAACTTTCAAAAAAAGAGTTTCTAAGCAAAACACTTGCTAACTTCAATTGCAATTCTAAGTTGTGACTATAATTTGAATTGTTTATTAGCACCTTAAAATTATTCTTTTCTGCATCTTAACACCAGCCTTTAATTAATCTATTCTATTTTCCCTAGAAATGTCTGTATAGTTAAAAAAATACATTAAAAACAATCAAGAAATGATATGTGCAGTTTCTGCCATCAATAGTTAGTGGTGACTATTAAAGTATACCCAAATATCCATTTTGAAATAATGAAATAATATACAGCCACAAGCAGAAGTAACATAAAGCTACTTTGTGAGAATATGCAACAGCTCCCTGGAAAAACAAAGAAAAAACAACTTACCTGCTGGCAAGGGCCAGGGTAAGGCGGGGGAGGCCCAGGATATGGGGGTGGAGGGGGTGGTGGTCCCAAGGTGCTCTGAGGATGTCCCTGTGGCATTCCCTGGGCCATTGTTGGAATCATCATTCTTGCACCTGCAGGGACAATCTGAGGTGCACCCCCCTGCCCAACAGTCACCATTCGAGGCCCTTCCCTGAGCAGCAGGCCACCAGCTCCAGTGCCACCAGTCACTCCCTGGGCCACAACGCCTGGCTGAGCCAGCCTCATCTGCATCCGTTGTAGTGCTGTAAAAACAATCATCCCTTTCCATTAAAGTATGCAACTAGTACAAAAATTTTATTATGTATTTTTAAATTGTGTTTTGCTATCATATCCCAGTTACTCAAAAATATTGTTATATTATATAGCAACATACAAATCCAAAGACTTTCATTTTATCTCATTCTTTAATTAATGATTGCATATAAGTTCAGGCATTTAAGATCTTGCTTCAGGCCTCTTTTAGGTCAGTATGGATAAGGTCTCAAAAATGGTTAACCGAAAAAAATGAATTATTTTGCTTTTACCACATTTAGCCAAAACATATGTTACATGGCACAAAAGGAGAAGTAGACCAACATAAACATTGATTAACTCTAAGGCCTAGCTGAATTATACTCGATTAGATTCCAGTTATCTAATGCTTGACCATGCATTGCAGTCTGAAGTTACCAATGATTCATATTCCAGCCAATGAAATATGGCATATAGCTATAAACCTTAAAGAGGTTTCATAGTGCTATATGCTGTGGTATTCCCAATATTATTTTCCCATTTCTGGTCTTTATTAATTTTAATTTCTGGATGATAAATAATTGAAATTGGCAATGTGAACAAAGATCCTGAAATTTTAGAGAACCTATTCACTGAATAATTCTAAACAAAGGTTTTCCAAAAATAAAAAACTTTTTATTATAAGCATCATAAAACTGAAAAATCAACATGTAGGAAAATCATATTTTTCTGATGCATTTAAACCTTATTTTGTGGGAATTGAAATATTACCAAAATATTCCAACAAAATTTTTTATGAGAATTTATTTGTACAAATATTGGTATTTTAAAATTATTATTTGCTAACTTATAAGAGGATGGATACATTATTTTCACATTCATTTTGAACCAATGATGATGACCCCTGATGGCATAGCTTAGGACCAATTTTTGGCCATTAATGCTTTTGGCCATCCAAAACTTACCTTTACCTCATAATAAAAAACGCTTTTGGGTTTTGTGAATTGTGCAGCCAAATATTACCTATTTTGTTTAAAAGAATCAAGAAAATATAAAATGAATCATCTGTAAAAGTGAATTATACAATTTACATTGGTACGAGGGTCATCCGGAAAGTAGTACCCGTTCGTGCCGCATGAAGTGCTGACGACGCGAGTAGCCGCTGGACGAGGTCAGATAGCTTCAGTGGCTTGTCTGCCTTCTCTGAGCCAAGTTGCGTGACGCTAGCATTGCCTGTGTTGTTTCTGTGATTGTTTACAATGTTTAAAAAAATTGAGAACGCCGCCAGTTGTGAAGTGAGGGCAGTGATTAAATTCCTCAATGCAAGAAACGTTCGCCCATGTGATATTCATCGCCAATTAAAGGAGGTGTATGGAGACAATGTAATGGACGAGTCGTCTGTTCGGCGGTGGTGTCGCAACTTCAACATGGGGAGGGGGAACACACACGACGATGAGCGTTCGGGGAGACCATCTGTCATTACAGACCAACTGGTGAGCTCAGTTGACGAATTCGTGAGGAACGATCGGCGCGTCACAATTGATGACATCTGTGAGCATTTTCCCAATGTTTCTCGAACAATTGTTCATGAAATTGTTAAACACCATCTGCATTATGCAAAAATTTGTGCAAGATGGGTCCCTCGCGTATCTCAATGAGCTGGCGGCGAAGGACTATGCAGCAGGAATACAGAAACTTGTCACACGTTATGACAAATGCCTTAATTTGCTTGGAGATTATGTTGAGAAGTAGTTTAAAGTATCCTCTTTCAAATAAAATTTTTTATGTTTGTTAATATTTACTTTTGTGTCTTTATTTCACGAACGGGTACTACTTTCCGGATGACCCTCGTAAAACAATAACTATCAAACCTTCATGTGACTCTCGTCAAGTTGTCTGAAGGTAACTATCCTGGCGAGTGAAAAACTGTGTATTTATTGGGAAATCTCAGTATTCTGATCTTACTTAATTCAAAATATCACACAATTTCAAGCTAACAGAAGTCCCCAAATAAAGCATAAGACTTCTATACTTTTTATTAAGGATAAATCAAAATAAGTGGACAGTGAAACTCAATGTAATGACTCCGTCCCATGGCTTGCAAACATTTATTATTATACTTACCTCAAGGCACCATAATGCTTTTGAATATTGCATAGTTGCTGGCAACATCAAATTATTATAAAATTAATAAATCATATTACATTCCCAAACAATTCATTGAATGGAATAAAATTTATTTCATGCAATGAAGATCATGATGATTTCCTGAATACTGTCTACCATTTCCCAAATTTCCTCAAGAATAAAATTCCCCCTAAACTACCAATTTACATGACTACTAAATGATAAAAATAATGCCTACCTGACAAGCGTCCAGGTGTTGCAGACCTTCCAATCTGCATTGGCATTTGGTGATGCTGAGGACCTCCAGGGGTTGAACCCGATGTCTGAGAGAATGGCGATGTGCTGCCGGGAGAGTGCTGGAAGTGGCCCCCAGTAACGGAAGCACTCCCATCAGGCGAGACAATGCGCCCTGCTGGTGATGCCCCCACTCCTCCCACAACCACAATGCCAGCCCTTCCCTGAAGTTGGCCTGCACCCTGCTGCTGAATGTGCTGCTGCTGAGTCAGTTGCTGCTGGGTTAGTGAATGGGGAGGGGGAGCAGGGCCACTGCCACCGGTAGGCAGGTGCTGCTGTTGAACTTGGTGCTGTAACTGCTGCTGTAAAATCTGCCTGTGGTGCTGCTGCTGCTGGAGCAACTGGTGATGCTGCAACTGGTGATGGCTTGGTGACACCAGTGGAGGAGAAGACACAGACGAGGTGGCATCACTCACCACCTCTACCAGTTTCCCTGATCTGAAATCAAAGCCACACACAAATGCTTTAGATGGCAACTCATAAACTTTATATACAAGGTTTTCATGCAGGTCTCTTCCAAGCTCGCAACAGTGATCTAGCTGTAATGTAGATGACTGTACAACACATGTTTAGCATTTAATCCACCACAGGAATTATTGAAAATTTGGTAAATTTTATCAAATATCCCTCAATTTCACAATTTTTTTTACAGAATATACCATACAATTCAATATAATCAAGAGCACCTGAAATCCAGAATTTACATTAAATTTCATTACCCCATGGAGATGATAAGCCTAATGTGCGTGCTAATTAATTACCTAAGTGTTCCCCATACAAGTCACCTTCTGGTGCAGTCATCCGAACCGAATGAAATGTTATGATTTTGTTTTTCCACGGGTAACAAATTTACCAAAGTCACTTAAAATAGCAAAGAACTTAGATTAACCTTTAAATATTACTTTTTAAAAGTTGACAGAACAGAGAAGCATTGAATATCCGGCAGAAGCTGGAAATTCTCCAAGATGTCAATTCGAATATGGGAAATCTTATGGAATCTAGGAAATCTTCCTAGATATAGTAGTGTTTTAACTGTCGGGTTTTATTTATTTACACTTATTCAACATAATTATGAAAACAAAATGTAGCATTATACATTATTCATTTTATTAAATACTGAGATAAATTCATTTACAAAACATGAAAATGAGACTTTCAAATATTTTACACTCCAACCTCTGTTTTACAATAACCTCAATTAACACATTTTTCAACAGACAACTTCAAAAATGTCAATTCAAGATTTTACTGTATCATTTTCCATCAGCTCAACAGGTAAATGTGATACAGCAGGAATGGCAAGAAGGAAATTCATTTGATGATATTAACACAATGGCATTAATTAATTAATGATCAAGAAGATCTGCAAAATTTAATGAAATTCATTAACGGAACTTCACAAAATTGATAAAAAAATACTCCTGGGATCACTTGAAAAGAGTTTCATAATTAAATAGCTTCTTTTCTCTTCTTACAATCCTTCCATGTTTTTTATGAACAATAATCAAGATTTTAGTTTGTCAATTAGAAGTTCTCATTATGGAGCATTACTAAAGACAATGGTTTTCCTATATTAGTTTTTGCTGTAAGATGTCTTAAATAGTTTTACTCACCTATCTCTAGGTGTGGCCAGCTCACGTTTTACACCCTTTGCTTCCTCCTTGTTGTCCTCTTCTTTGTCATCTTCCAAATCCAAATTTTCATCTAATATGTTGGTCTTCTCTCCTCCTGTAGCAATATCTAACTCAGGGTCAGCATATTCCAAAATATTGAAGTCATTTCCCATTTCTGTAAGAAAAAGAGATGTCCGATTATAATATTCTACAGAGTAGAGATAGGTTTCTAGGTCTATCTATCCTCTAGAGAGGATAGATTGACTTAAAAATGATACATTTCACTTCCTCTCCAAACAAACACTTATTTGATATCTGACACTGTAAGTACAATCAACCCTCTAAATCTACATACTTCTTCCCTCCCTTCATTCCCTCCAACATCCCACTGCCAATCAGAATACTCCGCATCCACCTTTTCAGTCTCCTTTGGATTTCTGCCAATAACACCCTCTCCCACCCTGCCTACACCACTTTCTTAATTGTTTTCCAGATGTCTGATACCAGTTTCCCGTATATATCAGTTTGCATTAATCCACCCAAGACAAGTTAAGAATCAGAACTTTTGCATTTTTCTGACATATGGAGATTTTATGAGTTTACCAAGTTGTGGAAACTCATTCAAATTTATAAGGACTCAATGTGAAAAATTCATAATCATTTCTTATCATACATCTTATTTGAACTAATGACCTGGAAGCAATGTTTCCGCATAAATGCTTTCCAAAATTGTAATCAATGTGCAATAACAAACTAAATAACACAAAAGCAGGAGTTTGAAATAAGAGTGGAGATATTTACCAAGCAGTTCTTCATCATCATCACCAATATCACCAAGTATCCCAGCAACTCCTTCCACTTCCATTCCTCCATCTTGCTCCAATTTCTCTAGTTCTGCAGTCACACTTTCGGGTATTTCTTGCGAATCTCCTGATGGTGTTGCAGCGGCTACAGAGAGAACAGCAGCCGCAGAGCCAGGTGAGATTGAGGAGGGTGTAATGGGCGAGGGAATCGAGGTGGTTTGGTTGGCGACAGCCATTCCTGCCACCTGCATTTGACTGTGGGAAAGAACTTGCTGGGATTGTGCAGGCATAGATGGCATTACAGGACTAGAACTTCCGCCAATTGGAATCTGCATACCAAGGCCTGGACCTAAAACAAAAATGTTTACATTGTTTTAATTTTTTTGCTTTCTTCATTTCACTGTTTTTTAACATAAAATTTGATGCAGACATAAAATGACTTCATGTCTCACCACCATGTTTAAGTCATTTGTTGGCAAATCATAAAGGATCATAGACTTCAAGGGTAGATGGGATATTGGTCCTTATCTTGGGAAATTTCACCAATTGAAATTGCTTGAAACATTAGTAGTATCTAGTTGTAAGAGCAACAAATGTTGAGTGTGGCCTAACTTCATAGTACACTTTGGAAAAATCTTGTATAATTTCCATATTTCCTTTTTTTTTGTAACATATGAAACCGACAAATACCAAGGATTCTTCCCCTAGGCACTGGTATCTTGTAAATTGTACTTAAAGACAGTAATTACAGGTATTCCTTGGTACCAAGGTATTGGTAACCTCTGTTAAAAATGATATATCAATTATTTTTTGCATGTTGGTGATACTGTATTTGGGTTGAGCAACATTCTTGAATGGGGAGGACGGGGGAAGAGTCTTGAGCTGGAGGTCACTGAAAATGACAAGAATGAAAAGTAAGTCTCTTCCCATTCTTTCTTTCTTCCAATGAATGAAAAACTACTCCTTTCTTTCTCTCATTTCCATGCAGGGAACAAAACTTACAGGTAGAAAGTTTGGATACATAAAGAAGCCATTTCTGCTGATCCTTCCTTTTAGGGCTCCCTAAGTTGGCCTCCCTGTTTCAATTATTTGAGGTTCTGATATTTTTATTATTGCAGCAGATCAGCAGTTTAAATAAGGAGGGAATTGCCATTAAAACCAGCTAGATATGCATAAAACACAATGATATTAATGACAAAAACCTAGGTCTCGAAACAAGGCTGGGAATATCTCACTTTGGGGTTTTAATTTCTAATACAGTGGAACCTCGCTTAATGAGCATAATTTGTTCCGCAATCTTATTCACTGAGTAAAACAATTCTCCTACATAAAACAATTTAAAATACAACAAGAAACTCTACTCCGCAACTCCATGATCTATGCAAAAAAAATTATGTACCACGTTTGCACAAAGAAAATTAAATTTACATTATTTAGGATCGTAAATCATCTTCATCTTTCCTTATACTGCAGAATGAACCAACCAATCTTCATGGCAGGGAATCCGTAGAACCTAAGAGCTTCTTAACGTTGTCAATAAGTTTTCCGCCACCTTTGCACCAGAATTTGCTACTTCACCATGCCTTGCAATGCTGTGGATGACAGTTCTCATCGTACTCATGGCTCCTCTCAAATACTTCTTCTTCAGCCATTGATAATCCCGGCAACATCTTAACGAGGTCGGCAAAAATAACATTCACCTTCTCACAAATCATGCTCTTGTTATTAGCATCGCCTTGCAATTGCTTTTTGTTTGATAAATAAAAAGCAACCTTTAAACATAGCTGAGAATACATAACTGTTGCATATCTATTGTCACTTCCTTAGAAGTGTCTCCTTAATTTTTACCTTGCTCTTGATGATAGGGCAAATCATTGAGGTCATTCATGCTAGATAGCAGCCATGCGCACACCTCATCCTTGATTTTCAATGATTTTACTTTAAATTTTTGTGATTGTTTTTATTCTCTTATCTTCTTGTGGCGTTTTCTTTGTGGAGATTTATAAAACTATGCGCAAAATATTATTTAACTTTGAACAAAAAAATCTCAAAAAATAGGTCCGAACACAAGTTTGGAAAAATGCGTGATCTCTAGCGACACTAAGAAGCTACCAGAATGAGAGCTAAACTCAAACAGAAGCAGCAAGTTAGAAATCATTTTTGGAATTCCTCTCACCTCGGTGCTTATTGTGTGAAACATCACTCATTTAAAGAGTCATTTTTAACATATTTTATGCTTATTATGCAAATTTGTTATGCGAGGGGCCCGTTAAGCAAGGTTCCACTGTAATTTCGCCTTTCATTGCTTCTTTCCACATGATGTGCGAGAAGCCATAGCAGAAGCAGACGTCCACATGTGGGATGGGGGCGGTGGATCATTTTAAGTAGCAACCCTACTTTTACCCACAATTTCACTCCACAACTGGGGTCTACACATGGATGTCATAATTTGGGAACACCTAATTTAAGAATTGAGCTTCATTAAATTCATTGCCAGTCAGAATGAATTCGAGGTTAAAGAACATTGTTTTCCTGTTCTCATCAAACTCCTTCTAGAGTATGCATCCATCCCAGAATGGGATATAGTAAAAAAAAAATTTCGTTGATGGCATTAAGACAGTTCAGTATAAAGCAGTTGATTTCCTTAAAAAATATTTACAATGAAGTGATAAAAATATAATTTCTGGTAAGTGATTGGACTAATAAGCCACAATATTTCATACTAATTTAAATTAATTGAAATATTCATAATAATTGGATTCACATTAGAAGTATAATCAACTATTCATAAGACAGCCTTTTTTCTCAACGAATTACTGACATAAAAATTTGCTAGATAAACAAATGCTATTAAATCAAAGTTATCAACCCAAAGGTCAATTTGATGCTTCAAGGCTCTATGGCTCAACTGCTATAGGCAATAAATTTTGAAAAATATTTATTGGAGAATAAGATGGGGTAATGACGAAGAGCCCACTCCTAATCAAATCCTTTCATACCATCCACAACCCATTTCATTGGTGCCTGCACCCATTCCCATTTGTCACTCTGTGACTTGCAGACTATGCTTAATAGGTATCATAATATTTTGCTCAAACTAATGCGTCCACACCCAGGTCAAGTTGAAGGGTTTGGTCAGAGAACTTGGGTCACATGCAATGATTACCTTCAATCCCTCTCTGTATTTTCCATCCCACATGGATGCCATACTCTTGCCCATTCCCAGCATTTACAACAGAATTAAATTCAAAATGAGAGCTGGCAATGTAAAATCGATTTTCTGTCTTCGTACCAAATTTTCACCTCATCAAAATAGGATTATGTTGAAACACTACTAAATTTTCCAATGGGAAATTTAAATTCTTATATATGCCCAACTTAAATTTAGGTTAGCGTGACCCTTAAAAAGACATGTGAAGAATGCCAAATCCATGGGATTACATAAAAAGAAAACACAGCCAGTGAACAGCATCTCAAGTTGTGGACTTACTGGGGGCTCTCTGAAGACTGGCCCCTGTAGGATTCCCAGTCAAAGCCCTTGCAAGGCGTGCCTGCTGTACTACTCCATCTGGGGGTAGCTGCCTTAACTGCTGCCCCTGCTGGTGCTGCTGTTGTAATTGCTGCAACTGCTGCTGCCTCTGAGCCAGCAACAGAGCAGCCTGGTTTGGACTCAGAGGTTGTGTGCCCTGAGTTACTTCTGGACAAAAATGCAAGGAGGTAATTGTATCGGAATATATCTATTTACAATTTAAAATAACCGTTTCTTAAAGCCTGGAGAGAGAAAATTATCAAGTTGCTGGTCATATATGTATAGATGCATCCATGGGCACAGTTTCTTGACTATGTCCACAGATGAATAGATAACCAGCTGCCTGATAACTACTCAGGCAAAAAGTATAAATTATTCATTTAAGCCTGGAGTGGAACTGGTAGAGCCATGACCAGAAAATAAAACTGCAGACAGAGTCCTTCCAACCTTATTTAATGATATTATTATTCAAAAGATAAAAGGACTCCATCAATGAATACTGAATTATACAGCTAGCATAATTACTCCTTCAAGCAATTATGATGCCAGAAGTTTTTGGAATGATTGGTTGAGTCACTAACAAGTGCAATTCAATTCATCAAAGAAAGCAGTTTACTATAGTTAAGATGATTACACATGCTTCTCTATCCATTAAACTCCCAATTCTCTTGCAAACAGTGAGACTAAAGTGAAAACACTTAAAAGCGCACCTTGTGGAAATCCCATTTGCTGTCGTTGTTGGACCAAATGGTCATATGGATCCAGAGGATTCCTAGATTGTGAAAGCCCTGGTGAAGCACTGGCCACAGAAACAGGCATACGTGTGCTTGCAGCAGTTGTGACTGTTCCAGCAGCTGCCATCACCAACGTAGAAGATGACTGGAGAAGTGGTGAAGACGAAGGAGGGGGTCCATATTGTGATGAAGCCGTTTGCACCACCTGGTTACCACCAACAACCAATCCACCAACTCTTTGCTGAATAAGAAGTCGCATTCGAGAATCTAAGCCCTAAAAATTTCAAAAAACATTCACAGTTAGATGGACACTCCTGGATACTCCCTTCATAATTTGTACAGGCGGGACTAAAATGTTGTTAAAATTAAAATGTCAGGACTAAATATTGCATAATCTCAGCCAACCTCATCACCATTTTAATTTCAATACAAAATTGTACGAGTCAAAAAATTAACTGTGCAATCAACAACATTTAAAAATTGCACATTTATGATTCTTTTTTATGTTATCAAATCTCTTTTTCAAATTTCAGTAAAAACATCTATGGTTACATACATTCATAAATTTAATTCACCAAATAAAATTACAAAAATCCACTTCAATCCATTTTTTACAAATCCCAAAAACATTGGGATTTGAAAACAATGGTGAACCTGTAAGAGAATGTAAGCATTCAGCAAATAAGTTTAGGCTGCCATACCTGGAGATGAGGATCAATTCCTTGAACTGACTGCCTCACAACTGTCCCTCGTAAAGCTGGTCCTCCCACCACAGCCGGTTGGGCAGTGGGCAACCGTGGTCTTGCAACTACCGAGGGCGGGAGTGGGTGCCTGAAAGTAGCATCGCCCGAGGAGATGACTGACATTGGGGCTGGAGACTGAGGCGGCAGAGGTGGGGGTGAGCGCAGATTGGGTGTGGGGGACTGCTGCTGAGGCCCTCCCTGACCTGCCCCATTTGCCGCCGCCACCACCACCCCACGACCCTGCTCAAATGGGATTGACTGCACTATCTGCTGAGTTTGATGGTGCACCTGGTGAGGCGAAGGCTGCTGCTGTGGCTGCTGGGTTTGCTGCACAACCCCTCCTTCAAGGAGGGTGCCTCCACTCACCAACAACTGCTGCCTATCTTCCCCTGTGTTCAAGAAGTTTCATTTCAGCTTGGAGAGATGGGGAATTATTATGGCAGATAAGGGAGTAGATTACAGAAACAGTAATTTTTCTATATTAAAAAGCACTTTGGACTAAAGATGCATTTGCAATGCAGTATGCTATATGAGCCAAGTATTTAAAAAATATTTACATATTTTTTCAGAAAATTATGTCATACATTGGGTATTGTTCAATTAAAATTTCTATTATGATAGAAGGCAGTCTCCTAACCTAATCACCATGGTTAATTAGGCTGATATTGGAGTGTCATAAATCAATTTAATTTTTTAATCATTCATCAAGAAATCCACGATTTGACCCAATTACAGTGATTTATTTGACTTATCCTGCATTCTCATATTCCTAGTCGTGTTATGGTGGCATACAGTGCAAGGCGATATTACTTGTTTGTAAGTCTCATTTATGTCGATATGGTACTGCCTGCCACTATTGTGCGATGTTTTGGATTACTCCTTTAAAGATGACCATGCACAATTGATATTTTCATAATCAGGTTACTTTATAAGCTAGCATTAGTTTCTAGGGGTTCCCTCTTCAGATCCTATTAATAACTTAAGAGTTCTGTCACATTAGCATTTGATAATTCAGCTATTCTCAGCAATTTTTTAGCTTTGTGGATTAACATTTTTTGCAATGGATCCAAAATGCCAGGAGCATGTTCAATATAAGATCTCATCATGTAAGAAAGCACACATCCTGTAATTATTAATCAATGAATTTCTTTACCACAAGCTTCACAAATTCATGTCTCTTCAAAGCTATACTGTGTTTTGTATGTAATTACCCAATGTTAGACACAAGGAGAGGATTATGTCTAAGCATTCCACATGCTTTGAGAAGTCACTCTGAGAGTTGTACAATTTATATTTTCCTTTGCATTGAAATTAGCATATCAGTTCATCACAAGGCGCAAATAAAATCCTGAACACTGTGAGAACTTTCCTCTCTCTAATATTCAAACGTCAATGTAAAATTACCAATTTTCATCATTCCATTCTTTGATTGGGCTGAAATAATGAGCTTTTAACTAATCAGACATGTGATTTTTCACATAAAAGGGAATCCTGGGGATAAAATACACCCATTACCTTATATCTATTGGGAGCTAGGACAGTCGTGACTAGAGGTGAATAAATTCAAGGCTTGGGCAGCACTGAATGCAAAGGCCAAAAGTATATGAGAGAGAACTTAAGTCAAATTAGGAATGTGTTTAATTTAGCAAAGTAACTTTATGCATTATGGAATGAGTTTACTAAAGTATATTCATATTACAATGGACTAGTTGTGAGGATTGATGAGCAAAATTTAACTCAGAAGAGGACAAAAAATGCATCACAATATCCTGCCATGTGCTCTACTGCATCCAGAAAGGGTATTCTGTTTGAGGTTTTTTCCTTCCTCCTATCCCTCATCCCCTCTTGCCAGCCACCCTACCCTCTGCAGCCCTTTTTACTATGGCAATGTAAACTTTAAGTACCCAAAGAGAAGTACAATGTGTTCATTATTACCCTTCCTTTCTCCCGATTAAATTTTTTTGCTATCTCTCACTGCACAGGCAATATTATACATTTTCCTTGTAACCATTACCAGCATTGTTCCTTTACAATATGAAAATGACAAGTTTCATTCTAAATTTCCAAAAAGTGCCACATTGCATGTATTGAAGTTTTCAGTAATACAATAAAAATCACACACAGGGATGAAAAAATAATTATGAAAGTTTACAAAATTAAGAGCCCAAAATGAACTGGGCAAATAAATGATTCTCCCATTGTCTAAATTATATTATTTCCTGAAAACCGGGACTTACATCATCATAAATAAGTTCATAAAATGAAGTAATGACAACACAACCACCAAACAAAATGTTAATAAATAAGCCTGGAAAATTCTTAAGTGTATTAAAGAGCAAAATGATTTGGCAATAAAGGGAAATCAAAGGTGTAATTCGTTAAAAGATGCACTCTTTCCGTACAAAATTATATTTTTAACTAAAATTAATAGAGGTAATATAGACCAATCTAACCTTGTTGCTGCTGTTGCAGCTGTGATGTCCAAATCCGGGGCTGAATGCCTAATTGTGAGTCATTTTCAAACTTCTTGAACTGTTGCCTTTGCAGCAGATCACGTAACTGTCTTGTGACTTCAGGGCCTTGCCCAGCTGCTGCGGTGAATATTTCAGATTCAACCTGCGAAACAACAGGCCTGGGTGTTGCAGGCTGTTGTGCATATGGATCTCCACTTCCACTAGCAGAAGGCCTTGGAGTGGCAGGTTGCTGGGCATATGGGTCAGCCTAGGAAGTAATATCACCCAAAAATGTTAACAAGCCAATTAAGACCTTTAAACTACACTGTAAATAAATTCCAAGGTAACAGACTAATCAAAACATTATCATTATCTCTAATACTTTGAGATCTCTCACTACATAAAATATTCCTCTATGCAGTAATTTATAAAATAAGTTAAAGTAAGAGGTAATTTATGCCGAGTGAAAATTCAAATCACTTTGGGGAGAAATACTCTCTTTGCAATGCAATAAATTGTATCAGGAAAATGTCATAGCAGAATGCATATTTTAAATAACTGCTGGGAACCTCAAAAATTCAGACCATTCCCTCTCATGACACAGTATTCCTTTACCTTTCCTTCACCCCTCACCCCAACCCTAGTATCACTAGCATACCCAGGATCCCCTTTAAAAGTGAAGGGTTGAAAATGAAAATGGTTCACATGCTAATTTTGAACAATTACGACATCTTGTAATCAGCTATAATAAATCAATCCCATGAAAATATTAATACTTTTTTCATGGGATTTTAATGCTACCATGTATTTTAATAGATCTGTGCAGACAGGAGCAACAACAATCACTCTTAGCATGGTCACCCAAGGCTGATAGGTCAACTGGTGAGAGCCAGGCAATTAGTAGTTCAGTGTTTTCAATAATCAGTCATTCAAGGGAGTGCAACTATATTTGAGCATATTAGAGAATCAATGTGACAGGCATGGGTTGAGAATTGCTTGTTCAGAATCAATTAGAAAAAAAAACCAAAACACCATCCTTCAGAAATGGCTAACTTTAGTTTGGGGCATGAACAAAAGCAGGTGGATTCAATCACTTATTTAGGTAATAATTAAGGAGAAAGTGGGAAAACTAGTATAGAGGATAAAAAGAAGAATTTCATTACATAAAGAAGTATTTTTGAAGGAAAGATGACAGGGATCATAAAGTAAAGCCATAAAGAAAAGACTGGTAAAACTTTAATAAGGAATAAAGCACTGCATGATTAACTTAGGCCAGAGGATAAGCATAGACATTAGTTTTTCTGATTTGGATATGGAAGATGAAAAAAGTGAAATGGACAAAAAGGAAAATAAGGAAATAAGTAGTAAATAAATACACCTATGGGAGTTCTGAATAGTCTGTTGGGAGAAATTTAAAGAAGGCAGAAAAAGTGTACACAGGGCATAATGAGTGACAATAGAATGTTGAAGACTGCAACAGGGGGAAGGATGTTGGGTAAATGAAGTGAGGCAGGAAAATAATAGGTCTGCTGGATGGGATGAAGGGAGGCAGGAGGGCTATGGAGTTGAAAAATAGTCAACTATAATAAAGTTTACGAATATTTAATTAGTGGTGCATAAAGAAGCACAAGGATACGCTATAGTGTTTAGATAGTAGACCCATCAAAAATTTACCCTGACCAGCAGACTACCCTAACTAGTAAGAGATGCAATGATATCCAGAATTTCCATCTAATTCTATATATGAGCCAAGAGGGTTTCTCAGCTTAAGAGAAATGGTCAAGCCATATTTAAAGCAAACAAGGTATGAATGACATTAACGCATCCCCATAAACTATGAATGAGCCAATAAGACAATAAAAATATGAGCTTAGTCAAAAAGCATGGAAGTTATTTTATGATTTCCATTTTCAGTTAGATTCTGAATCCCTTGGAATCCAAATGATACTGTGGATAGAAAAGGTAGCCTGTGCAATCCATGATTTACTTCACATTAACAACCATAGCATAATTAAACGGAGGGAATTTCTCTTTACATCAATATTCTAATGCTGTACTCCTCATTCAGGATTCTACTGCGTAGCCTTATTCAAATTCATTATACATGGGTACTTAGAGCCATTCATTAGAAGATATATCAATCAATAATTGAAGGCAACTATAACCAAGAAGTACACCCGATAGGATTTCAAATAATAAAAAATTTTGGGTAGCCCAGATAACACCTAATCCAGGCTACCCCTTGCTCCATAGTTTCGATTTTTAGAGGCTTTGCTATTCTTAAAGGCTCACATTTATATTGTTACTTAAGGTTCCTATCCAGTCTTCGGAGGGAAGGAAATAAACTCAAAATGTAACCCAATGAATAATCACCTGCTGAACTGCATTATGCACCGATCTTGGTGACAGCTGATTGTACAGGGAGACTTGAGGTGGCTGCATTGACTGCTGGGAACGTGCTGGGGTTGGAGGTGGAGGAGGTGGCGGTGGGGGTGGGGGCAAGTTGACCATTCCTGCAAACTGCTGAGGGGGTCCAGCACCCGAAGGCTGTGGTTGCGACCGAGGTGTCGGCGGGGACTGCACGTATGGATCCGTAGCCGGAGTAAGAGGTCGAGATGCCTGCGGGCCCACTCCCTGCTGGCCAGGCTGCATCCCAGGTCGAGGTCCAGGAGAGTGGGAGAGGGGGGAGAGGCCATACCTGGGCCCATGCTGAGGAGATGGCCCCCGGGAGAATGGATCACCCACAACTCCCTCCGCAGACCTTGGCCCTGATGGGGACTGCTGCTGTTGCCTGGGGCCCGCATACATGTCGCCACCCGATGCAAACTGGTCGTGAGGGGAACCAAGAGGTGATGATGGAGCTTGCTGCTGAGGTAGTGGACGACCTTGGGGTGTTGCTGGGTGTGGGGTTGTGGGCGGTGGGGAAAAGGGCTGCTGGGTAGGTGGTGGGGGAGGAGGCAGAGTGAGGGTGCCGCCCCCTTGCTGGGGGAACCCTGCAAGGCGGACGTAATGCTCCTGTTGAGGAGAGCGAGCCTGCCTGGGAGAGGGCAGGTTGAGGCCTCGGGGGCCCATCTCTATTTGGTGCCGAGGAGAGGGTAAAGGCGACATGGGTGGCGGAAATGATGTTGGTCCTGATGCTGACCCAGGACTCTGTGGAGGATGTACTCTGGAAACTTTGATAGGAGGGGTGAATGAGGGGCGTGAGCCAGGAGATGGAGAAGCCAGTGGTGACGGAGAGGCCAGAGGACCCTGACTTGGATCCTGATGGTACGGATGCAAAAGAAGAAACCATATTTTACATGCGCCAAATGAGAGGGTCTGAGACCTACGGGCCTGAGACAGTCACTCATAATTTTATGATTTACCAGAGGCTGAGTTACCAGGTTTCTCCAGTGCATGCCAGTCCCATGTGACACATGATATCACATTACACTTGCATTACTGAAACATGGCAATTGTTTATCCTTCAGTAAGAACGTCATAGAATAGTTTAAAAGAACGTCATAGAATTCAATATGAATTCAATGGCTGCTATGTTTGAACACATGTGACAGTGTTATAAAAAAGATGAAATAACAGTAGGTTAAACAAGTTTTAGTTAAACTATATGCTCACTAATATCATGCCACTAAAACACCAACAGCATAACAAAATATTCTCTTAATTTTACAAGGATGAAGGTCATTATGCATGATATCCACTGAATTATTTTTCAATCTTTGTCCGACAAATTATTGAAATAGGTAAGTAATCAGTTTAAGGAAGTGCTCATATTGATTTTTTAACTACATTCCAAGGCTAGGGAGAGACATTCTTGTGAAAGCTAACTCCATAGATGATGATAATTCTGTGTTTTTCTTCTGCTGAGCTGATTATCTGAATCATGCAAACAAAATAAATCTATGCCATACACACACGATAATATACCAAGAATGGATTTCAATCGCTTGAGTTTGCCATTCAGTAATAGAGATCTTTATGAAATGCCAACTACTTCTTTGCATTTCTTCAAAAATTTGAGATTGCTTTGTCCTCTAGCTCCATTTCATAGTAATCGATGAAAGGTAACTGGTAAAAGAAAATGGGTAATAAATTCATACAACGTACTAAAAATCACTTGAATACCAGTATGCGGAGTGATGTAATAGGTAATCATACATGCTATATGATTAAATTGTCTAGATAACTCCTAAGTATACATGTATAATTGTCTGCTTAAATATGGCTGTCATCACCCAGAGATTGCACATAGGTTTGCAATTATAAATTATTTTCAATTCTCTGCCTACACCCTCACCTCAATTACTACGGATAATAGATGCTCTTGTTTCCTGATTTGAAAAACTTTATTCATTCCTCTGCCTTTGCAGTTACAATAGTTTATGTTGCATATAAATTAATTTCTTTGAATATTTTAAATTAGGAATAAATTTAGCAAGTTTTAAATGATGCACTTCACTGCAGGAAATTATTTTAGCTGATTTAAGGAAATGAATCACTGATTGAAGCACTTTTCTACTTGATTACATCATCATCAGGTCATCAGACCTGATGATGATGTAATACATCGAAACCCGGTCGTAAAATAAAAAATTTTATCAAGTGGAAACGTGCTTCAATCAGTTATTCATTATGTTCGACTTCCACCACATCATGCCTGAAGCTACTCAATTTATTATGATTTAAGGAAGCTGTGCTTCTGGAGTAGGTTAAAGCATTTTTTCTAGCCGATGGTATAGAGGAAAGGTCTCCTTTCAATTGTCATGAAATTGCATGCAGATGTGATACTGTGAATACTGCCATTCACAGTCAGTCATCAATAGATAAAAACTATTGTGATCACAATTTGAAATTATAAACAGCATTTCTGCATGAGCTGGTATTCAATTTAACATGGGATATAGTACAAGATTCACAACAAATTGACTGTGAAGGGAGAAAGAAAAATATTTTATGACTTTTTATCACCTATTTCTATTGAACAACACTGTCACAAGTCCTAACGCAAAAAGTGTCACACATTACTGCTTAAAAAAGATAGAAAAAGCTGAGTCTCTTTACCTGCCCAGTAGCTACTTGAAGTTGGGTGGTTAGTGATGCTGAAGGCTGATCTTGAGGAAATGGACCTTCTACTGATATCTGTCGGTGAACTCTGGCCATTGCTATATGGAAAAAATGTACAATTAAATTCAAAAGTCACTTTCTCATGATACTAGTGCTAGGAGGATTATTTCATACAACAAAATATGTCCAGGGCACGGCTGGTTAGAAACATGTTATAGCTCAAAAATTTAAATCCAATTAGCAGATACAAAACCATAATTAACATTTGAAATACACTATTTTTCAAACAGGTTAATAAAATCAATTAAGAAAACATGTTAAAATATTTAAGAGATTATTTCACCTATATCATTATTGCCTAGCTTATAAATTGACCCTTACCTCATTTATCAGCCAAATAGGGAATTATTTCTCTTTATTACGCATGTTAACACATACACACCTAACTATAAGTAGTATCCAAAGTGACTTGATTTTGTTTCATTTTGTTACAAGAAACTGACATTTAATGTGGTTAAATGCTTTATTTTAACACACAGAAGAAAAACTGATTTAGGACAGATTGCAATTTTTTAAATCTTAATTCTAGAAGTGGTGGCATAAAACTTTACCATGTAATTCATTAATTTAAACTTTCAACTCCACAGACTGTATTATTTTCAACCGAATACCATTATTCATGAATTACCTTTATTTAATGCATCTTTTTTTTTCCTTTTTTCATCGATACAGACCAATATAAATTGGTAGAAATAGCCTGGGACCCAAATTTCACAGCACTTTGATGATGCCAACATTCAATGGCACTAACCTTGCACCCTCTGCTCCTGAATGTTCAGTTGCTGCTGCTGTGCTTGCTGTTGCCGAAGAGCTTGCAACTGCTTCCACTGACGCTCCTGCTCAGCCTCTCTACTGCTTTTCTGTTGCTGCAAAATCTTGTCTTGATCCTGTTATGGGAATATCAGTCAAGTAAAACATATATTCACCAATTAAGATGAAAACAGAGCCTACTAAGCATTTCAATTGTTAAAATTTTAATATGATTTTAAGGTAATTAAAATTTTAAGATTCAAATCCAGCACTAATAAATTAATAACAAATATTATGAGATTAACTTTCAAAAATTATAACTGCAACTATTAGCAATTCTACATTATATAGGCTACACTACACATTCTGAGAAAAGTAAGAGTTACTTGAAAATAAATTACAGCACTTAAAAATAAGGATGTCAGTATAATGAGTAAAAGAACAATTAAAAAAATAATCATTCACTCATTAATGTGCATTTGTTAAAAATATCTCACAAAACCATGTGAATTATGTCACTTACTCCAACTGTGCACCCGGAAGATGTATTTAATGTAGAATTTAAAGCAAAGAAATCACTCAACATCACAAAAAAGTAAGTTAATTTCAAGCTGTGCATAGCAAGACCAACAGGTCATTATTCATTTTTTCACCATGTATGAAATCTGATATAGCTACTTAAATAAGCATAGTGCAAGAGAACTTTTCTTCACCTCTCACGATATGTGCC
Source organism: Hetaerina americana (assembly GCF_022747635.1). NCBI lineage: Eukaryota > Metazoa > Arthropoda > Insecta > Odonata > Calopterygidae > Hetaerina > Hetaerina americana. The sequence goes on along the minus strand of NW_027286874.1, from coordinate 102,492,171 downwards.
ATCATAGAAAAGACAAAACCAAGAAACACTAATAAGAAGGTTAAAAATAAATACATATCTTTAACCATTTAATCATTAACAGTGTATGCTAGCCCATTCATAATTTAAGGTGGACATTTAAGTCTTTGAAGTAGCATTTGCCATGCAATATGTGAATTACCTCAAGGCAAAACAGAGACAATTATCAGAAAACATGATAATAGCCTTGAAATTTGGTTTTCTAAATATATAGCCAAATATATATTATACAAGGGTTTTCCTTAAACAGCAAAATTTGGTTATATTGTGGGTTTTATAGAATACAGATTACAGCCACATTATTACAGACGAATGTATGGGAAACACTAAAAATATCGGTAAAAAGAATTTTTATTACTTTTTAATTTTTACTTATTTATGAGCAGATTACCATAAAATGCAGTGTTATACAATTAAAATGCATGCCCTACTTAAACAACAGCTATTAAAATATACTGATATTTTCTTTGGGTGTAATACCTCAGAGCATTTCTTGGGCACTTACACATTAATGATTTGCCATTATAAAATTTTAAGATATCACAAATGCTCTCCATAGCCAACTTATCATTTTACTTTTATAAGATTTACCACTCTTTTTATGGAATACCATTCCAGACTTTTCCCCAAATTTCCTGACAAACATAACTTCCTTGTTCTTGATTTTCCCTCATATCTTTGGAATATGATTTGGCATTTCCTTTGTGGATCATACCTTATCACTGGTATCAATGAGGTTGAGCAGGACCAATAACTATGGGTCCTGCTCATAATATGAGCCATGGAAAACACAAACTGAATTCACAACAAAATATCTCATTTGTGGTAAAATTTGCCCATTTACCTATATTTTCAAATTTTATTCCCAACTTTTTCTTGATTTTCCCTGACCAAGTGGCCATTTCTCCATTGCCATCCAGTTTTAGGTGTACCAAGCTAACATTTTTCTCCCATCCTTGATTCTTGCAAAATAAAACCGTTCTTGTATGTCTTAGAAATAAAGCCACAACTTTTTTATCCACTATTTCAGAACAAAACAGGAGTTTTTCTGTCTCTATGCCCCAGGATCAATGGCTTACAGTCTATTAGCATAAACTAATGAAGCTTAACCAAGATATATCTTCTCCAGAATCCAAAAGATCATCTCTATCTATGCCAGCATTTCCCTCTCCTCCCCCAACATTACAAGTCTCCTATACTATCATCAACTAAAGCTAAGTACTTTGACCAGTATTTTTGAATTGCAGTAGAACTCACACTCTTTCATGTGAATACTATTTCACAAGGCATATACTTCTAGTTAACTGTTTTCAGAGATGGCAGTACTTGCAGCCTTGACCCTTTGCTGAGCACATAGGTATTTGTTGGTAATAATAGTTCTACACTTTCAACATATCTCACTTGAAGAACTCAGATGAGGGATGTGCAGGAGAGTTATCTGGGAATACAGTCAACCCTTCCTAATCCACACCTGGCTAATTCAGACAAGTCCAGCCATGTACAGCAGGTGGCTAATTTAAGGGGTCAAAAGAGGTAGAACTGCTGTACTCTACCAAAAAACACATTTTGCAAGTGTCTACGAATATGGTTGAAAATAATCATAATATTTCAATTAATGCTACATGAAACAATTCACTTGCTCAAGTAAACATCACACATTTTAAAGGTGTGACAATACTATTACTTAGGGAGTCTACCGATTGAGGTACATATTAGAAGGACACATTTCTTTACCGCTCCTAACAACCTGACACCTGATGCCAAAATATACCCTTTTTTTAATTCTGCATAACTCTTACTGCCCCTGTATTCTGTCCAATATCCCTACTCTTGTACTACCCTTCCTTGCTTGCCAAGCATTTTCCCCTCTTTCACAGTCTTCAACATCTCATTGCCAATTAAAATGTTCTGCATCCACCTTTCATGTCACCTGTGTATCTATGCCAACAATCCCCTCTCCTCCCCCACCTATACCAGCACTTCCTCATTTACTTTTCATTCTGTCCATTTCATCCCTTCCATAATTTTCCACACACATTCCATCTTGCTTCAATGACCCTTTTTCCACACCGTACAAAACCATGCTCCATATCAAAGTTTTCACTTATCATTTCTTAGCTTTCTTACTCAACATCCTTCTCATCAATTCCTTCCCCCTCGTGAAAGCTTCCAGGCTTTATGCAATTCTTCCTCTTGTGTTCCCATTTTAGTACAAAACACTTCTAAGATAGGTTAACTGTTCTACCTGTCCCAGTTTCCCTCTTTGTTTTAAGATTTTAACTTAGCCTTTCTCTTTTTCAAAACTCTCATAATCTTAGTTTTGAGGTTTCCGAGAAAGAGGAAGGCAAAGCTCAGACATGGCATGTACTTAAAATAGATGGATAATTCTTTTCATGTGATTTCCTATCCTCCATATACGTAGGCACCTAATGACTATGAGATCTTAGCATCAAACAAAGTGAACATTCTTTAGAAATTTTATGGAATGTTTTGATTGGGAGTTGGGTATGATTTGGCACTATCTGATCAGAAAAGGGAGAAGACTAAGGTCCATCTATTTGTTTTTAGATTTGAATTTTCTATTAAATGGAATCTCAGGTTCAAAAGATTATGCCACTATATAAGGCAAAAGATGGCAAGATGCCACCAACAAGTGGTACATGCATAAATGATCACACACACTTCAAAATACTGATATACATAATTAAGCATAAAAAACAAGCTAAACACTTGCATACAGAAACCTTCATTGCAAGTAGTGCTAGGCTGTGCCAGTTGATGAGGTATAAATACATACAGGCGATCCCTGAGTTACATAATTAATAAGTTCTGACACTGGCCGCCTAAGTTAAAATTTCTAAAGTTGAAAATTATTCTGGTTATAGATAGATAGCAGTCTTCATTTTGGGGTAAGAATGAGACCATGGAGTCTCTTATACCACCTATGGTAGGGGAAAAGAAATGCAACAAATAACTCAATGCAAAGTTCATGCAGTATACCATGAATGATTCAAGAAATCATTTGTGTTTCTTTCCCTAATTAATGCAAACAAATATCCCTGATAAGTTCAACTTTAAAAATTGCTAATTAGGATATATACCCTGTAAATAAAACCAAATCATTGTTTCCGCCACCATAGTATTTCTAACACTATGGGAAATACCAAGTTTTTATGACAATTTTGCAAACACAGTATGTGGTATTACTTGGACCCCTACTCAGATCACTCACTTGCTTTCTTCTCCTTTCAAGCTCTCAAACATAGTCAGCAATTAATCTCACTGGGATGCCAACAATACCACGGCCACCCACTCTCAACAAAATCATCAGCAATTGCTTCTTCATTTAACTCAATTGCCTCTGCTTGTAAGTCACCCAGACAATGAAACATCTGAACAAACTGCCTTACAAATATTTTTAGCATCACTATACCTTAACTTGTTTCTAGTAAGACATTTTGTCAACCACTCGAACCACAAATGATTGTAAGTTCATGTCTTTGTGGTTGTTCAAAACTGTTCCCCAGGAATCCCTAACAAACTCCCAGAATAAGTTTGATTTTGAATAAATTCTCTCAAATTGCTCAATTCAAGGCAAAATAATTTAGATACTCCAATAAATTTATCCTTAGGAAGAGGTGAGCTGCACAGCCAACACGAAAATGCCGTGTAAATGTCATCAGGTATGTACATTGGTTTGGACGCTGTGGTGTAATTGTGGAAAACTACTTGCGTGAATCTCTTCAGAATACAAGCCACACAAATCTCAAGTTCACAGGAAATGATGCCCAGTGATGGGTTTACTGGCTCATTAATATGGTTCAGAAACAACGCAACAACATTCACGCGGTTGCGTCTCTTCCTGTCCAATTACCCATTTTGTCATAAGTCTTCACATACATATGATAACTTGTAGTTTGCTGGTAGGTGCATTAAGATAAAGTCACCACTATGTTACTTGCTAATAAGGATGAAAATAAACTGAATCAATCATACATTTCATTAGAGTATAGACAACTTGAGGTCATGCCTTTTTGTATTTTATTATGTTCCTGATTTCTGACTACCTTTCTCTTGTTCACAGATATGATGTTTACAAGCCAGGTAACATCTGCATTGAATTGTGTTGATATACATTATTGGCCTTCAGTTATAACAAAGCCATTGCATTCTAGGCTGCAAAAATTGTAAATCAACTGTGTAAGGGATTTATCATTGCAATGCAATTTGTTATATCTACAAATTTTAATGTTGAGAGTGGATTAATTAGAATTTCATTGACCAGGATAAAACTCCTTATCCATTTGCACAATGAAGATTCTACTACAATCAGTAGCATAATTTTTTTTCTTTAAATGTTATTTCCTCAAATTCAAAATACATGTAATTAGTAGTTCAAAAATCTTAGTCATCTTTAGTTTCCCGCTGATGTATAACATGGACAGTGACAGTAAAAAGTAAGATATCATTGTTCTTAAAGTGTTACCTTAATGGTACGAGTTTATCAACAGATAGGGTTCACATTGTCAGCAGTGAAGAATAATTAATGATGAACTAAATGTCAGGGAATTTTTAATAACTTTAATATCAATCTCTTAATTCTATACGAAAATTTTTGCATCAAATTGTTCAGTATGAGAACCATTTTATTAGTACTTATTGCACCAATTTCAAGAAAGGAATTGTTAATATTTGTAATTACAACCCTGTAAGATATTTAATTGATAAAATATGAAAAAGCACTTAGATAATTTTTTTCCTTGCCACTTCAATTTTAGAGATGAAATTTTTCTGCAGATCACCTAAAATTGTTAAGTCAAGGTTTCACTATATAAAATGCTTACAATTCACAAATTAAAGAACAAGCCACTGCATTTTCCCCGGGTGAAAATTGACTAAAAATTTGCTTAAGATGAAAATACAACAAAATAATAACGATAAGTAATGTATTCATTTAACAAGTGCCAACTGAGATGAAGTAAAAATGGATTTGAAGTTTTTGAGGGCCTGAAGAAAAATCACAAGGGTGTGACTAAGTTGTGAATGTCAGTAGATGACACTTTATACAGTAATTTTGAGAGTGGTAATAAAAAGTTATGTAAACTAAAAATTCCTGAGATCTAAGGATAGAAGTGTTCAACCTAGCTCACTGCATTAACTTAACTTGAGTTGACAACACTATGCGCAAAACTTGTAATGTGAATGAGTAATTATGTAAACCATTAATCTAAGACTTATATCAACATTGAAATTTTTCTTTTGCCACTGGAAAGTGCCACAAATCTGCACTACAAAACAAAAATGTATTAATATCACTCAAAAACATGTAACCACATCCACAATAACTAATGCACCATGAAAATGCCATTGGAAAGGCATAGCAGCACTGTAAACTTCAATCTCTCTACAGACCAGTGACTGAGGGATGAAGACAGCTCTAGTATACACTATGCTCTAGCACACTATTTGAATAAAAAAACTGGTATTGCAAAAGCCATGTAAATAAAATACAAATGGACAACTTAACTTAGCCAACCAGGACCAAAAGAACTACGAAATTTAAATTAGTGCTAACTGCTATTGGTAAACATAACCATGCATCATTAACCACTTCCATCCCCACACAGAAGAATACCACATTAGTAGATACAAAAATTGCCTCATTTGCATTGCAACATAAGAATTAGTAAACAGCAACAAAACACTGCAATGAAGAGAAGCCGCATACTAAAGATGTACATTAAACATTTACAAAACGATATCAGCCAAAACTTCTAGATAAGACAACAATAATTTCTTGCTTTTCCCTCTTTTCCCAGCAATAATTTTAATTTATAAAATAATGGAAAAGGAGTAATCATTAGCAGGTAGTAACATTAAGCCACTACCAGAAACATGGACACCTGATGAAGACTGGCAGCTGATCACACAAATAAATTGGATCAGAAACACACCACATCAAGAAGAAAACGTGCAGCAGAAACCATGAAAACCAACCACCCTCTTTAACTATTAAAAAGAACAAACTCCCTGATACTATCAACAAGAGTCTGCGATGAAATCATAAAACAGTACAGCACAAATTTTTATCATCATGCCTGTTAGGAATCAGAGCACCACTGAAGCAGACAGCATGATCACCAAGTGTAACCGGAACGAATCTCAAAAGAGCGACCAAAAGGGTGGTCTCTTGGTGAGCAGAAGGAACGAATGGGGGAGGGGTCCAAAGGACAGAGTAAAACTTAAACAGAAATGGGAGCAGGGGGAAGGAAATTGGTGGCTGGAGCCAATAGGAATGCCCTTTTCTTGCATGCATCCAGAATAGGCAGAATTAAGTGAACATAAAAAGTCTACAGAACACCACTTCAAGAAGAAAAAGGAGAGTAAGAAAAATAACACATCAAAGTAAACCTTGATCACTGAGCTCACCATCGATGCAGGGAGATCATATGTTTCCTGCCCTAGGGATGGGAGGGTTCTCATGATTTCAGAGGGTGTCAGCACTCGGATTTGCTGGTCGCTATTGCTCCCCGACAACAACCGTTCTACCGATGGCTGCCCCCCGTCCCCTGCCGGCCTGGGCGGTGACCCCACTGTCCCTGGCCCCCCCGCTGGTCCCCTCAGCAGCGCTGCCGTCTGTGGGCCAAGGGGGGGCTGGGGAGCAGGGGGGGGCTGAGACGATGATGGTGTGGGAGAGGGGACAGACGTGGCCACGGGTGGCGGTGGAGGCACAACGGCAGTGGCAGCAGCGGAGTGGACTACTGTTGGGGGAGGTGGCGTCCGTCTGGGGGGTTGAGAGGACTGGGACGGTGGACCCAGGGGTGTTGGGGAGGAAGTTGGGTCAGGGGTTGTGGTTAGGTTAGGCCGCTGGCCAGGAGAAGCAGTCAGTTTTAAAGGGAACGACCCAAACATAAAATGTGCCCCCCCCACTTGAAACACTTTGTTGTTTCATTACAATGACCAGCCATATCAAACATTAAAGCATCTCACTTCCCAGCATAAAAGAATTGTCATACATTTATGGAAAAATATTCATACAACTTGAAAGGGGGAGAAACTAAAGCAACTCTGGGATCACAACACAAAGCACACAATTCAAATATCCCCAAGAGCAGATATTTCAAGTTTAGCACCCACAATAGCACTGAGAACACACACAATGGACAAGGAAAAAAGCACACTGGTTTCTGAACAAAACAGAAATTATTCACAGTATACAAAACAAAGGTCTTTGGAGATAAGTGATTCAGCAGTACAAAACAGTACTTAATGTAATGTGTTATATACCAGTGCTCTAGTCTATGAAAATATTATATGAATACACCAAGCAAAATCTTAACTATGCATTAGTTTCATCATTAGCTCAATGCATCAGGAGGGAACCTATATGCTACTTTCAATAAGGCTACCAAACAGTGCTTTAAAGAGAAAATGAGAGATCAAAGACAATGGAAATAGTTGCTTCTCAAATTTAGAAATAACTCACTTAAGTGTGCATAATGAGATTATCTTTAGGGCTAAAAGAAAAAGCAAATGGCCTTCCTTTGGCCAATATGCCTTGGTGATCACTATGAGTGGAATATATATTAGGATTTGATCATGCATTAAATCAGCTATCAAAGCTATCATTTGCAACATCCAATTTTTACCTGTTGAGATTTCTTCATACGAGCTGTAGCTCTATTCTCACGGGCTTTTTGCAAATATGGAGCTTTCTTGTCTTGAGGAAGAGCTCTCCACTTTTTCAGAATCTGCTTACATCGGTCTGACCAAACTATTGACAGACAAATGAATGCATTATTAGTTACTCAAGCATCTAACTCTCCAGGCTTAAGTGGATACACAAAATGCTCATTAAAAATAAGAGTATGATTTTATTAAGCAAAACTATAAAATAACTACACTATTCTCTGAATAGCTAACAATATTGCTCATTTAAAATTTGTTTATTAAAAATCAGTAGATCCATTCCATATGTTCTTGATGAATTTACATCTATTGTTTCATTATAGCCCTGTTTTTATATATTTAAGTATATTTCATTTGCATGATAGGAAGATAAGTTCTTAAAATTATTTTTTCTAAAAATAAATTTTTCATAAATTCTGGTTACCCATTTTTTTTCTGATTCCTTCGAAGCATAAACTTAAGGTTTTACTGAATTAAAAATTGATGAATAATCATAATTCAAACCTGGATATTCTTTTTTCCACTCAGGGTGATTCATATTTGCATACAGGACAGCAGATATGGTTGCACCAGTTCCTAGATTTTCATCTGCTTCCATTTTTTGATTGCTTCGCTGATTATATGAAGAAGGCACTTCTACTGATGCACCAGTTCCTTCCCCAGCACCCGAACCATCCTGTTGCTGAGGTACCCATGGACTCGGAGGTTCCGAGAAGGCTGGACTGAATTGTGGACTACTGCAAGTGGACAACAATGCATCAGAACACAGCAGTCAAAAACACTTGAAATGGGAAAGAATACAGAGAAATTCGTGCACATAGGCAACCTAAAAACAGTAAAATAGCTCTGATTTGGATACTGATATTATCCCGTAACCTAAATTAATTTGGTCATGTCATAAAATTTTAATTTTCTATTTGAAAGTGGCAGTTGTATTGTATTGCCCAATATACGGGGTGCAGCAACATAACTTCCCTTTTTCAAAAGCAAAATGCTTTCAAAAAAGGAATTTTTGTTGCTGCACCCTGTATAACATGTGTATATATATATATGTATGTATGCATTCATGTATGTGTGTGCATGTGTGTGAAATGGGTGTGTTGCATAGAAACATGAAATATCTAAAAGGAAGTAAGAAGAGAAAATTAAAGGACACTATTAAAGATACATCAGGAATATTTCTAGTTGAACCAGGAAATGTATGCCATCGTCTTCAGGCTGAAGACGATGGCAGAGTCAGCCTTCGAAACGTCGGTGTACTGCAACCTGACCCGGTGGGAAACCTGAGAGAACTTCATGAATACCATACGCCGGGAAAACCTGAGATCCTTCATACAAAGAGAATATGACATACATGGATAGCGATAGCTTAGGATCAAGTATACAGGTGCTTGACTGCAAAATAGAAAGGCCATTAATGGAAATGAAATTGAATAAGACCATGGGAGTAGATAATATTCCTGCACAACTACGTAAAGTTTAGGGAAAAGTGGAAGGAAGATTTTTTTGGGCTAGATTGTAGTATTTAGGCAGGAACAATTCGGCCAGAAGATTTTCTCCGATCAGTGTTCACTCCCATCCCAGAAAAGAGAAAGGCTGTAGATGAAAACTACAGAACAATAAGTTTGATTTCACATGCAGCAAAAGTGATACTTAGGATCATCAATATGAGAATGGATAGGTAGGCTAATAATTACTTGCGGGATGATCAGTTTGAGTTCAGGAAGGGAAGAAACACACATGGTGTCATAGCAGTAATAAGATCACTGATAAAAAAGAACATACAGAAGTACACAATGCATTTTCTTGATTTGTAGATTTTGAGTGTTTGATATAGTAAATTTGTCATAATTAAAGAATCTATTACAGAATATAGAGTAGGTTGGAGGGATAGGTGGAATATCTGTAACATTTACCAGTGTCCTCAGGTGTGTATGCCAGATGAAGAGTCAGAATAGGCTGAGTTAGCAACTGGACTAATACAGGGATGCCCATTATTACAAACACTTCTACTTTTATGTAGAAGAAATGGTAAAAATGGCTTGAAAAGAACTAGTGATAGGCATGAAAGTTAGAGGGAAATTCACAAAATCGTTAGGTTCCGGAATAATTAAGCTTCAGTTAGCCAGTCAGCCAAGGGGTTACAGTCATTTCTGGGTATATTAGAAAATCAGTGTGCTACGTATGGGATGAGAAATCAATGTAAAAAAAACAAAAATTATGAGGTTTTCATAAAGGATCAAGGTTGATTTCAATACTAAAATAAGATGACAAAAACTGGAGCAAGTGGAACTGTTCACGTATCTTGGACCTAGATGGTCACAGAAGTTTGGATATAGGAAGAAGAACGGCAAAGACAAAGAAGCTTTTACAATGAGAGAATTAATAATAGGCACGTTAAGTAAGGAGGTTAAAAAAAGACGGTGAAATCCAATCCATATTAAAGTAAAAACTGTGGAATGGAGTGGGGTTTTGGGCTAAGAAATTTGTTTGCTGAAGTCATGCTAAACATGCATTGGAGACGTTAGAGATGTCGGAGCGGAGAAGGATGGAAAAGGTGAAATGGACAGAGAGAAAATCAAATGAAGAAGTACAAGATTTGTACAATAAGTATTGGGAAACGTTTCCTAAAGATAATCCATTTAAGATGTTACTATAATGCCTCAAAATTCTTCAAAGTGCATCCATTGAGCATCAACACAATTTTACCAGTGTTTTTTCCACAACTCAAAGCCTCCATGGTAGGCAGATTCTGGAATGTCCTAAAGGGTACGCATTCAAATTTATTTGATGACACTTAGGATCTCATGGTGGTGTCCTTTGAGGGAGGATATCACTTTTGGGAATAGGAATTAGTCTGCTGGTGCCAAGTCAAGCCTGTAAGGGGGTTAGGGTCTTCTTCAACATGTAGCAGGTCTTCGCAAGCAAACACTAGCCTTTGATTTTGGTCATCTGTCAAGACCTTCTAAACGAGTTTAGCGCAGATCTTTTGAAATTGCCAAATTTTCAGTGATAATAGTATTCTCTGTCATCTTATCAATGCCAATATGATCTGCAATCATATGATATGCACTCATAACCGATGGTCTGAATTCAGCACTTCACACAAACATTGCATGTTGTCATCAGTTCTTGACATTGATGACATTCCAGCATCCAGGCTCATCCTCTACACTCTCTCGGCCATCTTTGAAGAGTTTGTGTCACTTAAAAACTGCAGTTTATGACATGCTTTCATCATTCAACACTTCATTCACCCCAGAATCATGCCCAACATCTCTTTACCCAATTTTCCCAGTACGAAACGAAATTTGATGGTGTACCCCAGTTCAATCGTTCACCGCATTTTGCACTTGCACTGAGTCACTTGACAGGGGTCCACTAAAAACACAATCTAGCCTGAACGAATGCTCGTACGCGCTTAGTGCATGTTGAAGGCCAGACCTTCCATTACTTAGCAGGAGCAGTGCAAGTGCACTGTGAAGTACAGTCATGTCAGGAAAACTTTGTTTTGAATACTTTTTATACAAACCTGGTACTAGTCATTGTGGGGGAGGAAAAGGATAGAAGGCAGGAAATATGGAAACTTTTCCTCTGGTATCTTTGTGTTCAATCTGGGTTTCTTTCTGGTGTCGCTCTCTTCTTCTTCTTATACTGCAGTCAACTGTCCATGATCACCAAGTTGGGATTGCTATCAATATGTATGTGCATCATGTTAACTCTTTACATTTCTTGACTTGGTTCTTGCATCTCATTCTGACAAGGATGTAGTCAATTTGGTGTCTTGCCCTGTCCCCTGGCATTTTACATGTGTACCTTGTTCTGTGATGTTGCTCAAAGGTATTCGCCACTGTTATGTCTTTCTTGTTACAGAATTCTATCAGCCTTTCTCCTATGACATTTCTCTTTCCCAATCCAAACTGTTCACTCTTGGCCTGCATCCTCATGAATTGCTTAATTATTCATACATTGATGGTACAGTATATTATTAAAAAAACAGGTAATTTTACTTCACATTCCATTGCACACAAGCACTATATTTGATGCTGAAAGTTGACAAATTAACGACATCTAAGATTTAGATAATATTATCCCATAATAATAGCCATTTAATTTAGTTCTCTTAAATCAAAGAAAAATAGGTTAATAGTATTAAAATTAATTTTATTATATTTTATGAATTAACATACTTGCTATACTCTGAATGATATGGTGATGGTGGAGGAAAGCTGATGGGTGAGGCCAAGTTTTGCTGCTGACCAACAGAAGGCAATGGACCTCCACTAACTGATGGACGAGAAAGTCCTATGTTTGCTGATATTCCAGCTAGGGAAAAAGAAACATTATTTCAGAATGCAATCAACATAAAACTCCATGCCAAAAGATGAACATATTTTTATCACAATTAAATTCCTGCTCAATACCCCATTATTTGGTATAGTTCAGCAAATTGGTATTACCTTTATCAGTGATTAGAACTTAAACTGTCACTTTAAGAAAAAAACACAAATACGCAAAGATACAAAGCATAATGGATAACATAAATGAGTTGGGCATATTTTAGGAAAAAAATCCATAATTACTCCAACATTCTGTAAAACACACACTCAAGTACCACGAAAATCTAGAAACATTAATTGTTAAAAAATGTTTTTAGTATTTCTCAACAGCCTACACTTTGTATTGAGCCATTTCAAAAAAGTGCATTTTATTTATTTGAAGGGAATGCATAAGTAGGTGCATTTTCTCAATATTTAATGAAACCCACTAATTAATATATAAGCATCAAAGAAAAGAATTTTTGATAAACTGGCAAACTAATTTACAAATTTCTTCTAGATCACAACTAAAAAGTAGGTCTGGTCTAAAACCAATGGAGAGTAACATGAATCCTTCTTTTCCCTGATACATAATGTTGATATGCTTTCTTGTTTAAATTGTGATACTTTTAAGCAGAAGAAATAAATTTGTAAAAAGGGTAATATTTGTTTACTGGCTTTAATATAATTTTATAAGAAAAACCTCGACTTTTTTCTAGATTGATCAATTTCCTTGACTTTTCTTATTTCAAATTTTCATAGACACTGTCCATCCAGTGCAAGGGTGCTAGTTATAATGAACACATTATCATGAACAGCATATATTTGTATTGTCCAGAGCAAATCGGCTTTATAATTTATAGAGAGTTAAAAATAATATGGCGATAGTGATAAACAAAGAGCAGTGAGAAGAAATCCAACAAGTGCCCCAGCATACTGTTAACTAAGGGTAACTAGGGGCCAGGGTGTATAATTTTTCAGAAATACAATCCATAAGAATTTGGAATTTATTCCAAGTTTTTCTGGTTAAAAACTACCCTAAATACACTTCACTATTCTGTGGAAAAAAATACCTCTTTAATAAATATTCATTTAGAGTAAAAATAAGTTGTCTCACCTGGAGTAGAAACATGTGACGGGGAGACAATTCCATGGCCAGTGGATGCAGAGGCTGCTGCAGGTGCCCCCACAGCAGCTGACCCCGATGTTGCAGTAGCAGGGGCGCCTCCAGGAATTGGGCATATGGGGAAGCCAGGCTCCTGAGACTCTTGACTCTCATCTGTTAGCACACCTTTGAAGATTTCTTCAACATCCTTGCTGTCCATATTTGGGAGACCTGAAATAATGGAATGACAAATACAAGCCAAATAACATGAGATACTACCAAAGAATTCAGATTAATGAACACATGAAATCATTTTCACTGAAAACCAACCTGTATCTCTGACCATTGATTCCAAATTGAAGTGAGGGCTTAAAATGTCGGTAAGCTCATCTTTATGGCTGACTCGTGAAACTTCATTGCCACTTTCATTAATTGAAAGAGAGTCATTGAGATCTGCATCATCTGGGAGGTTGGAATCTGAAAATTTATGATTAAAAATTTTTTTTAACTTGCAGAAAAAAACCAATAAGTAAAGAACAAATTTTATAGCCAGGTAAAATGAAAGCAAAATTAATGCAGGAACCAATCTATCATTTCATTACGCTCAAAAGTGATTTTCCCATATTTTGTTCATTGATTTTTCCAATACTAATCTGAAAAAAATCTATTATGCTTTTCACATTCGATGAATGCTCTACAATAATTGATGAAAATAAAGGCATGATAATTATCACCGGCAAAGAAGTTTCTTCCCTTTTTTTTACTTTACGTGCAATAATTTTCTGGATGAATTCAGCATTTCTAAAATTATAGTTTTTTTTAATCAAAAATTTTGCTAACACTTCTCAACAATATTTTCTTTTGTGATGTGAGAATATAGGACCTCTTACTCATGAATTTTACATATCTCTACAAATAATGAAACTGCACAACTAAACTGAATACTATCCCTTGTAAATACCACTATGGTGTACTTCTGTAGTAGTAGTACAGCAACCATAGCTACATGCCCAATTGAATTGAATAATTCACAATGCAAGATAAAATAATTTATGAATAAAAAATAAGTAGACAAATCTTCAGTTACATCTTAAATAAAAAATGATTCAATATCTACAAGTAATAGCTGATATAAATAGGAAGTTATATCTTATGTGTTATAACACACCTGCGATATCCTCTAAATTTTCTCCTGTTTTTGTTATATCATCCTCATCTTCATTCATAATTGTATTCACTAAGTCTGTGTCCAACAGATCACCTGCTATTGGCAAGATATCCTTCAAAGCCTCAGTATCACCCTCATCATCCTCCTCTTGCTGAAATTGGAATTAATTAAAATAAATAATAAATGGGTGTTTTTCGTGTGTAGGCATTAAAACTCACACACAATCATCATTAGTCATTACCTTCACAGGTGACTTTGCCTCTGTTTCCTTATTTGTAGGCTCCACCTCATCAACCTTTTTGACATCTACCTTATCAGCATCCTTCTCACGTTTGGCTTTAACTTCTTCGATTGCTTTTATTTCATCCTAGAAAAAAATATATTTGAAAATTCCATAGGATTTAGCATAACAATGTAGTAATTCTTTATCCTCATATGCCAGTGATATTAACAGAAACTGTTTTTTTTTTAAGTTGACCAGACCAAAAATGTGGAATTCATTGTAATGAATTAATAATAGCATAAAAGGGGAAATGTACTGTTTCGGTCATTTTCCATTACCCTGAGATTTAAGAAAGTTTCTATCGCCCCTTATGCAGTCAAAATTAAAACTGTAAAGGAAAAGCAGAAAAGGGCAGAAAAGAGACTGGAGTGAATCGACTCAGATATATATTCTTGAGATCACAATTATAAAACCAACTGAAGTCATCAACAAGTTTTATAGGTCCAGATTTTGTGACAGTGCCAGAGGGAAGTTACAGACATTAATATATTTAAGTCATTGCCAAAATCAAACCTGAGTTAATGATTCATTGATTTACAAGAAAAGTTGCAATAATTCAGACTTCAGACATTTTCAGAGCACTTGTTCACATATAAGATTTGAATTAAGCCACATATCCATCTGCTTATCTCTGCTCACAAAATCTATTGCAAAGCGCAAATTCTGTGACCTCCAGAATTTAATCTGGATCCATATACTTGTAATGATAACAGAGCCACAGTTTGATTGAAATGAAGCCCTGCAGAGAGCAAACAACCCACAAAGAGCATCTATACCTATAAATTATGAATGGATAAGACTTAGATGACCATACAATGTGAGTCTTTAAATTGAAATGCACATTTTCCTTCTATCACTTAAATATCAAGTAATTACTGTGGTGCAGATCAAGGTGTAAATCAATATAAAGCCTCTCTATTACAGATTTCTTTTACACACAAATTGTAGAGCAATAAACTAATGTCTTTGGTTATAATAAGACTATAAGATAATATCAGCTAACCTGGGACAACTGTATAGTTTTGTCTTCACTGACATGTACAGGTGATGCCCTTTCATCGTCTGAATCACTGCTGCTATGAACGTCACGACCTTTCGTGGTATCCAATAGTTCTTTTCCAAAAAATGCTTCCTGAAAGAAAAACATATTAAGGAAATTAATTATTCATCAAAGGACTGGTTTAATATAATTTTTGCGGAGCACAAAATAGGGAAAAATTTATTTAAATTACTGTTATATCACTAAAATTAATTAAATACAGATTTAGAAAGCCCAGGAAAGTAATAATGACTAATGAATAAATGTAGAAAATAGTCCAAAAAGACCATTTAAAATTCTTTAAAACTTTACTGGAATAGTATCCTAGTCTTAAACAATAATACTATATTTATTCGTCCAGCAGGCATTGTGCAGTATTATGAATACATGGAAGGTGTATACGACAGACACATCAATGGGATACCGATCACATTATTTCCAAGCAGTAATACAAATACAATGACAACAAGAAACTAATATACACTTAAGTTTCAATAATAATTCATTTGCACTATAATAACAGTCTACACACAGATAAGCAAATAGATTCTTCTTGAATAAGAAATTCTTGTGTCATTTTTTAATGGTTGGGCGGATAGTTAAATAATTTTGTGCACATTGATATTGGTCCTTCAGTTAAAATTAAGTGTTTTGATGTTTTCACAGGTATATCTTTACAACTTCTGGTATTATGATGGTGTTAACTATTATTCACAGTAAAGTCACTCTTGTAAGTCACTAAATGATAGTAAGTCACGGCATGATAGATATATGTACATGGTACAGTTTATGAAATATATAAAAAGAGGTTGGGAATGTGCAAATGTGATGTGATGCAATCAAATGCAGAGTTTAATGGAGATAAATAGTTTCATCAAATGATTCTCTATAAAGACAATAACAATAAAACCAAAGTGAAATATGGAGTTGTAATGATTTCATATGCCACATGAGCAACTAAAGAAAATCTGATCACGTTTCAAGGCTACTTTTAATATTATTTTGGAAGGGTTACTGAATTTACTATTTGAAAAGGTTAAAAAGTTAAGAGCATCACTGGAAAAAAGTATCAATTTAAATAGAAACTATTTTGAAAAATAACAATAAATTTGCAGAAAAAAGTCTGGTTTAATAGTTAGATTGGAAACTTTTCAGAATACCAATGCAAAATACATTTCTCTGATGATGATTTTGAACAGTGATTTATAAACCTTTATAACATATATATCATCCAAATTAATTTAAATGAATGATTATACATGATATAAATGGAAAAAATAAACTATGAATGGAACATTGGAAAAAATATGACCAAAATTGGTTTGTCATCTCAGGACCATAAAAAAAATTACCATCCCTCACAATATTTTAGGAACTTGGTCTCCTGCCATTACCAATACTCTTCCTAGTATCATACTTTTAAGGAGCACAAATCAGAATATCAAACATTCACAACACAACAATGGACAGAATCTGACTTTTACATTCAATACATCAGGACAAAAGTAGCAGGCCTAGTACCAAAACCATGGGGCCAGTGCTATACAATAAACATCCACAGATTTATGAAGGTATTAAAAACATTTGTATACATTCTAAAATTCTTTTTCCTAGCTGACAAAAATTACTATAGCATTTCAGAGTCTATTAAATGACAATTTATGATAATCCCAGGGGCATAATTTCCTATTTATGTCTAAACTGTCAGCCTTTGGTCCGATTCTCATGCTGAGAATAATGAGCAACTTGTAATTTTAATCATGCTGTATACTGTTATGCATTATTACTCCTTTGTGACAACACTCATTACTTTTTCTGCTGTGAATAGTAGGTAATCTAAACTAATATATGTCTTATATGGGTATATGTACCAATCCTTAGGAAAAAAATAAAATTATTATCATGTCATGTCATCATAATTGTCAGAACCACCACTAACCCAGACCATGAGAGTACAGGTAAAGGGGGTTATTACTTTTTCCAGTGGAATCTTCTCGAAAACCAGTATGTGGTTGACAAGCCATCATTTACTGGACCTTTTTTCATTTTTTAAATGAAAGTGATTACTCACACTGTGGTTTTTTAGCAATAATTCTATGATGAAAGTCAAAAAACTTAAATTTCAAATTATTTCAAAAGGAAAGTTAAAGGGCACAAATATGGTCATAAGATTTTGAAATCTGAACCAATATCTTATCTCATACCTGCAAATATGAAGGATAACTTTCCATGAGCTTGTTCTTAGGCTTTCTCCTCTGTGGCTTTCTCTTAGCTGGTTTCTCATCTTTGCCATCAGGTGTAGTAGCCCCTGGGGTTCCAGCAGGAGCTGGTCCAGGGGTTCCTGATGATGGAACTCCACTCCCACCTACAACAGGAGAAGCACCTGCTCCTTCACTACCAACTTCTGCACCCAGCCCTTCCTCATCCTTGTCCTTGCGAGTCCCCCGCAGTCGTGCAGAGAAACCACCAATCCCTAGGGAAATATAAGGTGATTAGATTGATGCCTATATGAACTAAAGCAAAATATCAGTTAATTCATCTTTAATCCATCTCTCAGCATCTACATGTGCCTCTTAACATTTCAATCACTCCAAAACTGCGAAATGCTTGTTTATTTTTATTTTTTTAATATACAAAGTGAAAATTTGACCCTGTGGTCTGGAGGTAACACAATTAAGTTAGCATTCAAAATCAGCTTTATTATAGTTATTGGGCAGGCTGCCATTTCAGGCAGGTTTTGGATGGCCATGGAATGCTAACTACCATTTACACATATAATTTAACCTCAGCACAGGAAATTAAAATACATTGTACAAAAAAAGACGAAGTCATAAGATTATTACATACTTAATAGATTTTTAAGCCAAGAACAACAAATTTGGCATTGGAGAATACACCAGATTCAAGGAATTCACTAGAACTTTAGCCATCAGTATATGTACTTGCAATTGTCAATTTATTTTAACAAGCTCAAAGTAACAACTGCCATGAATTAACCACTTATTTTAGCACATAATGCTTTTGCTTTTGGAAAGACACCTAATGAAATGGTTTGTCGACATTAGGAATAAGGCCACAATTAGTACAGTGAGGATTTGTTACAGTGCATTCCAATATAATGTAATGAATAGTATAGTGATGTAGTCATACCTTAGAGCTTGATTTTAGTTTCCTCAATTTGGATTAAGGTCAACTAATACAAACAATCTTGGCAATAAATATTTAGTTTCAAAGCACAATCATTCATTTTGTGTTTGTGACAGAACAATATTGAAATGTGTTATCCTGTTTAAAAAAGTTGGGAAATCACTGGATCAAAAGTTGCAATCATTTTGTTTAAAAAATTATTTTTTCTTCGCATGAAGCCAGCAGTGACAGATCATGAACAAAATCCAGTATGCAAATGGAACACCTTATATCTTGTGTAAAACAATGGTGTCTATTTTGATTGATGCATGGAAATGTCAACATTAAATACAGTGGACTCATAACTAGGATATTCCTTAGATATTCCTAGGATATTCCTTTCCTTGTTGGCATATATATATTTTTTAGATCCTGGTCCTCGCCTTTTTAAATAAATATGGTTACATTTTTGGTTACCTCTTTAATATGTTTACCAAAAGGCCAAAATCAAAATTTATCCAGGGATAATTGGACAATGAAGAGGCAAAATCTGAAAAAGTACATGATAATAATAATAATAATAATAATAATAATCTTTATTTGCCCAGAAGACACTGACACAGTGTAATAGATACATCAGATAAGTGTAGAGGAAACGTCATATGTACATATAGATGTTAAACAATGATGAAATTCAGAAAAGCATGACACAATAATAAATTTTTTGCATAAAATATATTCCATATTCAGTATGGTTATTTTTTCTCCATGAATTCCATTACAGAATAAAACTGTTCTTTCCTTAAAAATGATATTAATTTCTTTTTGAACAGGACTGGATCCTTTACGTACTTAAAATCGTAAGGGAGCCTGTTCAGTGCAAGGAGGCCCATTGATTTAGGCCCCAGGGATGTATTTAAAGTCCTGCAATAAGTTTGATGCAGGTCTCTGCAGGCTCTGGTTTGGTGGCAATGAACGTTGTCATTTGTCATATAATTGGATATATTACTTTTAGCGAAAATGCATACGACATAAATGTAAATACATGGAACAGTCAGAATATTTAACCTTTTGAAGAAGGAAAGACAAGGTGCATTGTAGGGAGCATTGCATATTAATCGTATTAAACATTTTTGAGCTTTAAAAATTGAATCAGAATGAGGGGAAGAACCCCAGAACAGAATACTATAGATAATTAAAGAATAAAATTCTCCGTAATAAATTGAAAGTAGGATATCAAGGCTTACAGATTTCCTAATACTTCTAATAAGAAAGCAAATGGAATTTAACCTGCTACGAAGATTGCATATGTGTTCATCCCATGATAAATTTTTATTTATAACAACTCCCAAAAACTTGGATCTAGAAATTTGAGGTACACACGTTCCCCCTAGGTCAATGGCCAATGAAGCAGGGGCTTTATTTTTATTAGAGAAGTATATGAGTCCAGACTTGTCAGGGTTGAGTTTCAGAGAATTTTGTGAACACCATTCACAAAGAAGTTCGGAAACTCTAGCTGCTGTCAAGGTCAAGTTGTTTAACGATGGTGCTGATACAATTACGTTAGTGTCATCAGCATATAAAATTGGCTCGGCTCCTGGAACTGACTGCAGAACTTTTGGTAAGTCATTAATGTAAAGTAAAAATAGGATAGGGCCCAAGACTGAGTCTTGGGGTACACCTAATGTAACTTCTTTACTAGGAGAAGTAAAATTAGTACCGTTCTTTGACAAAATAACCTGTTGGTGCCTTGCGCTGAGGTAAGATTTGATCCAGTTATAAGGGATACCTCTGATGCCATAGTGTCCTAATTTGGACAAGAGTAACTGATGATTAACTAGGTCAAAAGCCTTGGAAAAATCGAAGAATAGTCCCAAGGTTTCAATTCTATTATCAAGATTTGAAAGTATTAGGTTTACGAGGTGATAGGTAGCTGTAGATGTAGATCTGCATTTCCTAAAACCATTCTGTGAGCCAGAGAAGAGATTAAAAGATTCAAGAAATGATGTAAGTCGATTATGGAAGACCTTTTCAAATAGTTTCCCTATCTGGTTTAATAAAGATATTGGACGGTAAGAATTCATATCCTGCTCACTACCTTTCCCTTTATAAAGTGGTACAACTTTGGCAATTTTAATGGCATCAGGAAAAACACCAAGTTGTAGGGATTTATTAATTAGGAAGAGTATCTGTTCCTTGATAGAATTAATTGATTTTTTTATCACAATCCCTGGGATACCATCTGTACCAGGACTACTTTTGTTAGGGAATTTTTTAATGATGTTCATCAGTTCCAGTTCAGTACAAGGAAGCAGGTACAATGAATTAGACAGGCTTGGGATTAGAGGATAATTAACAGGAATTGGAGTATTTGTAGTAGTCTGGTGGGACAAGTAGAAGTCATTTAAGTTGGATGCCATTTGAGAGTAATCAGAAATAACATTACCGGTGGAGTCCTGTAATTTGAAATCATGATGATTATTGATAGAACACTTAGCTTCCTTTATAATCTTCCAAATTTCTTTAGATTTGTTATCGGCATTGAGAATTCTACAGTTGTTAAATGTTTTTTTAGCCAGTTGTAACTTTTGACGGCACGTTTTTTTCAGTGTTCTATACTCCAAGCAGTCTATCGAGTTACATTTATTTTTATTAGAGATAGCTAACTCCTTCATTTTTTTCGAGAGGCATCGTATTTCATCGGTGACCCAATGGTTTCTAGTATTTAAGGACAAGTTTCTAGTTTTGTGGGAGACCAATGGAAAACAAATGTCAAAGTAATATTGATATGAAGAATAAAAATACTCAAATGAGTCATTGTAGGATCTGAGTTGGTATAAATCAGACCAATCATGGGACTTCAACATATAATTGAAGATAATAAAGTTTTGCTCTGTAAACTGCCTTTTATAAATTTTTTTGCAGTGACTAGGAGAAGAAATTAAAATCTTGCATAGAAGAGGATAGTGATCTGATATGTGGGATTTGATTACTTCAGTATTTACTTTTCCCAAATCAATGTTTGTTAAGATATTGTCTATAATAGTAGGGAAAGGCCGTTTACCCTAGTGGGTTCGGTATTAGTAACACAAATGTTGAAAGAGGTAAGGATATCTAAGAATTCCTGTTTGGCTTTGGAATTACTTGCGAAATCACAATTAAAGTCCCCAGTTATAATTAAATTAGGTTTTGGTATAGCATCATGAATTAGCTCTAATAGTTTGGCAAGTTTGTTAAGAAAAACACTAAAATCACTCGAGGGAGAACGATAGATAGATAATAAATGATATGCGACATTATTTACACTGAGACCCACGACACAGGACTCGAAGGACAACTCTTCATTGAGAAAATCCTGTGAGAAACAGGTTGGGAAAAGGCGCACACACTGTGAAACTAGAACCAATACACCTCCATTTCTATGCTTTGAACGGCAAAATACATCGGCGATGGAATATCCAGGTAGATTTAAAAATTTCAAATCACTTAATTTCAACCAGTGTTCATTAATACAAAGGACATGAGGTTTATATTCACTCATCAGGACCATCATGAAATAATATTTCCTCATTTACAAAGAACAAAATTACTTCAAATGATAGTAAATTATTAGATAGATTAAGTGAAGGGTTGTAAAAATTATTATATTGAGTAGTTAAAAAGGAATAACCATGAACACATGATATTTTATTTTTCATAACATCTACTCAACAAGCATGATTTGGTACTACAATGACCCACTAAGAGAAGCTATGATCATAAATGGGAACTGAACATTACCTTTAAGTGAGTATCGTAGCACTCTTAGGACACAGTACAGTCAAGTGCATTGGGAAGTTAAAAAAAAGGCAAGTGACGATAGGACAGAAAGAAAAGTTTGAGAAGATATGCCATATGACAGAGGATTACAAAAGAATGTTACTATTAAAGAATGGTATTTTTATAAACACCACGTTGAAAGCAAAAGCAGCCGGTTGCTGCTCTAGTCAACACTTCAAATCTTTTTGCTCACATTTTTTCTACATCATGTCACATGTCATTCATAGCGCCAAACCCAACATTACTGAATGTTTACATCTGAATACTTTTCCTGAATGGCTTTTTAATTCTGTTCAGAAGAGGCATTTTCATGCAATCTTACCAAGTTTCTGCAAATTCCTCTGCCTCTTTTTTCGAAGAATCATCACTCCATTCTCACTGGTAATGATGGTAAAACCATCTGGCACATCTGGTGGCCGCCCGTCTTGCCTGGGAGTAACAACTGCTCCATCTTTGAGAGGGAATGGTGCTGCTTCAAGGGTTGATGTTTCATCTATGTCAAGTTCCATCTTACAAGGCGCTGTATCTGCTTGCTCCATGGAGTTGTCTGCAAAAATTTTAAATTATGTATTTACATAAGGTAAGATGCAGTTAATTAAGTCAATTAAATCTGAATGAAATGAAATAACTAATTACGCTTGGTCTATTTTTCTTCTAAGGAGAGTGACAAAAAATACTAAGGAAAATAATGCCCAATGACAGAAATAGTATCAAGGTAAAATACCTGCACTGGCTGCAGCCACAACAGATTCAATAGTGGCCATAATTCCAGCTTCAGTGTCAGCAAGTGACACAATCTTCTTCCTCTTTTTACGAGGTTGCTGTTCCAATGCCAAAGACTTGATCTGGTGCAGTCCCATCTCTGACAAACAGACACCATCTAGGTAAAACTGAGCCTGTGAATTCAGTCTTGGAGGCTCTGTAAACAAACACATTTAATCATGTAAAATCATTATATTTTCTGACCAGCAGCACTAGAAAATCACGATGAAAAACAGAATGATAATCAAGTCTAGCAAGTCAGAAATAAGTCCAAGCACAGTATCATGGTTTCCTAAAGCATCCTGACTGTACACCTGATTGCTTTATAAATAAAGATTATTACTCTTGACAAATTTGTTTCTGCCTCCTCCACCCATAACCCCTCTGAGATCCAAACACTGATAGTACAGTAACCTTGATGTCTCCTTTGCCTACCAAAGCCATTTGGCAAAGTATAAAAGAAAGGACAGGATGCCCGCACCAGGACAGGTACTAGTATGACTCATGAGTAACTGGCTAGGAGTCCTCGTGTGTGAGCCCTGCATAGAGTTTGGATGCATTATTTGTTTGAGGCATTAGTTTCCTTTCACAAGAAATGGAAGACAAGCACACAATGCCTTTTAATTCACACGAGAATATTCTTTACAAAAATGCTTAATAACAAATGAATCATTACAAAATCAACACTATTTTTCTGAGTTACAGAACTGGCGGCATTGAATTTCATTGGTGACATATTAGAGTTAATCAATGCTAAAAAGCACGCAAAATCCCATGCTTTTGGTCAGGTTCTGTTCTTAGCTTAGAATTTCATGAAACTGTGAAATGAGCAGAGTAAAAATAAAAATATTTTACTGAAAATTAACAAAAGGAAAGCGTAACTAAAGACACATTGAAAAGTTACTACCAAAAGTACTTCAAACGAACACCAACCATTAAAATCCATACAATGAACTTCCCTCACTTTTGGCCCCCGGCGACTTCATGATATGGAAGTAATACTGTTTAGACTCTTTATAAAACTGATTACCACACACATCTGTGTGGTAATCTAGTGTGTAATCTGGTGTGTAAGATGTGCTGACTTTTTTTAAGCAGTGAAATGAAGGAAAAATTAAAATAGCCAAAAACTGCCTTCGATGATAATTTTTTATGAAAATAAAAGAATTTATTTTAACATTGGCAATATCAAACAAGCTTTCCCGAGGAAACCCTTATCAATCGCTTCTTAAACATAGAAAACAGCCAAGATTTCACCAAATCATTGACATATTCCAGCATATGAGTTAAGTCACATGAATTTTCATCCTTACTTGATGCAGATCTAAACTGTTATCCATCTGTTTAAGTATTCAGTGTTGAATAATGGGACAAGTAGGTTTTCCCTAAATGCTCTTTTGTCTCAATCAGCAACAAGAAGTATAACCATGTTTTTTCTTCGATTCCTTACACTAGATTCCGGCATGTCTACAGTGCAATTTCCAATTTTTTCAGTAACTTTGATTTCTTTTGGTCTTTCATTTTCCACCCTGCTACCCTTTGAACTTATTAATTTTATGGAATAATACTGAACTATATGCAATTAATAATGTAGTAAATTCTGAACTAGTCAATGTAGCCACTGAAAAGCAAGAACATATGAAGCAAACACAAAGTATAAGTGAACAAGTTTTAAAGAGCACCAGCCAGTGCCTGATGGCCTTGAAGTGCAAGCAAACAAGCAAAGCACCCCCTCTGAATTCATGCTGTGCTCAAAAGCCCAGAAGGCATAGGTGGAGCTACATCATCACCCAGAGGGAGAGGGTTCTGAACCTGGGAGAGAGATGAGAGAGGGATTTGAATTTGAATGAGATGGAGACCTTCTTTTTTGTTAGTGATATCTGGGAAATACAGAAATACAGGAACAGGATTACACAGTGATCTCTAAAAGACTTCAAAACAAAAAAATTAAAGTACACACACTTCATCGCAACAAATAAACTATCAATGCAACAATTATTGCAACACTCTGATAACACAAGTAAACTGAAGATCTTTCATGGAAGAAAATAATCCCACATGGGAAGCATTATATTGCATGAAATACTACAAAATCTTAACATAAAGAGGGGAGTTGCATAAAAAATGAGATCATTCAAAATCATTGACTGACAGAATAAGGAATGACATAGCATGTGTACATATTAATTCTAAGGAAGTTTTATCAACTAATTTAAATCACTCTTATTTTTAATTAAATGATTTAAAAAACTTATGAAAACTGACCTGGGCTCTTGGTGGGAGTAGGAGGTTTGGGTGGAGGAGGAGGAGGCAGCAGGTGAGGAGGCGGAACATCTCTGGGACGGCACAATATACAGTTATACCCCTCTTCTGCACATCTTTCTGCTTCACTCTCAGTGCGAATCATGTCACAGGCACCATGCAACCATCTGTAAGAAGTGTAATGTTCACATTTCATTATTAGGGACTGCTCTATTTATAACCAGGGATATATACAATTTGACCTTCCCAATTAAAGTAAAAAGGATTACTACTGACAGTAGTCTACCGGTTAAGGTATTTTTTGATGGACACAGAGACCAATTAATCACTTCTACACTTCAATCCTGATCTTAAGTACCATAAAATACTCTAACATCCTACACTGCGATTAAAAGTTTGAACTCTATACAAAGATTCAGTGTAAAATAATCATATCCCACAAAAAGACAGCTCTCTAAACCACATGCAGTGCAAACAATTACAGAATGAGTTCTCTGCACATCAAAATAAGCTTTGCTTTCATTTTTTAATCATCGTTCCTAAAATTAACTATAAATGTCAGTTCTTATTTTTCTGTTCAACAGAATAAATGCAGTTCATTCTGAGGCTCAAACTGTGAGAACAAATGTTACAAGAGATACTGGAATAACAAGAGTCAAGCATTGAAATCCATCATCACATTTTGGTGAACAATATTTATCACAATTTCAATAGATCCTGCAGATTGGATTAAGCATTTGAAATAACAGGAATCCAATCAAATAACAAAGAATTTATTTCAATTAGACTGAAAAATAAAACAAATTTTTTCCAATATTAAGGCATTGGTTAGCCATGAGATGTAAAGATTTTTTTCTATGCTCAAATTTAGGCTCTTCGGTGAATTTGTCATTACAAATTACAACAAAACCAACGAGCTTAACATTCAGGTAGATTGTTACCGCTATAGGATGATGGTGTTGAACTAAGGTGGTTTTGCTTAACCCGCTGATGTGTTATTAGTATGAGCCTGAACTTCTTGAATTATGCTAACTCTTTCACTCAGAGTGAACTTAGCCCTTTTGGGACCCATACCTATTAAATACTACAGAAAAAAAGGCTATAGATCAAACTTACATGCAAGGAAAATGACCCTTATGGACCAGTGATTTTTACAACCAGCAGTATGTATTGAAGCAATCAGTCATAAGAATAACATCTCAATACGTTCTGTGAATTTGCACTTCAGCATTTAATACTTCGTAACATTAAACACCCTTAGTTAAGTCCTAAGTTTATTAATACCTCTGAAATTATAAACATGATTTTAAAATTTACATGAAATTATTGATCAGGTACTTTTTCTGTTCATGCATGCATCATAGTACATATTTTTACATTAAATGCACTTTTTTGCAAATTTTGTTCCTTAAAGTTGGTTACTTCACAAAATTGAGAAATACTAAATTATGATATAAAATACATTATATATAAAAAGCTCTGTTATGGTCCACAAGGAAACCACCTAAACAAGCATTAAAGTTTAATGAGAGAATTATTTGAAATCAAGATTCAGTATTTCACGGAATCCAATGTAAATAAAATCTTACCTAACACACTGCACACACTGGATTATTAATTCTCCTTCCGAGTATGGCTCACTACAAGATGGACAAATGGAAAGAGAGGCACATGGTCCACACTCAGTGTAGCTGTTCTGCCAAGTACAGTTGAAGCCAGGATCGTTGGAGCCACACATTTGACAGAGAGCACACCTGAGTAAGAAAAAATATACAATAATAAACTTTAAAAAGGCTCAAAAAACGTTAACCCATTTGAAAATACCTCTAAATTATTTCAACACATTTGACATGATTATTTCATAAAAGAGTGTGTCATTCTCATTAATTTGAAAAGTAAACTCAAAATGAAATGAGAGATAACATGGTAATACATTGTTTTCCAAGGGATGGGTTAAATGTATTTTACTTCAATTCCACTGCGGAAATTTAAAAGAAAAATTTGATAATGATAAAATTACCAAATCTAATCCAACTCTCCTGACACTTATTAGCATCTAGGGCTGTCAATTAGAAGTAGGACTGGCCCCATTATGGTAAATCAAGACTGTTTGTCAGTTATCATCCATATCAGCAAATGCTTCTGGTAAAGCTTGGTATGACGATGAGATCTTGAAGTGTATTATGAGCCTTAAAATTAAACTATCAGTCGGAATTGACGATACTCCTACTATATTATAAAAAAATGCAGCAAGGCAATAAGCAAACACTTAACATTTATAACAAATAAGTCCTTCACCAATGGTGAGTTTCCATCTCAATATAGCAAAGATAAAATGTATTCATAAAAAAGGGAATGAGGATGATATTAAAAATTACCGACCAATATCCTACTTCACTAATTTCTCTAAAATTTTTGAAAAATTCTGGCTACTGAAATATATCATAAAAAATAAAATTTTAAGCATGAAACAATTTGGATTCCAAGAGGGAAAAGGTACTCTTGTGAGTTTTCTAAAAATGATAATGACTTCTTGGGATTCAAAGGAATACTCTGTTGGTGTATTCAATGATCTTTCACGAGCATTTGATACTGTGGACTATGAAATTCTTCTAAGTAAATGTGAATGTTATGGGATCAACAGAATTGCCCATAAATGACTTCAATCATACGTAAGGACAGGAAACAGTTGGTGGAGGTTTCCGTTGTTAAGGTCAACAACATTATGATAAATCACTTATCACCCATAGAAACAAGTAGTGGGGTACCGCAAGTTAGCATTCTTGGGCCATCATTATTTCTACCAAATGGCAATGATTTGCAGAGATATATTGAGAATTACAACATAGTTCTGTATGCTGGTGTAACAACTCTGGAAATGAGGCACAAGGATCCTAACTTGTTGCAAGCTAAGCTTGATAGCTCATTACTGCTATCAGAAAAGTGGTTTAACGTTAATAAACTGTCTGCAAATGTACTAAAAACAAATTATATTCAATTTAAAAAAAGAAGACATGCATCACTACATACCACTTGCATTTCCAATTTCCACGTGGTACATAATCTAGAGGTGGATCCATGCAATATATGTGATATGATATGTCACAGTCATCACATAATATAAGCCTCCCTTCATCATTCCTTTGCCCACATCCTTCACAAACAGTGCAATCCAAACACCTCCAGCCTTTCTGAAGAATAACCTTGGTGACCTGATATAAATATAAATATTATCAACCACAAAGGAGCTATAAAAATACATATATAAATTTTCGAATGAAAAACAAACAATAGCAAAAAGTTTTCTTTGCTTTACAGAAATGTAATGCTTAGTTCTAATAGTTCAAATAAAAGTAAAGTTTAACTTAGGCCAACGAATTTGCACGTCAGAAGGGTAGAAATTTAGGGGCAAAGGTTAGAATTCCATAAAAAATTTCAATGAAGCTGAATTATTGGTCATTTATATATGAAATATGTCATTACTTACTTTGACATTTACACAATATGGATGATAACACTGGCCACATTGAGCGCATGATATGAGGCAGCCCTCTTGATCACTCCCTAAGGCACCACACATCACGCACACATCTTGCAGCAGCACAAACTGGTCGTTGGCTGAGCAAAGCACAAGCCTGTTCTCCACACCTGGTTCATCTTCTGCTTTATTAGTACTCGAGTCTGATTGGGGTCTCTGAAAATATTTCAAGATTTTATTTAGAGATAAGTCCACTCATGATATATCACCATTTCCATCAAAAACTATTTACAATAAGAAGGTTCTTGTTGAAACATTGATTGATATTGATAGATGCAACAGAACCTACTGTCCAAAGAAACTGCGGGAGATGTCGCAACAGTAACTTTTAACGGAGTCATCCGCTAATGTGCATTTCAATGCAACAATTTCAGAGAGTAAAAATCATTTGCCTTGACTGGAACGTCCCAGTCAAGGCGAATGATTTTTACACTCTGAAATTGTTGCATTGAAAACTTACTGTGTTTGACAGCATATAAGATGCAGTTTTTTCCCGAATAATGAATCAAAATTCACACCCATGGCATGAAACATTGAAAAATGAAACTGGTTTAGCCAAAGAAATTACAAAGTTTTCATTGTTACAAGGACTGTTCAAACCACCCTCGTATATGCAAGATGATTCAACTCTATAGCAAAATTTCACGCAGTATTATTTAATTGTCATGCAAGTGCATAGTATATATGAATAAATAAGAGCATAGGAGAGCAAATTAAAAACACTGTATTTACCTAAGTACTAACCAATACCCAAATATTTGCACGGCACACAACATAAGCAATCAAGTGGCCATTGAAATGAAAATGAAGTTTAAACTTACTTGGAGTCCTACGCCAGGCACACCAAAGATCCCCCTCATCTTGGTCTTGTGTCCTCTCTTCCTCCCGAAGTCCTGGACTCCTCTCTGCTTTTTCTGGTAACCACCTCCTCCTTTGCCAGTGCCACCCACCTTCCCAGCACCTTTAGGACGACCTGCACCTCCTATTCCTAGTTTCTTCTTGGCAATCTTGCTGGCACAGAAAGGTTTACCCTTGCCAAGCCCAACAGCCCTCACCGGTGGTCCACCTAATGACTCCTCTAATGAGCCATCCTTAAACCCCTAGAAGACACCAAATGGAACTTGGTCAGTACATTGAATACATACATCTTTCTCTCAAATAGGACAGATCAAGTTAAGAATTCATCCCATGAGAAAAAAATGCATAAATACATGGACAGTATATTTGTAGCATGATTCTTTCTGTAAGTCCGTTAGTTAAACGTAACAATAATGCTTATCATTGCCATCCACCACTTTTATGGGGGCAGTGACCAGGAAAACTCAAAAGTCATTTCTTTCTCATTTTTCAAAATTAGGGGAAGGGTACATACAGTACAAGTACCCTTGTCGGTTAAGGTGTGTGCTTCAAACAATTAAGAATTTCAAAATAAGAGCACAGGCAGTCCCAAGGTTACATAAGCCTTGCATTGCATAAATCTGCACTTAAAGGGGACAGCCACAATTTACAAACCTACTGATGCCCTTGACAAGATCTAAAATACATAGAAAAACTATGGTTATAAAAGCTCATGCATGACGTACAATTTTTTCCCCAGATATTGCTACCAAAAAAACTTTTGACTGACGCAGCTGGTGTTGGAACCCATTAATTATGTAACTCAGAGATCACTTGTACTTGGATAATGCTAAGTGTATATATAGTTCATTTTATTATCAATACTCATATTTGATTTGTCGAAAATCATTGTGATCTAAATATTACTCTATCTCACTTGTTTTCAAATTGCATTCTTCTTTAAGTGAGGAAATAATGAACATGAGAGAGGGGTTACAGGTTTTTTTTGTGAACAACCTGTATACACAGCACCAAAATACGCTTTCTTCTAGCTTAATATTAATTTACAACTTTGATGACTTACCTTTTCCAATGATGCTGAGTCCACCTCCATCATCATATCATCTCCAGCCAAGTAAAGTGATTCCTGAGATGTATTCATTAGACTAGATTCATACACACCCTCCTCAAGAGCTGAAAAGTCATGACAAGAAATTAATCAAGGGTACACAATAAGCATTAATATTTTACCATTTAATAGAGCATTCATTGTACAAATAAACAACAAAACCACTCCTTGGTTTAGTTTAAATAATATCCAGATAATTAGTAAAGATATTTAATGAAAGAAATGAAGCTGATCTTTGCAGGAATGTCCATGAAAAATTACAATGATTGAATTTTGTAAGCATAGGGTTGGTAATATTAAAAAGAAATCGATATATCAGATTACACCCACAATAACAATGATAACAATCATGCACTTCTCATCTTTTCTCTTGAAAATAGTTACAACATCCTGTAATCAAACGAAATTAAAATGGAAGAAAGAGGGGTCAGAGCTTAAGTTTCAAAAGTCTCCCAACATTTTATTTCCTAATTCCTTGTCATGCTTCAAACAAGAGTATCCTCTGAGAAGTGTTTCATAATAAAAGTATCAACTATATTTTTTTAATAAATAAAACACAATCTGACACATTGAGGGATTTTACAACGGGCAATGCGATAACAGTAAATAAGGTTTACAAAAAACACCTTGCAGTCCAAAATTTGTTTTTTTTTGCATGAAATACCCGAGAATCGAAAAATATTTTTTACTGGAAGCTAGTGAAAAATCATAATTCTGTTTAGTTGCCAAAACCCAACCAAATCAAAAGATATGATACCCACAGACCCTTATAATAGCATATAAATATAAAATAGGCTTACATTCCCTCTTCTTGACACTCATCCTTCCCTGGGTATAATTCTTGCATATGGGACAAATGTACTCATATTCAGGATTTGCTTCTTTGTTTTTCTGATATGTTAACATCTCTGCATCTGAATCACAAGTCCCATGAACAAACCTAGAATAAAGACCACGTGAGTCACTCACAGGCAATCTAAACATCGGTCACAGTAATAATGATCTTTAGTTTAAATATATAATTAAACACTGTAAATATATGAAAGCTAATTATAATAACTCCTTGACCAAAACCTTGGTTATTTTAAAATTTAACGAGAATAATAAAGCCAACAGTTTTCAAAAATAATAATTATATTTTTATTGTCTACTATGATCAGTCAAAGATAAAAAACAAGTCATCAATAATAATGAATAAATAATGTCATTACTAAAACCAACCATAAGGTGGCAGTTATTATTCAATGGCTATGATGCACAGAAAATTTGTTTGATGATAATAGGATTTTAATTTGACAATTAATGTAGAAAAAATGGTATATAAAGAGTAGATAATTTAGAGCACCAACCATGTAACTTGATTTATATCCATAATAATGGTTATTATGGATGACAGAAAGATTTATATTCTCTTTGTAATGAAACTAGCAATATTATTATCAGTAAAAATTTTTTTCTAAATATGCAATGCACTGAAAATGCTTAATATCAATGAGTTATAACCTCCAACGATAATAGGAAGAAATATGGTTGACAAATTGCTGAGATGAAATGAACCAAAATAGTATTGTACAATTTTAATACATCAAAAATTAAAATGTAAATAAGTATAAATCAACAAATAATGCTAAAATGATAATCAACAAAATTCCAAGATTCCTACTTTCGACAGAGTCCACATTGCACCATCTCCCTGTGAGCAACATGGCGATAAGCTCGCCGACATAGAGGACACGCAAGGCCTTTGTTCCGCTGCTGGTAGCATGAATCACAGACTGTGAAGTGAGCATGCCAACGAGAAGAATGGCCAGAGCCAGGAGTTCTGGAGCCACAGTCACTGCATACACGGCAATTCTGTAACGGTCAAACAGAAAAACATGAACCCATTACCAAGCATAAAAGGTATAATTAACATCCTAAGAGGAAGGGTTCTACTTCATTACATAGCACTACTCATGATTTAAAACAAGGGATGATATCTATAACTAGCACTATGCAGACTCAAGTATGGCCATATGCTGTACTAGAAATTTCACCTTTGACATTGCATTCAATACCATAATAGTTTTAAGTCTTGATTCATGAAATTCATTTAAAATCAAGGAAACTTGAGCTCTACGGCCTCGTAAAATAACAAATTAAAGGAAAACTCTTATAGCTGTAATAAGTGACTTATTACAGCTATATTTTAGCTGTAATAAACTCCTATAGCTGTAATAAGTGACTTATTACAGCTTATTATAGGAGTTTTCCTTTAATTAGTTAAAACTCATTTAGTTTAAAAATCACCAAGCATGGACATGTCAATTACAGTAAGGTCCTAACTTGCATGGCCAACTCATCCAGAAAAGTTGCACTAAAGTCAAAAAACACAGATCTTGATCATGCTAAAAATTATGCAGACGTCATCATAAACATGTTTATACAAGAACATGGTACTTAAAATTTTTGAACAATTCAGTTGCACCATTTTTTTCAGTTTTTACCACCAGCAATATGACAAATAATGCTAAATATAATTAGCTACAGTATGTACTGCACAAATAATGGCTATTCCATTTAATGCTCAATTCATTGATAAAAGCAACCAACAGTTTATTTAGTGCAGGCATTATAGCTATGTAAACAGTTCAAAATTGATAAATTAAACAGACGGACACCTGCAAGGTGCAGGCAGATTAATATGTGAATTCTGCAACCATATCATTAACACCTGTTGTACGCATGCATTACCCCATTTTCTGGGGCACAAAAGCTCTTTTCTTCATAATTTAAAACATTTAACTGCACAAAATAAAATTATTCAATACCCTGGATACGTCTCATAGTCCAGCCCATGATTTTGCTATAATGTAACAGAATTACACCATCTTTTTGTTGGAATGATTAAGTATTTTAAATTTTTTGTCTTAGAAATTTTGCCTAGCATATTGTCTTCCTCCTCCATTAAAACTTAAATTCTAAATTACTTTCGGTCAAATTGTAGCAATTCAAAAAACCATTTACTTTAACATTTGGCTTTTGAGCCCTACGCATATCTTCAGGTTCATTAATTACATTTTTCTCATCAAAGCCCAAGTCCCTGAAGCCCCAGGTACATCTGTGACTTAGTGTGCCCACGCCCAAATATCCTCGTACGTATAAGTTAAGCAAGTATTGACACAGCAGTGCCATGACCCTCTATCAGCAGACGAGAACTTCACAGTCTGAGACTGAAATGATTCTTACATGCCAAGTTATGAATAGGCATGACTGAGCACTACTTGGATCTGTGAAAAATTAAAATATTAGATTTTTTTTAATATCATATAGATGGTAACAGGTAAAAACCTATTTATATGGTTTCACCACTCACTTTAGTGCATGAGGAGATTATTTGGCAACATTTGCAGTAATAAAAAAATGGGGTGTTTATGATTTTGCTTCAAAAATATATTTTATCATTTTTTTTCTTTTGATGGTCAATTTCAGGCACTATATTCATCACACATCAGAGAGTTGACACAACTCTCAAGTAACTCATTTGGAGTACAGAGTACAAAGGTTTTTCATTAATCCCTCTTCATAGAACAAAAAAAATACAAAACTCTGAAAAAATGTGAATTTTCAAATTAAAAACTAACTTTTGCTCAGTCTTGAAAAGATATTTCACTATCATTTTGTAACTAAAAGAAAGTTCTGAGCTTTAAGAGCTTAAAGCTTTCTTCAAGAGTTTTATAAACCTAAAAATAGAAAGTCTAAGAATGTAATAGTTTCAGGGAAATAAAAATTTCCAAATTTACCTCAAACACACCTTTTATTACGTGAAATTCTTTATATTTTTCAAAATGTTGTAAATTAATCACAAATTTTTTCCTCAAAATCCTTTTAACATTGTTTATCACATCAAAGTAACCACCATGAATTTTTCATTAAACTGAAGATGTTTGCCTGCTGGAGTTGATACGGAAATGGTCTGAAGGTTAAGATATAATAAAAATAAAGATTTTAATAATTTTGGACAGACAAAGAGAGACTGCTCTCGATCTCATAACTTCATACTCCGAAGAGAGTTTCACCATTTAAAAGGCAACAGAATTTTGCTCACACTAAAAGCTTAAGTCTACACCCCTCCAATTGTGCTCTATATAGTTAACAGAACTTACCATACACTTCCACCCCTGTTTTGGAATTGTCCCCACTGCAGGGCGCACGCAGTATGGATGATAAGCCTTGTCACACACATCACATAATAAAACTTTAGAGTCATCTTCAGGATGCCGACATAACTGACACAAACGGCATGAGGAACACTGCCAGCCAGCTCGCAATCCTTTAATGGCAGAATTAAATCTAATATAAAAATCAATCTCCAAGGAAAATAATTAATGCACTTCTACTGTAACATGAAAACAAATATGCAATGCCCTAAAGCAATGTTTTCAACACATCACATATTATGATAATAGGCATCTTAACAACACAAACACCTTCAAAACCTAATTTTATAATGTTCTTAGTTCCTATAAAACATTTTTTTCACATTAATTAGTACTCAGCATTGGGTTTTAATGGCAGCAACATTTTTACAAGTTAAAGTCTCAATATTTTTCCAGATTCATAATTCTTCTTTAGCTTGAAAAATTGTCAAAAAACATACATTTTAGGTTTCCCTATTACACTACGCAAAACAGCAAAACTCAATGTCTCTCAGAGTCTTTATAGAAAATCTTTTATTCCCTCAAGTAAGCAAGTTATTTCGTACAATAAAAGCATAAAGCAAGTTCCTTCTCTATATATTTTATAAGGAAGGTATCAGGATGAACCAAACTTATAAAGATTAAAAAAAATGTACTTCAAAATTAACTGATGTAAGAATTTACCTGGAGTCACCGGAACACCAATACATCTCCCATGATAATGAGTTCCACAAATTGTACACATCACAAGATTTAAAAGATCTCCCAAAGAATAGCATGACATACAGGTTACTTCAGGATCTGAAAAACAATTACTACACTTAATAATATAGCCTTTAGATGTTCACCATTAACTGAAAGCACCATTTCACATGACCAACCACCATCACTTTCAGATAACATTTCAATGTATACTTAAGAACAAGAGATTATTTTTAATTGAATTTTTGCGGTGCACATTTTTTTTGCAAAAGCTAGGCATCAGTCAAAATGATTCAGAAAGTGTTCTGTACCAATTTAAAAACAGATAGTGATATTACACCTAATAAAATAGTTTTAGAGCCAAAGAATGAAGAATGCCACTGGCTATGGTTTGATGCTGATGAATTTTGATGCCTTTGTTCCATGTATGATTTCATACAATAGGATACCTTCATGAGACCCTCTTCCATGATAACACAAATTGGTGGCATATGTTACTACATCGACCAATCATGAGTCTCCAAAAATTGAAGGCACAAATCTTGGTTCTACAAATTATGCATTCATGACTAACTCATCACATTCAATGAACCACTTGCATTTAATTGAATAGCTGATCAAATCTCTGATGACGCAATGGACACACTCAAATCAGTGGTCACTTTGCAAATTTTCATTTGCTTAATGACCTAATGGCTAATTATAGACAATAAATATCTTTACCAACATACATTTTATGGCACACCTACAAAATCTGTGAGTACAATTGAGATTTTTCATCTGAGTGAATGACCCTTCTAAAGAGATGCAGAGTGCTTTAAAAGTGAAAATCACAATTCTATGGAGAACTAAAGTCCAGTTATAAGATATATTTTTTAAAAGAATATTTCCAAAACATGAGACAATTTATTATTCAATTAATAAGAGAATTCTTTAAAGTTTGACGACTGACTGAAGCATGTGAATATTTCTTTTCAAATTTTCAAACATCAATAAAGACACAATACCGGTACTTTCAGATTCAAGTATCACATCTGTAATAACTACATCATTATCAATTAATTCAAGTACCAAAAGAGGGCAGTTACACTTACTCATAGAAGGCACTCTATCTAAATGCTGAGTGCAAAGTAAAGTTAAAAGTTTTGCATTTTGAAATGCAGATGATGCAGCCACACAGGGAAGGTGGAAGGCACGAGGGCATGAGGTCACACTGCACGACAGTGAGGCCCCAAAGTGAGAACAATGAGTACACTTTCTTCCAACAGCAGTAGCCACGGACTGGGCCAATTTCTCAGGGCACAACAATTCAACATGCGTAACTCCTGCTGTCCAAAGTGCACAGGACTGATGCACAAAAAAGTGACCTTGAAGAAAGAGGAATTCATCATTACAAGGATTATAATCATAAATTCCAAAGCGAATGTGAGGCAAATTTATAAAACACACCACTAAAATTTCAAATGAATCGATGAATTTTTGATGAATTTATTTAATGATGATATCATTATATATCTACCCACCTGATCTTTCAAATATACTGTTCATATCAGGCTCTTCCTGGTAACCAATTAAACTTAACTCATCAACTGGGTCAGCATTAGCATTTAAGGACAAAAGCCTAAAAGAGAAAATGCAGCATTAAAAATTAACATTTTTCAAGATATTAATTAATGAACACAAATTGCAAATTTCCATATTTTTCAAGATCCAAATTTTCATTTCTTTTTCATCCATTCAATAGTTCCCTCTTGAGCACTTTGTGTGAAGAAGGAACAAATGTCTCTCTCAACTATCACCAAATATCTAAAGCTCTCCACTCCAGCACCCACTTACAATCAGATTTATACTATACATGAAAAATAGTGCTCTATATCCCTTGTTTACCCTAAGTTAGGAAACTGATTCATACCTCAACGGAATATTCTAACAACATGAAAGGTATTCTTTTCTAATGACAAAGAGAGTGAACATTCAAATTTGATTCTGAGTTAGGTTCATTATATATAAATCAAGAAATAAATGAACCCGTGGCCTATGCATGATACAATATGTTTAGTGACACTCGTGGTGAATATCCTGAACAACTCCCAGTTTTTCCTAGTTGGTTTTTAGGATTTGAAGATCCTAAAGTGTTTTCATCACCCATCCCCTTACCTTCCCACTGGAACAACTCCGGTGCAGGGGTGACTTCCTCAACCAACTTTCATCAACCCATATTACAAATACTAATACTATTATACAGCATTATAAGTTAAGCTTGAGTGAGAACACGGGTTGTAGAATTCTTTCTATTTAAACGCATCATTTTCACAAGAAAAAAATAGAAGCAGCAACACTGATGTCTCCGATTACTATTTGTAATGAAATTAAATCAAATATAATAAATGAAAGTCAACTTTTTTCTAATTAAACAACATTTTTGATCCATTTTAGGTTTTTAAATATGATGCCAGCATTTTCAAGGTTTTAAAGAATTTTCACAAACCTGATTTTTTTTCAGAATTCCAAGTATTACTGTTTTAAATCTCAAGAACACTTGAAAGCTAATACTAAAATTGAAAATAATTTACATACAATATCTATAATTTATATGCCTCTCAGTCATTTTCTAGGTTTCCGGACTGACTGGATAAATTGTTAGTATTTTAGAGGATCATTCGATTACAGATTTGAAACTGGCATAATAATAAACTGAATGTTGAAAGCTTTAAATTTGTTGTGGATCTTCTCCTCGGCTACTTCCAGTTACTTGATGATAATAATTAAGTCTTAACCAACATAAAAGTTTGAGCATATGAATTACAACACAATGCAACAGTACGCAAGTGGATTAATACACATACTTAGCTCTGGAGAGGTTCTTCTGGCGGCGCACAGTAACAGCACCACTCCTGGGACTTTTATCACCTCCTGATCCAGGACACCCAGAGCCTTCACAGGCCTCCCTCTCTCCTTCAATGGACGCTGAACTGGGGCTCGAGTGTGGACTACAGCCCCTCTGATTTGAAGGAGTATGCCCACCAGATTCCTTTGTGGGGCTGAAGCCTTCTGGAGTGCAGAGTCGCAGTATTTCACCCTGCCCCAACTGGCTGCGCTCACCCAGATTGCAGAAGGCACATACCTTCCCAGGCCTTGAAACAAATAAATTCAAAAATGTTATATTAGAGTCATTTAAAATATAACACATAAATTACCAAGCTTAAATACACATTGCAGAAAAGGAAACTGGAGGGCACAAAAATGCACAAGCAGCATACTATACCATATAACGGCCCATAAGAATGAATACTGTACGTAAATAACAATCGTAGAGCATGAAAATGACTTCATAAAGATATAAAGTGCCATTGGAAGAGAGAATGAATGTTATTTTTATTGCCTGTTAAAAATTTTAAATTAATTTGTAGCCTAAATTTTCTCAAAAATTATTCTTTTCGTAAAAAAATTTCTTTTCCTAAAAACTCTTAATTTTTAATTTGGACTTCTGCGATTTGTAATCATTATTGGTAGTTCAGTAATTCAGGTTCAGTGAGCTTTTCTCACTTATTATTGAATAGTGAAATTTAACCTACAGTCGGATGTAAAAACAAGGTGAAAAAAGAAATTTTTTTGGAAGAAAGAAGAAAACAAATAGGCAGATTAAGCTCTTATGAGGTTTGCTGGCAGCCTAGTTCTCATTTTTACCTGAGAGAGTGAGCGCTGATGTAAAAATGTTTCTTTTCCAAAAACTGCACCTTTCTTTAATTCACACTTATTATGAGGTGCCCCAGGCAAGTGTAAATAAAGGAGCTTACAGTAATATGAAAAGAGGTAATCCTAGATGTTAGTAATTTTTTTCTAATTTATCAGGATCAAAACGTGAATGCTCAACTTCATAGCCAGTGCACAAAATTCCCAGATATGTACTTCTTGAAGAAGTTCCAGCTTCCAGGTTCTATCCCTCTCAAACTTGTTCATTCCTCAATTCTGCCAAATTTACCTTGTCATATGCTTTTTTGATATCCATGAAGCAAATAAATTCATCGTGGTTGTATTTTATATTTCCTTCTATGCCAGCAACTTCCAAACCACATCAAACTTACCGTGTATAAAATAACCAAGGTAGTAATATGTAACAAATATGGATGCACATACCATTGCTCTTGGTACACTGGAACATCTTCTGGAGGGGCAAATGATTTATCCACATCAGAAGAAGATGGCATAGCTTGCAATGGATCCACTAGGTCATCCACCAGAGGTATTGCTAGATCGTCAGAATTCCTTAGAGGTGGTGATTCACCCATCGGCGATCCTAATCCAACAGGTTCTTTCCGACGTCCTCCTCTACCCCGGGAGAGCCCTCGGGAATACAAACCACTGGAAGTACAGTAGAGATAAATGAAAATGAGATCAGGAAAAAGTCTACATCTAACAGAGCAGCTGATTTCTCTTTTCAAAACATTTGTAAACTGTAGGAGAAAACTTGAATTCACAAATCCATCTGTTTGACACTATGTTCACTTATTTTTGCAGTATTGTCCAGCCTACCAATCTGATATGGGGCTTGAATGTCCAAAACATATCACTGAA
Organism: Hetaerina americana; assembly: GCF_022747635.1. Classification (NCBI taxonomy): domain Eukaryota; kingdom Metazoa; phylum Arthropoda; class Insecta; order Odonata; family Calopterygidae; genus Hetaerina; species Hetaerina americana. The sequence continues at coordinate 102,451,622 of NW_027286874.1, read as the reverse complement.
AGCTTTGTCAGAAGTTTAATTTAGCTTTGAGTGACAAAAGACAATAGGACTCTTTATTATTATAAGTATCCTGTAGATTATAATCTTGACAATATAGGAATCCACTGTCGTAAAATAGCCTGTAAGATAACAAACGATTATGTAACAAGATATTTGTCAAAAATTTTAGCTGTAACAGTTTCAAATCTAATAATGTCAAGAAAGGCCGGTAGTAGAACAGAAGTATGTTTATTTCACTGATAAAACAGCTTTAAAATAGCAAAGAGTTAACAAAAATTGTCATGTGTATTTAAAATAATAATGAAAAAAATGCATTTTACTTTTGAAAAAATGCTTTTGAAGTAGTTTTTGTTTTTTCCTGGAATTCTCACATAGGCTTTGAGATTGTACGTCAATCCTGTGTGTTCAGAAACAAATACATTGCAATCAAACAAATCTGGATTGCGTAAAATCATATAAATTTGAGAATGTATTATGCATATAAGTTCAGGTATATAGAAGGGCCACATAATGACATTATTTTTTCAGCCGTTAATCCACCTTTTTATCTTAGTTTGCATTTTTCCTGAAGTCCAGAAAGATAATATTTTAAGGTATTGGTTGTTGTAGCAGTGGTAGATTTAGGGTAGGTAACATACATCCAAGGTCATGTGCACCATTAGGGATGAATGGGCAAGAAGGAAGGGTGGAGAGAAACCTGGCATCGGCATTAGCCCTATCTTAACGAAAGGGGCCATGGTTTAAAGTCCCATCTGAAGGATGACGTACTCACTTAAAATGCTCTCCACAAAGCACCTCAAAGAGGGATTAGGATGCTACTGAAAAAGATCTGCCATCTCCACGATTCAAACCCTGGCGCTCTGGGTGGGAAGCAAATATATTAGCCACCGTACCATCCCAATCCCAGATTTTGGTTGTTTTTTTTTCATATATTAATATGGAAAAATTGCAATTCCATGTAACAAAGAGTACTTCCACAGATGAAACTAGTGATACAGAATATAACAATGTTGAGTTCCAGAGTGGATAGATATTATGGCAAGTATCCCAAGAATATCCTCAAAGAAAATTTCAGCAAGGATAATCATAGCAATGTTAGTTGGTCTGAAATTGATTTTGTGAAGTGATTTTGTATTTTACGAAGATACTGGTGTAGTAAATGGGATTAGCCTTGATGAACTCCACAGGGTAATTAACTTTTCCCTTCACTTCATCAAAATTGATCTCATGTGCACACTAAGCACAAAATAACCTTTATAACAGGAAAAATATTTGGAAAAAATGGAGTGAAAGGACTAACTGACTGGAAAACAGTACACTGGATTACACCAAAAAATTTTGGGTATTGGTCTTCATACATCAATCATTGATAGACCATCATTATCAGATCATTCATGCAATGGCCCTATCTTTTCATGTAATTTTTCCCAAATATCCAAGACAAATATAAGTTTTTGCTTATTTTGTCACTTTTTACACTTGGCTGATAATAGTCCTTTCAAAAGTAACAGTGAACCAAGATTTGCTTTGCTGTAAAAAGTTCGACCATTGATTACACCATTTCAGCAACAATTCTTCCAAACAACAAACAATTTATGTGAAAATATCACATGCATACAATGTTGGTATGCGTCATTTCAGGGGTCCATTTTTGTCTAAATGTTCCTAATAAGACTAACTAGTATGGGATGAAAATCCCTATGTTTTGTGAAGATACATTGGGATTTAGAATGTATGTTTACTCTAGCAAGGAGAAGTCATAGACAATTCCGTGCCGGCTCTAGGGAAGAGATTGTTTGAGTTCTTTGCACATGAAGGATCTACCCTTTCCCTAGACAGTTTTCCCTTCACGAACACTACCTGATGTGGCACAGGAACTCAAAATTTTTAATACAGAGCTGATTCGTACCATCAATTAAACATGAATACGCATTCCAAATGTTCTGTTTGAAACTTTATCAGTGCCATGGAATGAGCACATTTCCTGATTATAAGGGAATGTGCTTGGGCCACACAGGGAAGACATCTGGACGGCCTCCTCAAGACCCAGAACAGAAATGTTCACATGCACAAAAGAAGAGGAAGGGGACAGATGAGGAAGAGAAAATACCTAAGCAGTAATTACTGCATTATTACCAGTATATTACAAACAAAATAAATATCATCCAAATAATTGAAGAATGTCTCCCGCTAGATTGAGTCACAGATTTTTCAATTGGTGGTGCATGCTGGGTTTTTACCTAATCCTAATGAAAACATTCAATGGTTCTATTCTATATAATAATATCCAGCAGAAAAGTATATCTGTGACATCCTTTGTCCACCAATTGTGTACAGAATTGGTACTAATGGAAGGAGATTACTCTATAAAAGGAAACAGTCCAATGAGCAAGATTGTCTGGTGAAACATTTCATCACCAAAAGGAAAAAATTTCTACGTGAAGATGTATCATTTGCTCCAAGAAAGGTTCAAGGCAAAATGGGACACCAAAATGAAAGACACCAGTTGTTATGGCAAAGACTGTGAAAAGAGATTTGTTCTCGTGAATATTTTAAAGTGCATGGTAAATTGATGATTTTTGCAACCAAAGCTTTTCTATTAGTGAATGTAAGTATTTCGGAAAATTTTTGAAAACCAGAACAAGGTGGAATTAATTCCAAAGAAACTGTGGGAGATGCCTAAACAGCAACCATTAACTTAGCTCAGTTAAAACAATTTTAAAATTCAATAACCTAACACAAAAAAACTATGAGGAAATGATTATTTCTTCTTTCACGTAAAGATTATTAAAAATCTGCAATACTTATTTAATCATTAATTTTTCTAATTGTAGTTGAAAATGGCCAGCAATGAGCCAGAATCAGCACTCACAAGAGATAAGTCCTATTAAATGCATAAGAGACAGTATATCACCCTAATATTTGCCTTCCCATATGAAACACATATTTATAATATCTTGCAGTCAGGCCTTTCTTACTTAACTTCAATGAAATTGCTTGTGTAAACAAACAGTAACCATTGTTTCGACAATTTATTGCAATGAAGCTCTGTGAGATACTTCAATGACATGAAAATACATTTTTTTAAATATTTTCTTGAAGGTGTGCATTTTCAGGATGCTCATCATCATCTAACAGACACAGGAGCTGATTTTTGAGGGTCCAGGGTAATCAATCCGAAAATTGCCATCGGTTGTTGGTGTGAGTGAACCCACTACACGTCATCAAGCACCTCTGCTACAAACCTTACATTATTAAAATAAGACAGATGCTTTCCTAAGCCACAAGGGCAAAGCAAGTTGAATGTTGCAACCTGCTTTGATGTTCCTTAAAAAACAATGCTGCTGGACAAATCAGATTTTTTTAAATGAAGAAATTTTTACTGTGGAAGCTAACACCAATTGTAAGAACGACCGCAGGCTCGCCGACAACCCTGAAGATATCCCTATTGTTTCCGGAATAAAATTTCCAGGGAATTTTCCCATGCTTAGAGTTGTGTCCAGTGAGGGTCATGCCATGCCACCACATTTCTTTAACAAAGGGGAAAATATCAACAAAGAAGTTTATTTGAGTGTCCTGACAGAGGCAGTGAAGCCGTAGATGCAACCTATCATCTGGAGGGCTGTACATTTTCCAGCAGGAAGGTGCACCAGCCTATATGAGTCATTTGGTACAAAATTGGTTGTCAGACAACGTCAATATATTTTGGTCCGAAGAATTCTGACCTCCCAAAAGCCACAAAGCAGATTTAAATCCATTGGACTACAATGAGTGGAGCATGTCGAAAAGGTCACAAAAAATTCCAGGTATCCAAACATTGCATTATTGAGAGCCATTACTGAAACGACATTCGCCGATATGGGCCATGGCAATGGAGGCCGTCACTCAAGCTACTGGAGGATACATGCAACGAATCAACGTCAAGTTTTTTGGTGAAGTGCGGTAAAAGTTATCAAGAAGTTACTGGAATGTTGACAGCTGTTTACGGTGATAATGCTCTGAAGAAAACATCCGTTTTCAAGTGGATTAGGCGTTTTAAAGATGGCAGACATGATGGCACGGATGATGCAAGGCTGGGACGACCTTCAACCACCTGTGTAGATGACCTTGTCCTCACCGATTGTCTGAAAACAGTCCGAATGATAGCTGATGAATTGAATTTAGGATAATCAACAGTGCACACTATTTTAACTGAACATGATGGATGGATTCTTCACCATGACAATGCACACGCACATTCAGCATTGATTGTTTGCCAGTTTCTGGCAAAAAAAATTCAATTGCCATCCTTGATCATCCTCCACATTTGCTAGATCTCGCACCCTGCGACTTTTTCCTGTTCCCAAAATGTAAAAATATTATGAGGGGACATCACCGGGGAGATGTGGGAGACACAATAAAGCAAGAAACTATGAGGAGACAAATAAGAAGCCTTGGTGCCGAGGACTTCCAAGGGTGCTTTTAACAGTGGAAAAGATGATGGAATAAGTGCATAGCAATGAATGGAGAGTACTTTGAAGGGGACAAAATTGATGCAGACTAAATTTCGCAGAATAAAGTTTTTATGGCCTCAGTTCACATATTTATCGGACAAACCTTGTCTATCATCTGCGGTAGATGCCAAAGTACAGACCATCACCACGCTATTGCCCTAACATAGAAACATTTATCAAATTTTTATTTACAATCAAAAAATATGTCTAAATGAGATTCATAATGACCGAAACTTTCACTTGTTCACAGGTAATAAAATTAATCTTTATCCCGAACCCCCTCAATATGAGAGAATATCTCATACTGATAATAATAATGAAAATAAAAAACTAACAATTTAAGAAGTTTACAGAGAGCTACAAACTTTCACAAGTCGTTTTTAATTGTTCATACAGTTCCTTTGAGGTTCACCCCCTGGGGCAGCCGCCAACTCTCTAATCATCATACAATTTTCACCACAATGTTTGCTAGCCTTCTTCATTAAAATTTATGAAACTAATGCATAAAGTTATTTTCAAGATTTATCGACTCTTTTGTGCATAATTTTCAAACATGGGATTCCTTAATTACAACTGCAATAACTAGTAACAACAGTTGACATGACTGAATTCTTGAAAGAGTTTCTAATGCTAATGTCATGGGGAAAATATAATGATTCTCCTAGAGCATACAAAGAAGCAAAGATTTGACTGTTTGCAGTAGTCACTCAACATTTAACAATAAGGTCATAATTAAAAACCTAATAACTGATTTTACAGCTGTTGGTTGGTAATTTTGGGATTACTGATAGCATCCTTCTGAATTATAATAGCTGATAAATTATCCAGTAGTTCTTAAAATTGAATGGAATAAATTCTACACCAACAGTAAAATCATCTGCAAGCTTCTGTACCCTGTGAGTAAATGATTAATCAGATGCATAATTCTCTGAATGGGGTGCCCAAAATTCAACACATATTTCTTTACTTAAACATTTATCCCAATCAGAAGCAACATATAGCCAATGAGTTTACTACGACCACAGAAACTGAGGAAATGTTTTTCCCACACCAACTCACAAATAATTACTATTATGTGCATAATAATAAAATGCCTACATGCAGTCAATATATTCAATCAATCACAGACATAGTCGATGTGACACCTAGATTATCAATATTTTTAAGTTATATGCTCTGCGTATCATTCATGAAACAAATGATTAGGCAGTAGGCATGATGGGGAAGGAGAGGGTTGTTTGGAGAAATCCAAAGGAAGGAAGAAAGGTTGATGCAAGGAATTTTAATTGGGGATGGAAAGACAGTAATAAAGGGGATAAGGTTAGGCTAGCAAGATACGGAGGGAAAGGATAGGCAAGTTGAACAGAATGTAAGGAGATAGAATGTATGTGGAATACAAGAACAGTCAAATGTTGCTTGGGATGTATGGTTGTGTCTGATTAGACATGACTAAGAAATGTAGTGACGTTCACTCCTGTCCACCCAAAATTTCAAATGGTAGAAAAACATTTATTAATCAGTGATTATCTTGAGAACATTTATCATCATAAATTACACTCTTCCGTACTTGATATTATGTGCAAACATTAAATTTCTCAAACTGTCTAGTGATGGAAATAGGAATGTACAAACATTCAAATGTACCATTACTGTTTGCATAAAATCGGCCTCAAGGTAAAGCCAACCCCTCAAAAATGCACATTTTTATAAATAAATGCAATTTTTATTAATTCATGCAGAAATATTGCAGACATGCATGGTCAACCTTGAATGCTATAGATTACAACTGCACAAGGAATGATTTAGAGATGCTCGCTATAAGAAGCAGTACGAACACAATGTCCATTTCTTAATTTGAATTTCATTTATCACACCCTTATTGTAATCATCAGAACCTGCGGAATTTTGTAAATTCAACCAGCTGAACCATTATTGTTAATGTTTCAATGGACCACCCTAAGGTCAACATCACATCAACAAGCCTACAAAAACGCTCCCACTCAGAGAGGTTCATTCTTTCACAGGATAGAATCAAAGGCAGAAGGGCACGTGATTGGAGGATGTTCTTCTTAGTTTCCCAATACCCTTCATTTTATTCCAGAATCATTATTTCACCTCCATAAGCAAGACTTAGAGCACCCTTGCATGAGGAAATTAATGAACGCTATTCCTTAAGTGCCATCCTTTCTTCCCACATCACTACAAATCCACATTTACATAGTATTCTACACTACGAAAGACTTCTTCCAAAGTGCACAAAACCCAATCAATAACACTGTTAGCATTTGGCTTTTTCAAAAGTAGTTTTGTCACCTCTATTTAATCACCACTCATAGGATAAATTATAAAAATCTAACGCAACACTGCTACTTAACACATGACTTATAGTTTGAACCAGTGCTACAAGTCAAAACTTATTAAAGACGAGTGAGAAAATAAATTTAAAAGTTTGATTTCTCTGGAATTATTACAACCAGAGACAACCAGATCTTTTTGCATTAAGCTCTTGTAGAGCACTATCTAAAAATTATTAGAATATAAGTCAACTAAAACTTAGATGACAGCGAAAACTGAGTGTTTGGACTGAAAATTTGTCTCACTTAAGTATTTAAATAGCAGTAGAAGAAGTTACATTTTTGGGTTTCTGTGCCTATTCGGTTAGTTCAGCTAATCATTTTATCTTTGACCTTTGGTAAATATAATGTCTGAAATAGTTCATCACAATAAGGCAAAATTATTAAATAACACATTTTAATAGAACAAAGTCCTAAAAACACCTCTTTAATATTCATAATCAATAAAAATTCAGTCAATTAATTTCCTAATTGAGCTGCTTATATCATGTCTTTTTGCCCGAGACCATCTCCAAGGATTCTTCAAAAAGCCATTATTTGAATTTTTTACCATTACAGTTTGACTCAATACACATTTTTAACTAGTAAAAAACAAAAATTTATACAACAAAGATAAACAACAAAAGAAACAGATATTCTCCATTAAATAATGCCACTGAAACTATACTCAACATAATAATTTTTTATATAAACTTTTTCAAAATTCCAGAAGTGAAATCCTTCTTGTAAGAACTGGAATTTTATGAATTGGTTTCTCATGAAAAACATACAATTCTGCATTTCAAAATAAGAATTTTAAGGCCACAATAATTTAAATTTATAATCTTAATAACCATTATTGTTCCATATATTAATTTTAAATTAAAAAAGATTTAAAAATATCTTACGAAAAAATGCTGCAGTAATTTAACCTGGGCAATATATTTTGTAGTTTTTTTTTTAATCTTTCATTCCCATTGACCATTTTTAACATATAAAATCCATTTGCTGGAAATGCAATTTTTAAGATTTAAAAACTTCATTAAGTGGCGATCTGGGATCGTAAATTTAAAAATGGTAGTCTTAGCATAATTTCATTGATTAGATTTCAGTTACCTGAATCATCAATTATTGTTCATGATACTAATAATATCCCATATTATTTCCATAATAAAATCCTTAACCCATCAATAAAATTCCATGACAAAAAATGCTAGCAAATGCTCAGATATGGAAATTCATTGGGCAAACAAATTTGTCAATTACATTTATACATAACAGCCCCAAAACTTTATTAAATCTCTTAAGCCCTCTAAGCCACTAGCCCTGGGGAAAATGATCAGCAAAAATTCAGTTTTCAGTCAACTTTCAGCAGCATCAACAAGTTACACATGCACATGTAAATGCATCTTATCTGCAGGGTTGCCATTTAAGTACAGTAAACTCCCGATTATCCTTGCTAATGGATGCATGATGAAGGAGAGATATTAAAAAAAAACAAGGATAACTGAAATATGCAGAAAATATGGGATTATACGAATTATAACATGGATACATACGAAGACTCTCCTTTTACATTCATTGTGATATAGAGCATTACAAAGAACAACTTTTTTTATACTTTTCACTCATTTTTCTAGGGGTAGAGTTATAATTTTAAAACAGCAATAACTATCATCAAGTGAATAGGGGAACATACTTTCCTCAGAGAACTAAAACAACCACATCTCTAGGAAAAAAAATGATTGGCAAAGGATAAATATTGACAAAGGATCTCTGATACAGAGTCATATTCATCATATGATACTGATTAAAATAATGTAGTTTAGATAATTAATAACTATGTATTTGACCGCCTTAAAGGAGAATATGAAAATGTCAGGGATAATGACTGTGAGAGAAACAATAATGGAACAGTACGGAAAATACAAAAATATTTAAGTTTAAATACCATTAACAATGTTTTAGGGAATTAAAAACTTTTAATAAAGCCCAGGCTGTTCAAATGTACATCAAAGCATTTAACTTTCTTTAAAATAGTAATTTTATTAGAATTTTGAGGTGCTGGAAAGAGAATGGATAATCTGCAAAACTATCTGCTCACAGATAATGGAAAAATCACAGCATGTGCATTGGAAAACAGCTATCATTTCATTGACTTGGCATTATTTAAAAAATAACTAAACATTAATGCACATATAGGACCATTTTTTTAATTAATGAAAATGAGTCAATCTTTAGGCATTAATTACGTGGACGTTATTTGATTCAAATACACACATTTGTTTGCATCATACCAATATTACAACAGCTACTGATACATTACCTACCTAAGAATTATCAAAGTCACTAGCTTTGGGAATATTTCAAGTTTCACTTGAATTGGATTTTCACACTTAAATGGACATTCTTTACATTTTTTAGTGTCTGAATCTCAGGCATTATAAAAGAAGCCTTCAGAAGTAACCGGTGATAAGGGGCTTTAAATCTTAGGGAAAAAAATTCCTTAGTTTACACATGATACATAATTGGATATTCAAAATTTTCCACATTCCAAATTACCCCTTCCCATTAAAAATCAACAGTATAATTATTTTCTATCTCAATTACCTTTTCCATCGCTTTAATTTCAAGCCGATTCCTTTCTTTGATGGACTAGCAGATGGACACCTTTCCTTTCTTGGCCTTCCTGGACCCCTCTTTAAACTCATGGGCTTTCCTCCACCTGAGGACATTAAATCAATAGAAACAGATGTGCCTTCATCCATATGGACAGGGGTAGATGGAGCAGACCCTGAAACAAACCCAACGCAGTTAAAGACAAGACACAAGCCATAATTTAGGATTGAGAGAACTCAACTTATAATTCATCCATTAAATGTGGCTTTCAATACTTAAAATATGAGAAAATGAAAATTGCTGATCGCCATCTGGGATTTAAAAACTATCATTTTGTAGTAGAACAAAATTATTGTTTTACTTTTACAAATACTAAATTATGCACAGCCTCAAACAAATGCAAATGAAGTTTTGACAGAGGAACACCATGTATTTCAGTACTGATGGCATGCATGAAAATATTCAAAATTTTTGGTAAACATATTAAATACTTATTATAAGAGTTTCATAAAAATGAAAGAATTGCATGCAATAAACAATATGGTTTTTTATATACATTATAGTTTCACGGTCTCTGTTAGATTTACTATTTCTGCAATGTAAAAACTCATTATAAGAAGGGCTTTAGCATCACGAGAATATTAAAGAAAAAATTTAAAAAATGCATGTAACACCCATGAACTATATGATTACATTAAAAATTCCTTGAATTAAAATTTTAGATTAAAAAAATAGATTTGAATTGGGGTGGGAGAAGAAATTTTTGGCTACTTAGCTACGACTCAATTCTTAATTCGGCCCTAAAATACAGCAATTAGGTAAATAATCATGCACCCTTATGGGGCAATTTTCTGCTGGGTAGACACCGTCTTAACAGAATGTCATTAAGGTTCCTACTCATTCCATAACATAAAATGGATGTCTTTTTCTACATAAACATCTTCAAAATACTACTTCACCGCCAATTCATTTCCAACGATTTAATATAAATGTGAAATGATATTCTATCAATGAAATGAATGTACTGACGATATTAAATAATATTTCCTCAATATATTTGGGGAAATACTATTTTATATCGTCAATATTAGAAAAGGCCACAAGATGCTCAATTTATCCTTTCCAATTGAACATACCGTTAAGAGATAATGGAAATTTCAATAAAACGCAAAGAGTTTTTCATCGAGACTCTTGTTCCAGAGAAAATAAAAAGAGGCGATAAATTCGAAATCCACTGGCATGAGGGAACGAAAAATTCCCATACACGTTGGGGATACATCATTAAAATTTGTAGCTTCAATACTTTCAACAAAATATTATAGGCCGAATGTTCATGTTATATATGTAATTTAATTCCACCTAAACGCTGGAGTTATGGCCATCGTCAATTTTCATGGTTCCAATTAGGCTGCCGTCACGACTAATGATTTAAAGCCTGATAAACATGGAATGGAGACTTCAATAAAGTTACTGAAGTACATCGTGTGGCAACTTGTACTGGAGGTGGTAGTGGAGGATAGACAAGAATAATCAGAAGAATAAATGTGGGAAAACGCACTTGTTGGTGTATGTCTGTCCGGCAGGGGGGAAGAAGTGGCACCAGGTATTGCGTGACAATCAAGATTCCCGACATCATCATCGTCTTCTTCGTCGCCTTCATCGGGCAAAACTTCTTCTTCATCTTCGTCCTCCCCAGCAGATTGAGTATCTCTTTCCTCATCATCACCATCCTCGTCGTCCGCTTCTAAGGGGGATGACCTCCCAACACCTGATTTAATTTCTTCATCCATTTGAGCTGGACCACATCATGAAAAGAAATTCCAATCAAACATCCCCACTACAATGCGCTGCAAATATTAACACTCGATTTTAAGGACTCCATACACTTTCAACCATATTAACAAAAAATACCACGGAATTAAACGACTGCGTTTACTATAATGGCATTTGCATAATATTCACCATACTATAGAAATTTCCGAGAAATTTTTAAAACTGGAGACTCCGGGGTAATCCCGCACAAAAACAACAAGATATAACACTGCCTTAGCACTTCAACGTTTGCCTACACCAAACACACCGAACAAACGCCATCATGCAAGCGATATTTCCACCGTCAACAAACTTTTGTTTTTGTCCACTACCTAAGATTATACAAAGCTTCACCAAAAATTTTCACCAGTCGTCGTTACGGTATAAAAGAACTACGGATACTCACATTAACATTAAATACATCGTAACGAAGATGACGTACTTTCACAACTTTCGACGTACAAGTAATCGAACCAAGCCCGCTCCTCAGCTTCTATCATAGGCCGCGCCACAATGTTTACGAACGAGTTAATGGATATAAGGTAACTAACTCGAACGAAACTTACCTCGTGAGTAGCTGCATTTACCTGCACAGCTTCATTCTCGAGTTACGAAAGTGATAATATAAGTTTTTATGAAAAATATAGCATAATAAAAAGTTTCTCCCCTTACGGGAGCACGGTGAATCTCACACACTCTTAATGTTCATCCGCTCCAAAAATAGTATATATTATTAATCAAATAAAATGACGCAAGCTGTGAACCAGAAGTATTAATATAATTCATATAAGATGAGCAAATTTAATTTAAATGGCACACACAAAAAAACGTTCAATGAAGAATTTTCTTTATAATTGCGCGGAGTGATACCATAACATTAATAGAGTACAGGTACCAACCGTACTAAACCTATAAGTGTTGATTGGATATAAGGAAAAATAAGTAACAAAAATAACTAAATAAATCTGGTATTGAATCAAAAGAATTAAAACTGAAATAAAAGTTTTCAAATTATGAAGTTTGGCAATAAAAGCCAATTTGTTTTCAATGAGCAACATTGCGCATGCGTTTTCTTATTGGTTATTAGCGTTCTTCGTGTTAGACATTCACTGAAGCAAACAAATGAACATCGCAGTACGTATCGTATATCTATCCGAAAGACGACCTCAGTCAGACGTACATAATACAAATCAGGATTTCGTATGCCATAGTTTTCTCTGCCTAATAAAGTTTGATGATACTGATATGAAGACGTTGCATCTCAAAATAATTACGTTCCAGAACGTGAAGTTTCAGACATCCCAGCTAATCGCTACCCAAACAATTAAAAGAATTCATGGAGTCCAAATAATTAGATTTTACGTATTTTTCCAAATGAAAATTTTAATTGATTTGGCTAACAACCAATCGACTCAAAAGTTTGTCCGTTGATGAAGAAGAGGTCTCCTCTAACTCGGTTCTACGAAGGGCAACAAATTATACATAACTGAGCAGAGGGGCCAGTTACTTCACCAGTTCTACCTGCAGTTTCCAATGAAGATGTGTAGTACCCAGAGAATTTTACTTGGGACCTTTGGTCATTAGCTTAGAGTTTAATCGTTTATTACTCATTGCCTAAAGTAACTAGAAAAATTATCTTTGAAGAAAAATACTACTATAAATTTGTACTCATGAAGGAAAATTATTTTTGTATCCTGGCATGGTTTTAAAGATTATGATTTTAATTATAGTTGCAGATTTTGTATCTTACATTCAGTCTGTGCTCAATTCATGTCTAGTTCTTGAATTATAAAGCCTAAATATTTTGAGGACACCATTCATGAGCTAACTAGCCCACAGCCTACCCGCGGGCCAGTTTGTTTAATTAACTACCTCTACATATCCTCTATCAGTACCAAAATATTCCCTGGCAAAAAATGGTCTACTTAATGCCACAGTTTACAGTTTAAACACCATACGTAACCGGTGTTCACTGTTTTTTGTGTTCGTTAGCGCGCCTAAGTCACTGCTCGTTAGACGCATTCGTCTTGTCACGCCGCTATCTTCTTTTCACAGCGTATTCGTCGCGGTAGGTAATCGCTTTCGCGTTGATTTCAAGCGAAAGAAAGAAATTTGGCCAGCCCTTCGACTCCTGGGAATCGCTTAAATTAAGAAGTTAAGTTTGTAACCGTTATCTACCGGTCAAGGTGGGTTATGATGAAAACGAAGGCTTAAGACCGTAAAATGTCAAAGCTCCACCTTACACGACACGAAAAACCTCATCACCATGCCCTACAACCGACTATACTTCACCTACCATCGTAATAAAATATTTTTGAGCCACACATACCTTCACCTCCCTTCATTCCATCCAGCCTACGAAATCTTTTCCTTTTCTCCCTTGCTCCAACAATGTTCTCCCCTGTACGATGAACAGTCTTCAGTATTCCATTGCCTATATAATGCCCTGCATCCACTCTGCCTGTTTTGTTTGAGTTGACCCCAAAAACCTTTTTACTCTAATGCCTAACCCTTCTTCATATGTTTTTATTTCCATTAATTTCACTCTTTCCATCCTCTATAATAACTAAGCTTCTAAATCTCATTAAACCAAACTCAGTGTCGTATTTTTCACGAACCTTTACTTCTAAGGTTTGTCTCTGTCATCAACTCCCTTCTCTATTTAAAAGTTTGTTTACTTACTTAATTCTTCTTTAAACGTCCTTACTGCTTATCCCATCTGATGAATAGTTTTACCTGCTCTTGTTTCTGCCTTCAAGATTTATTATTTAAATCAGTCTTCCCATTTCTTGAGAATATCCTTATTTTTGGCATGGTAAAATACTGATCAAACAAATTCTTGTGGCTATATCTTTTCCTCATAAATACCTACTGTAAATGAGAGTATATATTTGCCCAAGGAAATGGGCTGGAGATTATATATATAGCAAATAACCAAAAAGGATACTAAGGAACTACCACATTCAAATATAAATTACAAAGGTACCTAAAATACAGTATGTTCTACTCTGTTGACGAACATCTCCATAATATTCCATTTAGTCCCTACTTTTAGTTTATAGCAATGCTGTCAGTCTAGTTTATATTAATGCTCTGTGACTTTAATGAATATTTGTGTTTGTGAAATTTAATGTGTGGGTGTGCTACAATTAATGTGATTGTTAGTACCATATTTTGTATCCCAATCGAGCATGTATGAATTGTACTTGAAAAACTTTGAAATTTAATGAAAAATCATTAATGAATAACTGCTCGTAACACTTTTCCACTTGATAAAATTTTAATTTTATTTTTTGTTTCAATGTATTATATCATCATCAGGTGCCTGACCATTTGACCTGATGATGATGTAATACATCAAAACCCGGTCATAAAATAAAAAATTTATCAAGTGGAAAAGTGCTATGATCAGCTATTCTTTATGTTCAACTTCCACCACATCACGCCTGAAGCTACTCAAAAATCATTAACTTTCAAAACTGGCTTTTTCATAATAGTTTACAGAATGAAACTAGCATATGAAATAAAATGAAATAATAGTAAGTAAATAATAAAGTACAATTATGATAAATAATATCAGTGAAATTTAATGGATTAATTATTCTTTTATATTTCGTGAAGATTCATATCTACTCTCCTTTCCTCCAGTACGGGATAATGAGTTTGTACATTCAAAAACATGTTGAGGAGTTAATTATTTATTACCACTCAGCCCTCCGCTTTTGAAGATTGCAAGTGGTGTTCAATCCCTTACCTAGAAGATATCTCCCATTAAATCTCCAATCGCCTTCCAACTACATGCAAAGCGACCTTTTACACACCCCTTACTCTCTCCAAACTCTTTGTTAATGGCAAAGGCAAATGGGATACGTTTAATAAATCAGGCATCTACAAACTTAAATGCAATAATTGCAGCACATATCCTGTCAGTAAACTGGGAGGAATTTCCAAACCCAAGCCCAAGAACATGCCAGGTGCCACAAAAAGCAAAACCCCAATTCCCTCTTCCCAAAACATCTCTTAGATAGTAAACATAATAGCAACTTTGTCCCAGAAATACTGCATGTTCTCCCTAAAGGGTTGAAAAATGGCTAATCAAGATTCTAAGGCACTTGGTGAATACCAATACAATACTGTGTGTATAATTGCTCATTGTGTAATGAGCAATTATACGCCCATCCCTCCTCTATCCTTTCCAAAACATTGACCTCGAGGGTAAACAAACCCAACAGTTCAATGTACTCCGTTGCATCTACCCTATGACTAGACCCTATGCAATGTCATAGCCAAAACAACACCGTTTTTCCATTGTGTTTTCTCCTTCCTCAACCACCGACTTTCACTTTCAAAAAATCACTCGACCCCATACAGCCATCCCTCTCTTTGAAGGTAAACAAATTCAACAGTCCTAAGTAGCTGTCACCTTCTAGCCCCCCTCCCACCATTAACCTGGACCAGACCCAATGCTTAGTCATAACAAAGACACCACCACCGCTTCTTAAGTCAACTGAAAAAGCCACGACCAGCAAGTTTAAATTCCCAGAAGACCTTCCCCCCCACCTTCAACCTCCCCCTCCTCTGTCCGATGGGTATATATTCAACACCTGTGCATGTCACTTGTACCTGATGATGCCACAAGTCAGTGAAATGGGTTGTACTGTGAAATAAAGTCTATGAAAAATTACAAACTCTTTTAATATGGACATTAAACAATTCCACCAAGTGAAGCCTAAATGTGTAAAGTAATTACACTGAATATTAAGATTTCTAAAAATTCTGTGTCATTGATGAATCAAATTTAATTATGAAGAATAGAATTAGTTGGCTGAAGTCAATATATGAGTTATATATCAAAATTCTCTGTGTAGACACTACAGTGGTAATACATGAAAGTTAAATTTTCAGCTTGCATCACATAAATCATAACTTTGTGTACATTTTAGAGAGTGGTGGGATGCTCATGGGAGAAATGCATAAAGTGGCTATTTATATTGGAGGGAAGGGCTGATGAGGGGGAGAGAGGCAAATGAGAAGAGGAGAGGGTGTGAGGTGGATTGAAGGTCGTGATACAAAGATATCGGATCATATGGGTTAAGAAGAAAATTTCAAAGTATGGCTATCAGTTTTTACATTTGCTCTCTGAAAGCCTTTGTATTCTACATAAAACAGCAAGGCTGGAGACGCATCATAGTAATCCTGAACATTCTGACTGTATTAAGATGATGACCCCCTTCCCCATATGAATATTGAAAGTCAGTGTTTCTCAGTGATATGCATGGGATCAGACTTAAAAAGTTTGAGGGGCTACCTCAACTGCGATGGAATTTCCCTCACTGAGAATATTTCAGTCTTTATCACATGCCTTGTTAAATAAGGCAATTACCACAGCATTCAACCCAAAGGCTGGTTTGATAGGTGCAAGTAGATCCTACCTACTAGTAAACCCTATGGTATGTGAGAATCACACATTCAGGGTAGGGGGGGCAGTTCCTTTCTCTGTGCTGCATGTTGTTTCTCAGGAAAATCTGGTACCTGAAATATCACACAGCTTGGGTGAAGGTCAGGGTGCCCAGGGCTGTTCCCTGGAATCAAACCTGGGACCTCTGGCCAGTAGTACAGTGCTATCCACTGAACTAAAAGCCAATGCAATATTATTTACCTAAAAATCATAAAGTAAAATAAAAGTGACTGTGTATTAATAAAATCATGATTCTATCAACTAGCCCTTCTTAAAAAATTCTTATTTATTAGTCTTATTTATTGAAATGAAAAGGAAATGTTTCTACTTACCCAAATACATTTATATTCATTAGGCTGGTTTTTACTATCATACAATAAAATTTGGAAGAACTTCCATAAATTATAGCCTCAATTCATTTAATCTCACAATACGTAAGTGACAAATATATAAAGGAATCACTCTTAAAAATTATTCCCCCTCACATATTTTTGTTGCATTATTCATTTTATCATACAATTTATTTTGGTACACCATTAAAAATATAGATATTATTTAGAAATATGGACTAAGAGGTGAAATGGAATCTTATCTATGGCCTATCAGTATAGCAGGGAAGAACAGCATGATATTGCTGGTGTTGGGGAATCAAATTTGTCCACGGAATTCCTTCCATTCTACATTGTACACCCCTAGCAGGTGACATTCTTAAATTAGCATCTGAATTGTAATATGATATGCATGTAATTGCCACCAAATTTGATAAAGATAAGAGCCGTTTATAAAATAAATTTATTGGAATTTTTGTATGCACCAATACTACATCTGAAATAACCTTACCTTGAAAACAGGACTGCATCTAAAGTGGCACAAAAAATGCATTAGATATGCTATGGTGTTCATCACGGGATTGGGTATTTTGTAACAGAAACGATGAGTATTTTTTAGTTTATTACTTTCTTACCCATACATTTTAAAATCTTACAAAAAATTTGAAAATGTTTTTTTTTTCAGACTTGGCATTTCCAAACATATTCAGTCACCTTCATTGTGTCCTCCTTTATTTACTGAACTAGGTACTTCGATCTATCAAAATCATGATGTATTTTCTGTGAAAGTAATTATGTAATATGGCAGTTATCAAAATAATCAAGTCTTTTACTTGTCAGCAGCTTATTGTGACACAAGTATGTGGCACAGTGGATCACTTGGTAATGTACATCCTGATCAGATGACATTTTTGGGGAATAATTTAGTTCCTGCACTTGAAACCATACAGTCATGTAATTTGTGTAAGTTCCATAAGAAAATCTAAATATTACCTATCATCAAAAAGTTGAATCTTGATGCCTTCATTGTTTATTTTATTATTCTGAGAGGATCATTAAAAACTAATCACTGCTGCAGTGTTTTTGTTAACCTCAGTTTGCTCTAATACCCATTTCAATTCATTGCCTATCACATCTTTCATGTAATGTGCAATAAGGACGTTTAAAATGGAGTCTTGTTGCGGCTATGGTGCAAAGCCATTCAAGAGTGGGTACTAATCTGTACATACTTATTGATTTAAGTTTTATTTGCTATTTTTGAAGCAACCAAGTACCCATTGTTGATGGATGCTATGAAATATTTTGCAACTGAGCATGGCAGTCTGGTTTAATCATTCAAGTCTTAAAACTTATTTGAAAATTATAAACCTTTAATTAGACCTACTTTTTCAATCTTTCCTACTATTATGAGTCATGCATCTATTGTAACAATCACAGTTCATTTTTAACCTATCAAGACTACAGTTATTCTCTGAAAACTTCCTGAGAATAATAGAATGCATAAGGACATGAATGAGCAGATATTTTCAAATTATTTATGCACAATGGTCTTCAGTCACAATATATATAATTTGGGGAATCAAGGTTGCAGTTGGTAATATTAGCAAATAAGTAATAGGTATGTATACAGCACTTCATAAGCCAAAATCCTTCACTTTTTAATGACTTCAATGACTACTAGTGATGTCTCATGTGTATTCATATCTTTCATCATAAATTTATTTAAGCAATCTTAAGTATTTGATGTATCTTGACTAGTTAACTTTTCGTGCTCAAATTGAATCAGTACAGTATAAAGCAAAGGCAGATTTTCATCTCACAATGAAATGCAAAACATGTTCTTCACTTATTGGGCCATACCCTCCTTCCATGAATTTAAGAATGGAGAGGGCGGTGTGTGTGCTGTAAATCACACAAAAGGTAAACATATTTCTTCCCTGGGTTACACAGAAATTTGGACGGAATCTAATCTCCGACCTTCACATATCAATCACATTGTTGAAAATGTTATCGCTCCAACTAGAAGCTTTAGTATACATGAGGAATGGCACAGCCAGATGTGGTTTGAGGATACATCTCCTGTAGGAATGTTTTTATCAACTTCACTAGTACTTTCAGGTTATCAAGGATATTGTTCACCACTCCCGGAAAGGCAATCACGAATGTGCACGACGCTGAATGGGTCATCCCTTTTCCTCCCTAAATTTATCATCCTCAAACTTTTGGGGTTGGTTCCTCTTCTTTTCATTGTCCTCATCAGTCGGGAGCAGTATGGACACAGATTTTCGAGGAACTGCTGGGATGTTGCAGCCATGCTCAGTGCTGAGAGGTGGAAGCACATTCAGATGCATTTCATTCTCTCCATTCGCAGGACGTGCGCAAGGAATGGTGATCAAAGGAAGCAAATTGGGATTGGTTTGGCCACCGCAATCCTCTGAAGTCATCAGGTTGGGTTGTACAATGTGACCAGGCAAACTTTATGGGGATTTAAAAAATGAGAAAGAATATTTTACTTAGAAATACAAGATTGTTTATGGCACTAAAAACAAGGCATAAAAATTTAAATTTGACATTAAATATTGTGTTCATCTTAAATTTAAAAAAAGGAAAAATGAATATCAGCCCTCCAATTAAGGAATATTCCATATCTGAATCAATAAATCAATTGTTTCCTACTGAAGAAAATTTAAACAAGTCAGAGGAGAAAATTGCTGGCTGATTTTACCGATTAATTTATATAGGCAATATAAATTTTTACATAGAATCCCAAAAGGTTATTGGCACAAAACTTAAATCCATAAGCAAGTGTTGTCAGAGAGCAACCAAGAAGGTGAGATTCAAACAAGTCTGATTATAGTCTATGGCTTCCAGAAGACATTATCTCACTTTAGAACATCATCAGCTGCACCATGATAAAACTTGTTCAATGACTACTAGTGATGTCTCATGTGTATTCATATCTTTCATCATAAATTTATTTAAGCAATCTTAAGTATTTGATGTATCTTGACTAGTCTATGGCTTCCAGAAGACATTATCTCACTTTAGAACATCATCAGCTGCACCATGATAAAACTTGTTTTAACCACACAGAATGAGAGCCATGGTGAGAACTCTGATGGAACAGGCATTGAAATACTACAATAATTCTTTTACACTTTGGAAGAAATTTGGACATGTAGAGAATCAAGATAGGAGATAGTATGAAATGGAGTGGTTTCCTTTAGCAGTTATTTTTTCACTGTAGAAGAATTTATAATTACTGGTAGTGTCCAAATTAACACTTTAACAATTCATTTGGAGAGTTGAATTATGCAGGGTAGGTACTGGTACCAAGGCACTATGGATTCATTCTCCCATTACTTATACTGAAGCACCGGCTACTAGTTTGCTTGTTTTAGGTAATATTTCAATCTTCCTTTTCCAATGGCTTATGCTATTATAATGAAAATAATTTTCATTATTATTTTTCCCATAGATACCATTAAAAATGACCTTAAGCCCAACTCTTCACATTCATGTGTCTAAATGCTGATAGTTAGGATTTTTGCTTGGGTGCATGTACTCGGGTAAGTACCAATGCCTGGGGTTATTTACTATTTCAATGATAAAATCTGTCATACAAATCCATTCACTAATATGCCTAATCCTAACCTTAAGTAATGACATTCTAATTTTCTTTTTCCCTCTGTTCCAGTTTAAATCCAAAATGTCATCTCCTTTACAAACAAGTGGTCTATAGCATACAATGAAATTCCTGTGACAGTCGTCAAATGTGCTACCAAATGGATTGCTAAACCCCTCTCTGACACTTTTAATTTATCTCTGAATGAAGAGCACTTTACTTTGTATTTAAAAACTGCAGCAGTATCCCCAATCCATAAAAAAGGTTGTAGCTATGATGGAGAAAATTACGAGCCAATCTCAGTGATGTCTGTTTTCTACAAAATATTTAAAAAATCAACGTATAATCATTTATTGAACTACCTGCAACATTTTGATTTGCTACATACATCTCAACATGATTTTGGAGAAGGTAAATACGCTACTTCAGGTGCTTTCCCTCCAGTTACATTCATGTGCCTATTACTAAACAATCATCAGCAAACCATTGTCACATTCTATGATCTTAGCAAAGCCTATGACGAAATTGAACACTCAATATCATCCAAAACATTGATAAACATGGGAATCTCAGGCACAACTCATTCATGGCTTATGACATATTTTCCAAGTCATCAATTAATTGCTCAGTTAAGATGCAGGTCCCACATATATGTACCTTCAGATCAGTGCCACTTGAAATTAGTTGTGATGTCCCTCAAGAATCAAATCTTTGGGTCCCTCTTATTTATTTTATTTATCAATGATCTACATCTTTCCTTGCCAAAGAGCAATAAGTTTTCTATGCTAATGATACATCCACCCTGAATCCTGATGATACTCTATGTACACCATTAATTAGAACAAAGACACTGTTAGGAACATGTCCCTTTGGTATCAGCAAAACAATTTGAAAAAAAATAAAAACAAAACGTGTTCCATGCCATTCCATATTAAAATATCTCCCCCCTTGAATAGCCTATTATTAAATATGAACAGCTATATGTTCAAATGTTTTTCAACAATCAATTTAATGGACCTTCTCTTGAACTGCTTACATCAATCATCTTTCAAACAAACTCTGTACAGGTATTCAAATCCTAAGAAAGTTAGTTCAAATAACCTCGATTAGAGCCTTAAAAATGGTGTACTATACTAATTTTCAATAACATATCTCATACAGCATAGTCTTATGGGTAATTTCTAGGGCTGCCTCTAGAGCATTCTCATCACAAAGAAAATCTCTTAAAGCCATTTATCCAGTATTCATTAGATCTCCAGGTAGGCCATTATTTGAACAACTTAAAATCCTTCCTCTCCCTTAAGTTTATTTATATCCTACACGGCTCTGTTTTTGTAAAAAAGATCCTTTTTTGTTCCCAACAAATACTATTTTTCATAATTAAATGACACACAACTGAGATAATATTCATCTAAATGGTCAAAACTTGCAAGGTCCTCACCATTCTGCTTCCCAAATTTACACTGAACTTCCAAAATCAATTATATCTTGATTTTACCCACTAAAATAAAAGTGTGTAAACTGTTACACAGCAAGTTATATCACATGCGGATAATCTCTTTGATGATGAACTCAAAATGTGAGATCTTCAGCCATCAGTATCTGTAACATTGTTAAATATCTCCTTTTATCTGTGCTTATTTTATTTGAATTATTTTTCCTTTATGTCTATGCAAATAGTCTCATACTGATGAGTTCTATGTATTTTGGCCATTTTGAACAATAAAGTATAATTGCTATTATTTCAGAACGTGGGTACTGATACCAGTAGCTTCTTTTCTGGTGAAATGTACCATCCTCTAGAGTATTGAATCACACCAATGTGGCTTATCTCAGTTAAATGTTTGAAAAGGTTGTAATTTTCTGAGAGGAGAACATGTTTGGCATACAAAAATAAACCTAAAGCTCTTGAAAAAAGTTACAACTTATTAAATTTGGTTTTATTTCATTTTTGTACATCATCTATGAGAGACATTAACTGAATTAGTCCCTAAAATAACATAATGATCACAATAAATTTGAGGGGCACCTTGAAAGGCAGGACATAATAGCTGAGCATGTAAACATCCACCCTGATTATCATATAAGGAAATGAAATAATACAGCGCTTTCAATTACTGTAATAATAATAATACTTCATCTCTTGTTGAAGGTAAGAATATATTCTTAACCTCTATTGTGCTGCTACAGGGATTGTTGAATGATTAACTGTAATGTGCTGATTTACCTGATGGACAAAAAGGAGATTCTTCCTATTATTCTTATGAATGTTCTCTTAAATAATTAAGAAATTACCTAGTTTTGCACATGTATAACTTTGGCTATAAACACATTTGACTTTCATATGTGTAAAATAACTTATACCTATTTTAGATATTTACTGACAACTGCAGAAGTCCATATTAATTAATCAAACTGAAAACACAGAATAAGCAATTTAAATCAAAGAAAAATTAATAACTAAAGCAAAACTAGATAGAGAAATTTTATTGTG
Organism: Hetaerina americana; assembly: GCF_022747635.1. Taxonomy (NCBI): domain Eukaryota; kingdom Metazoa; phylum Arthropoda; class Insecta; order Odonata; family Calopterygidae; genus Hetaerina; species Hetaerina americana. The sequence continues at coordinate 102,428,459 of NW_027286874.1, read as the reverse complement.
AGGATGATGGTTTGTGTTATCATTGGAATCTTGTGTAATATCTTGGATCATCATAGTGCATATCTATCATCATTATCTACATTATGGATAAATACTTTATCTCTATCCTTCAAATTTTCCATGACACCTTACTATAATACCTGGAGATGCTCAATCAGTGGAGCTGGGCCACAACATCTATGATTGCAAACTGTACAAGTGGGGAAACTAGCTGGATGCCAATGCCCTAGTGGCAGCATAGTCCTAAGTAGACAATTGAATAGGATGCATAGATGGCTGTAGAGCTGATTAGCTGTTTACACAGAGCCTGTCTAGTTGCATATGTAGGTTGTGCAGGCACCTGATGTGTCTACACAACCTGCATAGACACTTTCTCTTGGGTACAAAAAAATCCATGAGCCTGGCCCTGGCTGGATGATGGAGTATTAGTTTGTAGAATATGTGTTCTATGTCATTCATTATATTCAATATTAATTTCTGTGGCTGTCCAATCCTGATCCTCATTTAGATAACTTAATTGGTGAAAAACTATATTTTGATTCAAAATAAAATTTCTATGGTCCAAACAATTAACTATTATGGCTGATTGTGCATGAAGTTTATTATTCACTCAAGGTGTATGCAAAAGTTGGTAAATTCAATATTTTCAAAGCTTTCTTGGAAAATGGATATTAATTGTTAAGAGAAAGGAAAAAAAGAAAAATTCTTTCTCATCATGGTAGTTGATGCAGAAGACTTAGAATAAAAATTAGTTTATTTGAGTGTACTCTGAACAACCTAGGACATTCATTAATTAGCTTTTATACTCAATGGTTTTGTATTATCAATGGTGTGAACGCAAAAATATTCACAGAATGGTACATACTATGTCTAGGGCTTGGACTCTGTAGAAGGTTATGAATATCTACTTATTCTAATTGGACAGCAAAAAACTTCACACAAGTATTGGTACAGCACAAACTATTAGGATCTTTTTACTAAGCATAAGATAGAAAATCTGGAATAAAAGGGAAATAACTAAGGAGGGAGCTTGGGATTAATACACATTACTTTTTAAAATAATATTTAGATTAATTAGAAAACAAATTTATCAAAATAAATGTACTTTTTTAAAAAAAGAAACTAAACTTCAAATATTATATAGTTAAGAAGTCATAAAACATAGGATGATTTAAGTAGAGATCAATGCTGTAAAATACTGTCCATGCTTTAAATTTTCCATCAGAAGTCTGCTTATCCAAGTGCTCAGACATTCCTGGGAATGAAGGTAATTATTGTTTTTAAGCCTTACCTCTCCTGAACTGGTGGTGGTGATGGTGTCCTTGATAGTGGGAAGCTGGCCACTTCTCTTGAAACGCTTAGAGAACGAATTGAGCCAAATGCAGTGTGATCGGGTGAGATTCCCCCTCCTGGTCCCAATGAATTCGCCATTCCACTGCTGCAAATACAACAGAAAATTTTTCTGTAAGCACTCCACACTTTAAAAATCTATGTATAAGCTATAGTTCTTTTATTACGGGTACCAAGGTACTGACCACCCAATCTTTTGCAACTGGGATACATCTAATAGGTACCCACAAAAACAAATATTTACTATTAAAGAGAAAAATAGTCTCGAAATAAAGTAATAACCCTTTCAAATTTATTTTAACATGGCGAGAGCGCATTTTTGACTCTAATTTGTGAACAAATAATACTCTGAATTATGTGAATCATTCATGTAGGCATGTTTAAGGCTGCCACAGCAAGCATATCAAGCAATCACCTCAGGATGCACTATTACCAGGGGGCTTAATGAATTCCATGGTTACATAATATTTATGTACTCAATGATTATTAATAATTTAGTATATAAATGTTGATACACATATATTATCAATATTGGGAAATTTGCAGACACAAATATCAATGGCAAGAGTGTGTTGCCTATGATCCTCCTGAAAAGATGACGGGTATAACCCCATGTCAGGGTAATCAAATATCTGAAACCAAATCTGGTGATCTCTGACCCTTGTCTTCATAAAACAGTTGATGTTTGAATGTGATTGGAATATGTTACTATGGCAGGTATAATATTTATGTTAGGTACCTACGAGGGTCATCCGGAAAGTAGTACCCGTTCGTGAAATAAAGACACAAAAGTAAATATTAACAAACATAAAAAATTTTATTTGAAAGAGGATACTTTAAACTACTTCTCAACATAATCTCCAAGCAAATTAAGGCATTTGTCATAACGTGTGACAAGTTTCTGTATTCCTGCTGCATAGTCCTTCGCCGCCAGCTCATTGAGATACGCGAGGGACCCATCTTGCACAAATTTTTGCATAATGCAGATGGTGTTTAACAATTTCATGAACAATTGTTCGAGAAACATTGGGAAAATGCTCACAGATGTCATCAATTGTGACGCGCCGATCGTTCCTCACGAATTCGTCAACTGAGCTCACCAGTTGGTCTGTAATGACAGACGGTCTCCCCGAACGCTCATCGTCGTGTGTGTTCCCCCTCCCCATGTTGAAGTTGCGACACCACCGCCGAACAGACGACTCGTCCATTACATTGTCTCCATACACCTCCTTTAATTGGCGATGAATATCACATGGGCGAACGTTTCTTGCATTGAGGAATTTAATCACTGCCCTCACTTCACAACTGGCGGCGTTCTCAATTTTTTTAAACATTGTAAACAATCACAGAAACAACACAGGCAATGCTAGCGTCACGCAACTTGGCTCAGAGAAGGCAGACAAGCCACTGAAGCTATCTGACCTCGTCCAGCGGCTACTCGCGTCGTCAGCACTTCATGCGGCACGAACGGGTACTACTTTCCGGATGACCCTCGTATATGATTTGAAACTGTCTTATAAAATTTCTCCTTATCATTATTATTATTTGGTTATCCAATGATTCAGGTTTTGGATGTGAATAAACTCAACACTTTACATTCCTTAGCATCATTACATTGATGAAAAATTAAATAGAGCAAGCAAATGAATGCAAATGATGCATTAGGAATGTAAGGCTTTTAGATATACCTATTATTTATAAAATGAGTATGTTCAATTGAATCTTAAGTTGTCATGAAACTGATCATTAATGGACAACACTTAATTTGATGTAAAACAACTCTTCTTAAGAGATAACTCATATCAAAGGTTTTATTCTTGAATTTGGGGTATAATGATAGCCCCATTTAGATTAAATGGATGAAAATTTCATCACGGAATACTATGATGCATTTAGGTACATAAAATGCAAGATAAATTCTCAATTTTAAGGCATGATTCAAAATGTATTAATTAACATAGGCAAGTAATAAATTCATTTATATTTAGTATCAGAGTGAGCTAAAGACTCGATTATGTGAATTAAGTACAATTATGGCTGTATCAGAATTTAGTTAACTGAAAGTCAGCATACAAAAGTAATGCCTACAGGCATGCCTACAGGCAGAACCTGTATTTCAAGTATTGATGGCATCTTATACTTAATGTCAATCAAGTAGTTAATGATACAAGAATTTACCAGCAAGTTACCATAAATTTCATGGTCAAGGAAGTCACAGTCACAAGTCATGAGATTTGTTCATAAAAATACACCCACCTAGTGGTTTATTAAATATTTTATTAAGTGGAAAACCTTTGCTCAGGCTAAGTCTTTCAAATTTCTTGGAAGTAATTAAAATTCCCAACTTCATTGGAATTCCCATATTGACAGTCGTCTGTAGAGACTTAAATCATTTTGTTTCCCAATTCGCACCATTCATTTCAATGTTTCTGATAATGTTCTCCTCTAAAACTAGTATGGTCTTTTTTACTACCATATTTTATATAATTAAATGTTTTGGGGTTCTTCCCCTCAAGATATTTTTGTGTTTAAACTGCTATAGTAAATTGCATGCGTGATAGCCAGTTCCAAGAAACTGCAATAGATGCTGTGACAGTAAATTTTTGACGTAGTCATCCGCTAATATTTGACCGAGCATTGACCGGGTTCCCGGTCTAGGCGAATGATTTTTACGCTCTGAAATAGTTGCACTGATTGCCAGTGTTATATATGATGCTCCAAGACTTCCCCTTTTCAGGAAATTCAATCTGTTGCCTCTTCCATGTATTTATATATTAATTGCAATTGTGTTTGTAAAAAAGAATATAACAATATTTTCTAGCAATGCTGATGTACATAAGTATAGCACTTTTAAGGTTAATAACTTGAATATTTCTTATGCCTGTACTAAATGTTCTAGGGCCCCACAATATGGGTCGTGTTTTGTACAACAGTCTGCCACCTGAATTTAAAGCCTCAACGCGCCATCCTTCAATTTTACATTCTTTAATGTCAGCTGAAATTCCTCTAGTCAAAAAGAATGCTGTAGAGCACCGATGAATACTTTTCTTTCTGCTAATGTTGTTCTTTCTCATTTGGCGAGTCCTATGTTAAACACGCAATTTTTCTTTTAACTATCAGGTCCTTGGACAAATAAATTATTATTATTAATGATCTACTTTTGAAAATAGGAATTAAGGAGACAAAATTAATTAATCTTTGTTTCCAACCTAATGGAACAGGACATGACGAAAGGCACGGGTGTCGGGCAGCGGGAAGCCGCCCCCGGGGATGCCGCGGCCGTCGCATCCGGTTGCCACGAACTGCTCAGGGAACTCCGAGTGCTGGAGAGGGCGCTGTGGGGGCACAGCGGAGGTGGCACCAGGCTAGGTCCCAGGCCCCTCTCCTCCTCGTCCTCATCCGCTACTCCTCGAGGGCAAAGAGACAGTAGCAACCTTCTCTTCTTGTTAGCGGGCTTGTCGGAAGGGACCAAGGTTCCTCTACCGGGACCTCCGCTCCTGGTGGGGGAGTTAGGGATAGTCGCGGGCGCCGCGGCCCAGAAGTCCCCGTGGACGGGACAGTGGAAGCCGACACGCCGGGCCCGCCGTTCCACCTCTCGCTCCCTGGCCCTACGGGTGAGGAAGCACAGGCCGATGCCCACGGCAGCCATCAGGAAGCCCACCACCAAGCAGGCGGGTCCCAGCACTCGCGAGTTACCGGTGAAGGCGACGCGAGCCGCGTAGTGGTCCGAGTCCTCCCCGATGGCCTGTCCTCGGTACGCGGCCGCCGTGAGGACCGCCCCGGCTAGGAGGAAGAGGCATCCGAACGCGGGCAGGGCAATGCGGCAGTTGGCGGCGACGAGAACGCCGGCAACCATGAGTCCTCCCTCGATCTTCTCCACTCGTAACCGGGAGAGAGACCCGGCAGGGGCGGGGGCGAGTCGGGAGGGGCAGGGCCAGCACCACCTTGAGCCCCCCCCGCGGCACATGCTCCCGCTCCCCCTCTGCCGACTGCTCAGATCCTCGCTCCGCTCGCTCTCCGGACTTCCAGTGCCCCCCACTCTTCGCTCCGCCCTGAAAATGGCACAATAAAAATGCTTTGCTTGAGGCCCATGGAAGGAGCTCTTCGGAGGAGCCACCAATAGTGACTCAACCAGTGATGGTATCAATAATAGACCCAAAGTCTGCAGACATTTGTCAAGAAGGAGATGAAACTAATTATCTTTTCTAGGGGATATGCTGTTTATCGGGTTCTCAATTTTCCACAATCAACAAATTTATTTTCAGGAGTGAAAATAAAAATGTTGGATTAAGGTACACGGGAGAGCATTTCCTAGCAAATGAATACAGTTACGAGTACATATATACCTCGATTGGGGTAAATTCCAAGTCCTTTCCATTAGTTCTCGTTTGTCTGTTATATTGTATGGTTTATGCTATTAAATTTCTTAAAAATGAATGATAAATAATTTATTGCAATCAATTATCACTAGCCTATATTCAAGTATACTTGTTTGTATAAAAGCTGTTTACACGATATGAACAAGCCACATAACCAATACCATCCAAACACGTAATCTTTTGACACCGTAGCGAATAGTGCGAGTATGCATTAGTAATGAATAGGTTATACGAAATATGAGCATGTCTAAGTACTTACTAATAAAGGTAGTCCCAAAATCTATTTTTAAAGAAATAGAGAAAAACTTTCATTATTAATAATTTATCTACCAATTTTAAGCTTGAACATTCTTATATTTTTCTACAAAAATTCCATCTCTATCGATGTATTTTTGTAGGCGCTCGAGCAGTTGGGCATGTATGCTCATGCCTGTATGCTCATGTCATGCCAGCTCGCCGCTATGTCGTTTCGGAAGTGCTGGACCTCGCATTTCATCACTCTTTTCTTTCATAACATTGTCAACATTTAATGTTTCAAACATTAACTATTTTCGCAGTAAATTACGGCGAAATAATATCACAGGTTACATTGACGAATTTTATTTTTTCATCGGTGGCATACAGCAGGCGCTTCAGCGCAGAGAAACCTTACATTCAAACATCTGATATATCGAATGAAAAACTTTTGGTTTTCTCTGAGACTCGTTCATCTGCCACCCCAGTGGCATGCCTTCCACGATATCTATTTGCAATGGTCCGTGTATACTTGCAGTCGAGTGATTGGAGATTATGAAAAATAAGTATGTTGAAATAACTTCGAACTTTGTGGACAAGGGTCTTTCAGGGGAGACACAAGTCGAAACAAATGACGGATATATAATATACAATATCAAGATAACTGTTTTTAATAACTATACTTTATAACTCAAAAAAATTACTCTGGCTAAATGTTTTAACAATATTTGACAACAAGAACCACTTTTATAGGTGGTTTTACAAATTAAATGCGAGCATTCTATAAGACAAATATGGAGAGAGAATATTTTCCTAATCGTGTCTTTCTTAATTCCACACAGTGCAGTTGATACGAGTACTACGATAATTTGAGACAACAAAATCATTATATGCGCTAGTCTAAAATGAATACTTTTACATCTCTTTGTTGAAAAGTGATGATATATTGTGACTGTCAACGTAAATTTCGATACCTTCAAAGCCCCCGAAACCAGTACTCCCGTTAGCCGGGATTAAGACAAATAATATTAATAAAAATACATAGGTACAAATTAATTTGACTTTATTTATCAATATAAAAAAATAAAATCTAATTCTTATTGATTTGAAGTAACCAATCCTTGTTATGTCGTTATTCCCTTTAATTATGAGTACATATTAATAATGCTATTTTTATTATGAATAAATGTTGAATGTAATGCATGATTATATTTGGATAAATAATAAACAGGTTGTGTCATCAAATTCTACAGATTTATAATAAAAATGAAAGCTAAGATGAAAAATTGGTCCTGACAATGAAACAATGAAATCTGACGGAACAAAATTAATAATGGATCCCGGCTCTCTTTCTGTTAGACAAGGAAAAAATTGCACGACATGGCATGTTTTATTTGAATTCGAAGTACGCGATACTCACCCGGAAATCTTTGGTCTCTGCGTACAACTAAATAAAGAGAGAGCAAAATTACGGTGTTGTAATATGATTTTTGGATTATTTTGACTATGGACCTAAGTGGACTAAGACTTCAAGTTCTAAACACAAACATATTTTCCCAACAAACATATTACACCACTGACTACAGGGATGAATACTGACTGATATCAGATTGTCAGATGTCAGACTCACATCTTCTTCTTCTATGTCTACAGTGGAAAATGGCTCAAATCGTCGAAGTGCTACAATACGATATACGAAGTGCTCGTCGTATAACTCGTGGAAGTTATGTAGGTTGAAAACGGAGAGGATAGTTAATTTGCGCTGCTCTAATATAATTCACTTCTACTAACAATGCGATGCGCAGAAAGAAGTGCGGACACAAAAAAAAGGCTGACAAAATGGCAGGTTTGAGGCATTTATCCAATTATATCCGCGCCGTCAAACCATGACTCGCCGTCCAGTCATGGCGAGAGCTGGTATCACTAATAAAAGGCCCATTCAGAATGATGATTAAATTTTCTCAATTTTTTTGCCAGCTCTGCTTATATTTTAAGACTTCTGTTTATGAATAGACTATGGACGACGTAAAAGATACTCATAATATAGGACAGAAATAGCTTTCTTTTCAAAATACCGAAGAACGCATTCTGTTTCACCTGCGTGACGCATGTCATGCTAAGGAACATTTGATGAGACTGTCGCATTTCAAATAAATGGGGTATTCCAATTTGCTCTCATGTATTTTAAACGTAGGCTGGATGGAGCAATAATTTCTCGTAGTAAATCGAATGTAGGAATCAGGCGAGACGTAATCGGAGCTGAAAATGTTTTCTGTCGCCTCAAGGGAGATCCGAAAAGTGCCCCAGTACAGTGAGCATTACAGTAGCAGAGTTTGGGTTTGAGACCAAATGCGGGAAATTCAATTGAAACAGGAAAAATGAAAGGGCTTGACTTTTATTTCTTTTTCATTGCCACACCCCAGCGATGGAAAGTTTAATCCTGGCAGCGATGGACGCAAGCCCAGGACGGATGTGGGGGACAACAGCTAACGCCTCTGAGGTCATCACCACACAAAATTACTATGCACAGCAAGGGTATCAACATAGGAAAATATACTAGGTGTTAACGTGCAGAAGAAAGAGTCGGTAACAACAGAAAAAAGGGATATTGTAACGATGATTGCAATTGAGAAGTTAAGAGTATCGTGTACAAGCTAATTTAATATACAGAGAGAGAGAGAGAGAGGAATTAAGTTGCAGAGAAATGTGGAAAGCACAAATTCATACGAAATAAAATTATAGATTTTCGGATCGGTAATTTACCGTAAAAAACATATTTAAATAAATTTCAATTGCGTATGGACAATTGATATTCTCTTAGAAATAGGAAATTGTCAACTAGGTCCTTTTATGACAAAGAAACAATGTAGAAATAGTTCATAAATATCATGTATTTCAAGAATATACGCGAATTTGGACCACAATATGGTGATAATGAAATCGTTATTTAGTGTATGATAACGTTACACGTGAAGAGAGGAAAGATCAATAGAGTTCAGAGGAATGGAAAGTAGATATGGAACTATGTGCCACTAGAAAACAGCTTATGAAAATATTTGCGTGAATAAGGGCGCGTGAACGGTGGAGGATTTGTGGGAAGATAGGTGAAGAGATAACGTGTACTTTCAAGGAAACAATAGGCAACGTAATTTAGGGAAGATCATGCAACCATGGGTATTAGAGCAAGTAACACAATGGGGTGGGTGATAGAAGGAAGTGGAAAACTTTTCAATACTGATATGTTGGAAAGAAAGAGTGACTTAAAGGGTTGTACGCAAAGAGTCAACTAACGAGGGTGGTCTGAAAAGTGGCCGACCTCAGATAATTTTAGAAAATTTCAGAAAAAATGTCTTGTATCTTTCTTAGGTCGGAAACTTTTCAGGCCACCCTCTTACACCAATACTTCACTGCATTTCCATATTTATATTCAAAGATGATTTTACGCAACTGAAATTCTTAACTTGTTTTCTTCCAGCGGAGTCCGTTAAGTCTTATGTTTGGGGGAAAATACTAAGGACAGTTCACTGTTTTTAAATAAAATAATTTGATTAAAATATGAGAAGGGTGCTTCAATATGGCAAGAAACAGTTGTGTCTTGGGGTCAAGAAATCTCTGCCCCCAAGACAGTTAGTATCCCAATGGAGAGATGTTCGTATCATATGTTTCCGGCAGAAGATTAATAAATGCTTCCATTTTGATGATTTTAAAGGTGCGTACATGTATGAAGGTGTCGTCGAAAATTGAATTTCAATTGATTATTGAGTTGATTAAGTCGATAATCCGATGTTTACACCACTAAAAGTCTTTTTAGGGCAGAAGCACACTTTTCAACATCTTCGTGATTGCAATAAGTTTTCTTACAACACAATTCAATTTATACCTGAAGCATGTGAGCTCTCGACAGAGAGGCAGAGGATTCTCCGAACGATAACAAATGATTTATTCTGGCAAATCGAATTCTTTCTCTGAAACAAGCAAGCTTTTACTTTCAATTCTCCCTTAGTCTCTCCCTAATGGGTTAGATGAAAGAAGGGACCGCCACAGTCTCAATCACGCCCGAATCATTACGATTATTATTATGCCTCTATGTCCTTGCACACCACCAAACCTTTTCTCTTATTCCTCCCGATTATGCCATTGCATCTGCTCCCTTTCTTTCTCCCCTGCTTGTCCATCGCATCTCCAACGTGTTCCTGAGTTGTAGTAGGCATAGATCTTAATTTTGCGCTCTGCCAAAAATCTCCTTTTTCCCTATTCTGTCCTCTTTATTAGTCCAATCTTTCCCCTACATTTATTATTTCGCAGCCATCCGATTACATCTTGATAATAACGGGAATGAAACGATGAAGCCTGCGATGGTTCAACATAAAACTGAAATCGGAATAAAACTGGAAAATTCAACGGTGTTCATCATTGTATTTTTTTTAGATTTTGAAGACACTTTGCACATGAACACAACAGGAAGCAGCATTAGCCAAGAAGTCCGTTGAAGAGAGGATGTTTTCCCAGTGAAATAACATAAGACAATGCTACGGGGAGATCCCGTTCCTTGGTAGAATCCCGAAGAGCTTTCATTCGTGGGAATAAGAGGCGTCGCGCCGCTGCGTAAGCTACCGTCATGCTCTGGTAGTGATACCACGGGAAACATTACGGTTGATGTGGAAAGGCTTCCCTCAATTCGCAAACCACCACGATGCGTCAACCTTCTCATCTCACGCTGTATTCATTAAGCCACTTGTTTAAACAAAGTGATGTAGTAATTCCAATTCTTTTAGAATCCATATAAACTCCAAACAATGGCGTACGTTCGAACCCTCATCCTTCAATTTCCGTCATCCGTAGAACATCAGAGAAAGATAGGTGTCTCCCAACATCGAACGCAAGTCAATCCGAAACAGTTGCACCACTTGAGCAGCCTAAATAAGGCTAAATATTCCTAGATCACAGTTTTACAAATTTTCACCAATCGAAGATTTCGGGACTTTTTAGAGCAGTCACTTTCACGACTAAGCTGAACGACAATCTCAGACGATATCATATATCATACATAGCATACCAAAACGGGAGACATCGGGATCACATTGGTGCAATGAATATCGCGCGGTCACGTGCTCCCTCTTCGACGTGACCGGATATATTTCCGGGGATATCGTAGCTATGGTATTCCTTCCCTTATTTTTGTTCTGTGCCGGAAAAGCCTCCTATAACATTAACGCTCACACGAGCGTTGAATCTCAAGTGAACCGCCTAGGATTGTTTTGTTTAATGAAAGGAAGACAAGACCAATGTTTGATGCCCTTCGGTTTTGATTCACCCCTATTCCTCCCTCCCTCACCACAAAGAAGCAAATATCTCCCGACACTGGAAACCACGGCCAAAGACCAGAACCAATGAACCTTGTCAGACATCAACTGCTTATCTGCTGTTATCTTTTTTGGCGATTTTGAGCGAGGGGATGAGGAGACTCTCTACGCTCAGTGGCCGACCTGGTTACTCCAGTCGCTCACTGAGAAATGTCTGGTACGGCGGAACCTTTCTATACCCTTCCAGTATATTCAGCAAAAAAATATCCTCCGACTTTTATCTTTAAGTTTGACGTGACGTTGTGAAACTTAAGAAATATTCCCCAATCCTGTAGAAAAAAGATAGTGACGTTTTGTGGATATCCGGACTTTTGAGGAGGATGTGATTGTAAGTCAGTAATCTGAAACACAGTCAATGTATAGCATGCTATCTACAATGTTTCAACATTACAGGTTAAACAGGATTTCGAACGAAAAAATCGGTCACTACTTTCCTTTCCATTAATAATTCCACGAATCGAAACTCATTTTTATTATCTTGGGTTGATAGAAAATTTAAAAAAAATATTAAAAGCATCGATGCATTCATTAAAAAAACGAGAATTTTGATCATTAATAGCGCCAAATGCTCGCTCAACTTTTCCTGGCGTGCATGCCAACTGTTTCATTAAGCGAAGCGGAGGATGCCTATCTCATAGGATACACCCGCAAACTGCGATCATAATTTGGTCATCGGGAGTCAATTTTAGACTCGCACCCGCTGACCGTGGAAATTCATGAATACATACAACTCTAATAATATCAATCCCATAAAAAATAAACGTAGGAGAGTTATTGAGATATGCTATTAATTATGCTATTGAGATTAAATTGAAATGCGACCAATTATTATTAATTTATAATTACTATAAAACTTTAAAACGTCAATGCACCACATTAACATAGTGTGATTTTTAGAGAGCTTCCAAGGTCCTTCCTCTGCGGTAAGGTAGAAAGATGAAAGGTACCCTGCCTATCGTTGAGGAAATCCTTCGGGGTCCGAAACGTCTGAAAAATGACTATGAATTCCCTTTTCAAAGTCTCCTTTATAGTTTTAAAATGTTCTTATGTTTGATTTAATGATAGAAAATGTCACAAACAACTGCAGACGAGAAAAACAGAAACATTATGCTACATTTTCCACCATGTAAAATAGATAACTCGCCATAAGAAGTACGGTAAATATTCGCATTTTTTAAGAAATGCGATCATTTCCCTGATACAGTTAGAAGCAGTTCAGAGGAGCAAGGCGTTAAAACCTTTCCCTCGGCATTTATATCTCAAAACTTTCACTTAAAACCTTTTCGACACAATGACGATGATTATGAGTAGGCGCTCGAAAACAGGGTTCCACTTTCTTGCTTCCACTAATAAACACAGCTGCCCTTCGCCAAGTGCTAATGTCCACACGCTAAATATCCACGCTTTCTTGAGCACACCTTTTTACGCGTGATGCGTAAATGACCTCAGAACTCTCTGTTCAGATATAACATGTTTCCAGAAATTTCACTCAAAACTTTCGGTTCCGATATTTTGAGATGATACTGCAAAATTGGACTGCTTCTGACAAAAAAAGTTTTTTTTTAGCGCGGGAGAATTAAAATTAATCGAATCGAAATAAACAGCAAGAAAGTTAGTGTTTTTTTTTAATTTTCTCTATTCGATATTCTTGCTTCTTAATATCGATGAAATCACTCATGCAATGATCCACTGTTCTCAATTATTCACAGCATATATTTTTAACGCTAATTTTATATTGGCCAATGTACTAACACCTGACATCTTACTGGCATTCATTCAAGGATTGATTCAATAGTAGACAAGCCAATAAACGTTCATCCACAAGCATTCCGTAGCACACTTTTCCTTTCTCTCAATCTATTACCAATATGTGCTAGTTTATATCTTCGAAAGACTTAGCCGCTTAATTCGGTTTAGAGCAATTAGCTAAGGATGAACTCAAGCAATAAGAACCACTCTTAATGCTTGGTGCTCTCATGGTGAGGCCTTGAGGACAATGTGAAACAAAGTTCTTCGTATAAGGTAAGAAAATTTTGTTAGAGATCTAAAAGTTTTATAAAATTCGGAGATATTACTGAGGCAGTAATGCAGTGAGGTCAAAAATATATCCCAAAAATATTCCACTCATATTCTTAGTGCCTAAAAGATGACATCTTTCGGCTCCCAAAACTTGGATTTTCGGAAAATGAAAATACTTTTTTCTTAAATAATAATTATATTATTGTGCTAATGAAGGGAGATGACAAACATAGTGGCATAGTATTTTTTCAAAAGAAAGATTAAGGTCACCATAACTGGAGTTGACTTCATAAATTCTTTCTCCATTATCCGTTCACGCATCGTTAAAAATTCTCAACATTTTAAGAAATAGCATAATATTCAGTAAGCTGGATTATTACGATAGAATCATCAATCCTTGAGTTTTTTAAGGATAACTTTCTTCGGTGAACCTAACCAAGAATTTAGCAACGACTATTTTTATAAGCGGACTTCATAATGAAAGCGTGGGTCTGCCGGATTTGTCTGATGTTAAATTCAAATAAACAATATTAGGAAAGTACGTAACTATTATGCATACTGGAAACGTGTTATGATTTAAGATTTCACGACGAATATTGATCACAGCACGAGGGTGGTCTGAAAAGTTTCCGACCTAACAAAGATACAAGACATTTTTTCTGAAATTTTCTGAGGCCGGAAACTTTTCAGACCACCCTCGTAATGAATAAAGTTAAGCAAAAGGTAAAAACCGGCTTTCTCGCAAGATTTAAAATTTCAATGTAATGATTTTGTACTTAAAAAATATATGCATGAGATGGCCCTGATAAAATATATGTAAGACGTATGATTTCCAAAATTTACCGGGAACAGAGTTGCATTAGTTTGAATAAAAACGCGCTCTCCCGTGGATTAAATCTGTAAACATGTACTATTTTTGTGCTTGAATAGAATGCAAACAATGAAATTTAGTCTTGTAATTCATCATGTTTCACATAAAAAACACCGCAACCGATTTCGCCATAATGGGGTAACTTTGGTTCAGAAAATGTTTTCCTTGAACGAAATGAAAACTAACCGCGGATATGCAGTTTCTTCTCCAGGAATTGTACTAATTCCTTAATATTATTCCATTAGTTCACTAAAACACTTTCTGTATTGAAATATGTTCGATCTCACCTATCATTTTCATTTTATTTTTAGGTACCCTGCAAGCCACCGCTGGGGTGTGCGACAGGGAATACACACTAGACTAATTTTGACCGGAATATGACTCTACCACGGTCGGACAATGTTATTCTGATCCCTTATCGTTCGTGGAAAAAATGACATCTTAAATTTATCTTTTTTACACTTAATCTCTCTAGTTTTATTGACATGACCACGATTGGGGTGAGAACACATTTTCTTCAACATACTTCCTTATAATGTATGGAAGAGATTTAATCTGTAATTTAACCTTTGCTCCCTGAGTGATTCCCATCCTTGCTTCTCTAATATTTTGGATACTCTACAAAGTTTTTCATAAAAATATTTTACAAATCTAGCTCCTCTACGCTGTTCGCGATCCGATTCGGCAATCATCAATCCAACTTCGTGAGGATCCCATATACTTGCAGCACAATCAAAATGAGGCCTAAACAACGGCTGATGACATTTCTTTTTGACTTTATCATTACATTTACCCAGTACTCTTCAAATAAATCCTAACTTTTTGTTAGCTTGTCCACATATTCCCCGTATGTGTTTCACCAACGGCTGATGACACTTCTTTTTGACTTTATCATTACAGTTACCCAGTACTCTTCAAATAAATCCTAACTTTTTGTTAGCTTGTCCACATATTCCCCTTATGTGTTTCACTCAGGAGAGGTCGCGAGTGAGGGTAACGCCTAAGTATTTAATCGAGTCTACACAATCCATTTCGGTGTTCCCATTGTTGTAGGCGTTCAGGAGGGAATTGCTCTTTTTCCAAAAATTCATAACGAAGCACTTTTTTAAGTGAAATTCTAATTGCCAAGTGTCGCACCAGCGTTGTATAGCAGTTAGGTCATCTAATAAAGCTGCTTTGTCCTCCGGATCACGGCTATAACGGTAAACCACTGCATCGTCGGCAAATAAACGTATCTTATTAGTGACTACAGAGTCAATGCCGTTAACGTAAAGTAGGAATAAAAAAGATCCGATAACACCTCCCTAGGGAACACCTGAAGTAACCTCTACTGCATTTGAGCTAACTCCATGTATCACTACTCTTTATACCCGGCCATTCAAAAATTATTTAATCCAACTCCGGATATTTTTATCTATGATACATGCTTCTATCCTTGCGAGTAGTTTACTATGAGGTAATTTGTCGAAGGCTTTCTTAAACTCTAGGAAAATCGCGCCTACTGGAACTTTGCTCTCTCCCGAAATAAGAATATCATGAACAAAAAGCGCAAGTTATGTCGCGTCTCGTACGATCTACCTTTTCAGAAACCGTGCTGATTTTCATTAATAACTTCTGATTAACGTGGTGTCTCACGATCGAACTAGCAACTGTAGTATGTTCCATGAACTCGTACGAAATGTATGTGAGGGAAATAGATCTGTGATTTCTTGGTTCCCATATCCCTGCCTGTCACCCGATCAGGGAGAATTTTGCCCCAATGGCCTGAGCCAAAACCGTAGAAATTGAATTTTGCCCGCGAAATGGACATTTTAATTTTGATGGCAAAAAATATACAATTTCTACTACACGTAAGTCATGGTTAGAGCCGCGTCCGTACTTGAGAGATTCTTCAACTGAAGCTCATTGATAAATACGCATATCTCATGTATCTCAGAATATCTATTTTCTGAATACACTGATTAATATTCCCTCCACGTATACTATACACAGTTGTTTTAGAATTTAATGAATGTAATATACGCAACTGAATATGTTGACACAGTTTTCAATCGCACGCTGAATTAATATTTTAACAAAATCACATATTATCATTTATTCCACAAAGTACGGTTAATTTAATGATAATTCCATGCTGAATTATATATATTTTAAATGCATAAACTGTAAAATTACAAGAACACTGCGTACACAGACATTGAAGAATTATCGTTGCCGGGAATGTTGATCAATGAAACTTAAATTTCTGGCTTAAAGATTTTGAGAAAGGAAATTATAGCGATTTACGACTCGATAAAAATAGAATGCAACCTTATTAGACAACTTAATTATGGAGTTTCAAAACGAGACACATATCGCCATGCTCAAAACGCCTTCCAATCGGTTCGAAATTGAAGTTCACTGAGCGTTGGCAGTTCAAAATATTCCCTTTATCGATTCGTTACTCGGAGCGATAAACCTTATCTGCTTTTCACATCAATTCTTTCAATTAGGATGCCTTCACGAGGGTCGATTCGATAAGGATCTAAGTTTGAACTTTCTACTGAAACCAAAATAGACCACAGTTAACGACGAACGCCATAATTTGGTACATAATTGGTTCATGCTCGAATATTTCTAAAAGTAGAAACAGGTAACGAAAAATCCGATTTTAAGATAGATTATTGCCTAGTGCTATTATATTCAAGAGGTAAGTCAACCAATGATCCCAAATCGTCTTCAACACAGTCATCCCAAATAAAAGTCTTGGGAAATGAAAGAGAAAGTAAGTCTAGTTACCCTCAATAGGACGAGTAAAATTCAAAGTCGGCGTTATACAATGATAAGTAACTTTACGAGTCAGAAGTTTTGGTCCTAATCTAATTAAATTATTATAATAGGCTATACTTCTTGATTATGATTCAATACACTTGGAAATCGGGTTCATAATGGAACTCCTCCAGATATAGGATGGGTGCCAGGGAGGCCACAACCACACACACGGAGGAGAGAGAAATTTTCTTAAATCCTGATTTCGGTATTTTCTCATTTTTATTCACAAATAAACTTGTACATGAAGACTCGAATTGGAAGTGACCCGAGCCCCTCACGATCTCGAAAGGGGGATGCTCATTTATGTGTCTGAATACCATAGACCACAAACAGTAATCAACCCGAGGGTCGGTTTGGTAAGTGGTGGTAGAGTTCTCCCATTACTACCCAGTACACATCAGGGAAGGGGGGCCAGTTTCTTTCCCTGTGCCGATTAGGGTTTCTCAGGATGATCTGGTACCCGAAAAATTACCCAGCTTGGGGGGAGCTGCAGGTGCCCAGAGGGGTCTCCTGGGAATCGAACCCGGCCCCTCCGTTCAGTAGTCCAACGCTCTAACCCTGGGCTACCGAGACCCCGTATGAATACCGAACGACAAATAAATACCGAAGAAATGAACATGCTCCGGTGCGCAGGTGACATCACAGTGTAAATTGAAACGCGAGAGGGCCTGCATCCAACTCTGAATGCTATGGACCAACTACTTCAAGAATATAATATGAGCATCAACACGAAGAAAACTGAAATCCTTAAGTGTGAAAGAGAGAAGCTGACGACAGATATCACAATTCGAAAAGTGAAAGTAAAGAAAGCATTCACCTACCTATGAAGCAGTATAACTTGGGAAAGCCGAAGTTCGATCGACATTAAGCGAAGAATGGATCAAGCTAATAAGGCGTTCATGAAGAAGAGATAATTACTGTGTTAAAACAACCTGAGGTTGCAAACAAGGAAGCACTTCGTCAAAACTTGAATGACGAACGAGGAAGTATACATGTAGAAGAGGAGAAGAGGAGAGGATCACATGGAGAATTCTAAGGCAAAAGAGGCCTGGATTGATTGGGCACACCTTGAGGCGTAATGGATTAGTTAGAAGGGATAATTGAGGCGAACATTGAAGGGAAGGTCCCGTAAGGAAGACCAAGGGACAAGTACATAGGAACAATTTTAAAGGAAACTGTCAGGGAGTGAGGGAATTGACAATGAATAATGAAGAATGGAGGACTGCAGTAAACCAATCTTAGGATCGAACTACTGATGATGATGCCGATATCGAATGAAACTGTTTAAGAGTCTAAGGTAGGTAGATGGCTCTCAGGAAAGTAGCATTTCTGTATAAATTACACCCAAACCGGTTTAATCATAAATATATTAAGGACTTTTACCTCCGGAATAATTATGCCCGAATTTTAAATTTCAAAACGATACGTTTTTTGTATCCAAGTTATGATTACAATCATCTAATAAGGTACTATGTGACATGTTCGACGTAGAATAAGATAAAACGGGCTTCATTTAACGAGTGCGCTCTCCCACTGGCGAATGATCACCTCAAAAAATATTATCTCAAAATGATTTAAGATGTTGATTCCGCAGGACGGAAGGAGAAGAGACGTGCTAGGAGTGCCGCGCAATTAAACCAGAAAACGTTTTTCTTTCGTTTTCGCCATCGTGAAAATAATGAAAATATAAGTGAAACGTCTCCGTCAAATTTTGCAACCGTCAACAAAATCAGAGAATAGAGACGCTGATTGTAAGAAGCCTAGTCTTGTGTCAAAGGAGCGGAGGACACTCGCAGGACATTTATTTCGAGCTGCGTAAGTTCAATGTGAAACTTTATTCGAGTCGACTGAAACCGTGGTACAAGTGTGGTTACAACACTTTCAAGGAGGAGGAAGGCAGAGCAAAAGGAATGCCAAGGGCTGGGTCGGCTGGTTGGGTTGGACTGGTTGCAGAGCGGTGAGGAGGGAGTGGGAGGGGGTAAAGGAGGGGAGGAGGGTCGGCCCACTGCTTAATTTTAATTCATTAAAGCGGCCCTACTCAACCGGCGTGTCACGCACCCACGGCGGATGCGTCGCCAGATAGACAGGACTCCTCTAATGGCAATTCATCACGAATTCTACTTTGGCAATATTTAAGGATCATCGCTTTCATTTCGTCGCGAGCCTTGAATATCTAGCAAATGAGTGCCCAAGTTTTCACAGTTAATTTAAAAGTTTAAGACCTTCGATTAGATTCGATTAATTGAATGCAAGGCCTGGCAATTTGCTAGCACGGAATGATTCATTGAATGAGAATAGAATAATTTCCACATCAAGTCTCGCGGCGCAGAGAGCGAAGGACCCTATAGTACCCGCAATTTTCTCGATCTTAATCGGATGTAAACTGAGCATTAATTAATGGTATATTTACTGGTAAGCATATCACAATACTTTTTACTGATCGTAACAAGCATTTAATTCATGAAACGAATACCCGAAATGTTACCCGAACTTGTGAGGGTTATATGGAAGACGATAGCCTATTGGGAGTACCTTTCTATTACGGCTACCTTTCCTGTACCACTCGTGATTATTCATATTCAGCGCAGGCACCTAATTATTATCAGCGATGCTTAAATCGCCGACAACATAACCATACGCGTCGGAGTGTAACCATAGGCACGTATTTCAATTTCCGGCATCGGGCTTTGGTCAGGGAATGGCGAGTCGTGATCATCATGAACATATGCTCATCAACCTATCCGGAGACAGACAAACATTGAGATGTTTTCCTCTTAAATACTCCCCACTCATAAAATTTCGCCTCATTTTACCCCTTAACCTTATTTTGAATCCTCTAGATGAGACTGACATCCTTCAAAACTTTTATAATGGAAGGAAACTCCCGAAAGAAAAATCGAACGAATTTAAGACGCTGAAGAAGAATGAAATTGATAAGATTTGAGAGACATTGAGAAAAACAACATGGCATCGAATTAATGAACGAAACAAGGTGAGCTCGGAAGCTTATCTTCGGAGAGTGAAGTCGTAATGAAGCTGGGGATGCTCACGCACTTATGGGAACGGACATGGCAGACGTAAACATGAACGATCATCGCCGTGATAGGAAAATGATTGCAAACGGGTGGATCGCGAAAAGGCCATTTGGGGAACAGAAAGTACTTTCGGTGCTGCCGACTGTAAACGGTATGCACGTCTCATCAACATCATCGTCTAGCGCCTGAAAGCAAAGGGGTCCCAGGCGACTGGACTGCGGCGGTGGCACGTCTCTCCTGCCTCTTCCGCCCCTCCCGACCGTCCCGCCTTCTTCCCCCCTCACCCGCAGCACCTCGCAGCCATTCTCCCTGCCGCCTGCCGCCACCGGAGCCGATGAGCAAGGTCAACGCGGTTTCCGAATAAACCGGTGAGGCAGCCAGCCGCCTCCAGGCGACAGAAGAGAGGCCAGCGAACCAGGCAGGCAAACGCTAATCGTTAGGCAACTGAGCTCATTAAATATCGGTGCTAACGACACTGTGCATGTATAATGCGCTCAAAAATGCATCTTCTGCATGCGTTTGTGATCATCAATCTCAATTAAAGCCCAGATATTTAACTAAACGCCACGATAAATATTAGGACTTTAAAAGGCGGAGGGCTACTGACAAAGCCTAGAGTTTTGAAAAAACTGAGTTAGAATCTAATATCACCTTCTTGGATTGGCATTGCACTTGACCATCGCGTGTTTAATATCTTTGTAAATACCACACCTTAAGCTTAAGTGAGGGAAAAGTGAAACGCACAAAAACGTGTATAGCCTGCATTAATATTCATCGTTCATTGTTTAATTTCTCATTGAGGATTAAACCAGGCCGGGAAAATAGGGCAGGTAGCAGTGGACCCGGTGTTTACCCCGGGGAAACAGCTGGTCAACAGCCCAGCCGCCATTCCCAGGTAAACATAAAAAAAAAGAGGTGGCTCGCATACACACCAGCAACATCTGGGGACACTCGACGACCTGGCGGAGCACGGTAGACGAGAGTGTCGGCGCTTCTCCTCACTTGGCATCAGTGTCATCTTCATCATGACGGACACGGAGAGCGACGGCCTCCTCCGGACCCGGAACACTCGGCGTTATCCACAGAGACGAGCGGCGGGTCGCACCACTCGCACGCACGAAAGCGGCCGGCAGGGCGGGGCACGCGTGCGATCTGGCGTGCGCTTCAGTCGTCGGTCGCGCGCCCCCGTGTCCGTACGGCATCAACAAACACTCGCCCGTCTCTCGCCTCCGCCCCGACGGATCCCCCCCCGCCAAGGAGGATTCCCGAACCCTGGGGTACGAGGCGCGCGGAGGGGGCTGGAGGAGGAGGAGGGGGGGGAACAACACTCCGTCAAGCCTTCGGATCCGTTCTTTGATCCCGACTCATTTGCGGCGGGAAAGGGATGGAGCCCCGGCACACACGACCCAACGGACCCCGAGGGGGGCGGGGGCTAAATGATGCCGCGTGGGGTCGCGGGTCGCGAAGGGATGCACTCAGGTGCGCAGACAGATTTCCTGGACGAGAGAGGAGGGCAGGGGGTGCCTCTCATGTCAACTCCTCCGATAACGACGCACACGACGCCGGGACGGAGACGCAGAAGGAGCGCGCGCCGCCGGTTCGATGCCCAGTGGCGCCCCCGTCGCAATCCACCGCCCAATCACCCGCTCCCCTTGCCCTACGCACACTTCAAATCGTCTGAAAGCCTCTTGATTTATCGAGGGAGCGGTAATGTGACACGCTGAGCGTAATCCACACCCCTCTATCTCTTTCTCTCTCTCTCCCCCAGGGTCGCTCCGCGGTTACCCGGGAGTACAACACGAATCGCTCGCTACGTCCCGACCCACACAACCCTCAATCGTCAAAGCACCCGCGAACCTTCCTTTCAATTGAACTCCAGCGCCAAAAAGGAGAGCGCTCGTTGGGACGGGAGGTGGAAACGGCTCTGGTAGGAAGACCGTTCGGCCGACCACCTCTTCGACTCGAAAGGTTCTCCGTGTCGGTCCGAAAGGGCGTCGCGACGACTACACCGAGATGCGAAAGGACGACGACCGCAGTCGGTCGGGAGGGGGGGGAGGGAGGGTGACGCCGCCGGCACAATAACACACTCCCGAGAGAAGCGTCGAGGGAGTGCCCGGATGAGGGGGGGTGGCGGCGGTTGATCGCCCTCTAGTCCCAGGTGGGAGGCCACCGGCGGAATGGGCGTCCGGAAACCAACAGCGAGCGGTCTTGGGTAGACGGCGCCGGCTCGCCCGTATGTCGTGGGTGCCGGGGAGGTGTGCGTTTTCTGCCTCGGAGAGCAAAGCACTTTCCCTACTTCTCCTTCGGCCGTGCAGTCGCACGCCAGGCGAGGGCAGCTGGGACACGGGCGGACGGACCGACAGAGAGCGAGCGACAACCACACACACACACACGCACCTCACTCCGTCGTTCCCTACCGGGAGTGGGACTGCGACTGAGCGAGGGACAGGGAGAGAGAGCGATGACGGTGGGAGGGAGCAGGGAAACCCTGGCGCAAAGCCGTAACGATTGAGGAAGAGAGACAAAGGGGGAACGGGGGCGGGAGGGGACCACGGAGGCGGAGAGGGGAAGGAAGGATGGGAGGGAAAGGGGAGGTACTGAGAGTGACGTAGCCACTGACATCTCGCGGCCGACGCTAAGAACTCTCTCCCACCGGTGGTGGCAACATTCCAGGTCAAACGAACAGGACTACAATTTTGCATGTGCAATCTCGACCAAAAGTAATTCCATTAACCAAATTAATTCGCTTTCACAGAGAAGCCGGCGGGATTTAAAACTCGGTTCTGGGTGTATGGGAAACATAAAATCGAGCCGAGAGTACTTTACAATGCCATTCGTCATTGAATATTTCATGAACTTAACAATTTTTTTTAATTCTTATAATATCACTGAAGACATATAACACGCTGGACTCACCGGTAAAGTAATACTGGGAATACTGGTAAAGTAATTCCCCCATGAATATTTTGTTTCTCGGAGGCCCCAAAGATAGAGATAGGAGAAGAAAACATTCCAATTTTTAGAAATTCTAAATGTTTAGGCAAGAAACTGTTGAGTTATGAAACCTGAACTAATATTGGCAATTTTTACGTATTTTTCTTTGAGTACTAAATTATTAATAGTAGGGGGCATGCGCGAATAACTCTGCCTGTATATTCAGGGTGGTATATAGCAAAATGTGTGCAAATGATGCTGGTGTATAACTAACAGAATATCGGAAAACATGGAATATCACTTATTTTACTAAAGTCCTTAGAAAACAGCATAGAGCGTGTAATACTGTGTATGTATATATATACATAAAGAGTCTCACTTGAAGAAGGCATCGGAGAAGGCCGAAAGCTTGAACAATTTACCGTGTGAGTGTCCTTTTAAATGTTGTTATTTTATTTGTGTTCTATTGTGACGTCCCACTATTATGCTGCTCGTGTGAGTGTTTCCGTATAATCGATATATATATATATATATATATATATATATATATATATATATATATATATATATATATATATATATATATATATATAGAAATAGCTTTGACGATTTTTTTCCATCGTAGAATTAACAATTCACTTTTCAATGTTCCACAACAGTTTATCAGCACTATACTTATTACCTACCTTATTATAGTTATAAGGGTTCCATTATCAAGTTGTCCACCCTTATATATGCTCATTGTCTGTAATTAATTAAGGTAAGGTGAATGGAGGGAGATGCCCGTCGTCTAACTACCTGTATGCCCATGTGTCCATACCCATCTCCAATTTAAAATTAGAATTATATTTCACATTTGATTGAAGGTTTCCAGCGTAACTTTATTGAAATGATTCATATTGGATATGGAAAAATAGTAACTCTGTGATTCCACAGAAAATGTATTGCGATACGACACGGTTTCGACGATAAACCTCCTTAAGTTCAAAGACCCGAAGATGATGTTGAACGTCCAAACCCGGGTCGTATCATAACAAATTTTCTGTGGAATCACAAAGTTACTATTTTTTCATTTTAAATTAGATTTTCACAATACGTTTTGCAGACAATAATGATTATGATAAAGGTTTGATTTTTTAGATCTTTAGAACGTAATTTGAATTGCGAGAAAATAGACTTGAGAATGTCAATGTTACCTGCTAAAATCAAAGTGGCAGCCATTGGTGTAAGTTTCCGTTAATGGGTGGGCTCACACACAGGTTAACAGAATTATGCCTCAGCATAGGGCTAATATATATTCCCTGTATAATCCCGCAACAGCGGAAATGATGCCGATTGACAGCAAAGACAATTTTGATATTTTGTTAAAAGGAACGTCGCAATTGTAACGTGTGTACAGCGGGCTGTTTAAATATTTATCAAATTTATTTTGTTCTTGTATTGGTCAAACTGGTAGGAATTTGAGGGCGAGAGCAAAGGAACTTCAAAAATAACTCAGATAAAGGTGACGTATCTTCTTTATTTTTCCAAGTATTTGTTGGAATATATGTACACGAGGGATTTTAATCCTGACATAATACATTCAGAATGAGAAGGAAGTAAATTATATTTTTTGGAAATGTTTCACATTGTTAATTGTCAAAATGGCCCACTGCTAAATGACCATTTATTTTCCGTTCCTTACCCTTTGTTTTCTATTTCCCTACCTAAGGATATAGTTGAGTCAGAACATAAATTTTAACTTTGGCATTCCCTTTTGGAAATTTTTTTCCCATCTTCTCCTTTCAAGTCACCACCATTTGGGCGCTCATTTTCCCAACCCTCGCTTCCCTCACCCACCGCCTCCTATGGCCAATAGGCATGCATAAGAGAGGACACCTGATATTTGTACCTTGATAATGAAAGTTACCTGTTGAAATCATGGCCGGTCGGTTATTAATAGATAAGAGTGGAAAATTTCCAAGTAATTGGTTCATTTAAAGAATAATACTGATTTCAAAATGACCAACCAAAATAAAAATTATCCGAGGTCACTTACCAAACCTACTCTTACCTCTTACGAAAAAACCGTTGCAGATGCATTTCATATTCTGCTCAAAATTGTTTGTTTCCAAAGCACTTTTAGTGTTGCTTCAGGAATTCGAAATAATATTTTAGGCCATTACTTACAAATCGGGGATTTTGGAAGTTACTTGTAAATCAAAAACACGTACAGGAAATATGTATATGGACAAGCTAACAAAAAACTTAGGATTCATTAGAAGAGTTTTGTGGAAATGTGATGAAAAGGTTAAAGAACAAAGCTATATTTATTTCCCTCGCTAGGCTTCATTTCGAATATACTACTACTACTATATGGGGTCCTCATGAAGTTGAATTGATTGCCGAATTGGATCGCGTGCAACGGAGAGTAGCTAGATTTGTAAAAGGTTGTAATGATAAACTGAGTAGCGTGTCAAAATTATTGGAGGAGCTAGGTTAGGAATCACTCACGGAGCGAAAGTTAAATTACAGATTGAAGCTCTTATACAAGGTGAAAGGATGTCTCGATGATGTTGAAAATATACTATTTGCCACATCGTACTACAAGAGGAGAGATGATGTCAATAAATTTAGAGTGATTAAGTGTAGAACAGGTAGACTTAAGATTTCATTTTACCCACGAACGATAAGGGATTAGAATATCGTTATCCGACCACGCTACGAGAGAAAAGTATTTTCTGTCAAAATTAGTTTGGTGGGTAATCACTCCCTGTAACACACCCTAGAGGTGGCTTACAGGGTACCATGTATGATGTACGTAAATTAAATTGAAATAACTGAACTTTTGTAGCAATCCTGATGTTCTTTAATTCATAACAAAATCTCGCTTCTTGGTACGATCAATGTAAAATGACTATTTAAAATATTTTATAAATCTCTTGATAACGGCACTAAATTGTAATTAAGGATCATTTAAGTTTTCTTTTTTTGTTTTACTATCCTACGAGATCAATTTATTGCAGACACGAAATATCAAATCGCTAAATAAAGGTATCCAAAATATTAAAGAATTTCCCACTGATATTAAAAAATTAGGAACAACAATACTCATTTTGAATAAAATATTGGTGCAAAGTGTAGAATGATCTTCTTCCAGGTACGATTTTGTAATATTATGATTTATCTGGACATTTTATAAATAAAATCAAATCAAAGCATCCATGCAACCATATGATAGCAACTTGTCACACTCGGAATTAACATAAGTGAATAATGAAACCTGAAGGTCATTTAAAGTCTCACAACTTCCTTAATCAGCTGAATACATCTTCGTTCAAATACCTGTGCTCTCACATTATTGAAATTGTTATATCACTCATTCAAAGGTAGATTTGACACCCGCAGTCTGCGAAGTAGCCTCTCTCAATTAATCATAAATAGCGCACCGCAGACCTGGCAAACGAGAAAAATGCGCAGTACATGCAGTGCACCTATCCCCTGAGCAAAACCCACTTAATATTGACCTATCTCTTAAACGAAAGTTAAACATCATGAAGTGGCGTTTCACGAATTTATCGGCTTGGTCTAGGGTGTCCTGAATATTTCTGTTACCCAGAAAATAACACATCTACGGTTTACTTGTGGTCATTCAGGGGCATCACGCGGCTTCCAAAACCAGAATCCAAACGCTCTGGCCATTAGGACGCCAAAGGAGAGTGAAGAAAATTACTTAAAACACATTTCACGCTTTGGCTTTGATTAATCAACTCTTAATGGATACTCTCGATGAAAGATGACCATTTTCTTCCGAAGAGTCAAGTGGATTGCGCAACAAAGTCACATGTAGTATGCAACAAAGGGTATTTCGTATCGTCCAGAGTCAAGTAGGTACTGATTGTTCTTTGATGACCACTCGCTGTTTTCCTCGTGCGCTGTGGATTGAGGAGAGAAGGGTTTGGAGGGAGAGGCTCGGGAGGGGAAGAGGGCGTAATTAATTCACGCCTTCTATCCATCCCAAATTGATGCGAATGCCCCTCTATTTACTGTGACCTCTTGCACAACCAATTGATAAACCTCCATTACCTGTTTGCACGTCCACGCAGGAATAAAACATAACCCTGCCCTTTGCATATTTATTTGGACGAAATGATATTATTCCATATTAACACTTCAAATTGAATTGAAGTGGCGACTTTATATTCTATTTGTAAGTTTGCCGTCCATTTCATCGAATGTGTCAAATAAATATTCCGCCCTTAAATCTATATAGACACCAAATATCTAGTTTCCATCATCACATTCATAATTGATGGAAACGGGAGAAAAAGACTCACCCACTGCGAGCTTCTTCGTAATTTTTCACGCAGAGATGGTGAAACCATGGCCCGCGAGCAGAGCAATGGTGCAGCGAGAACAGTGTACTCCAAACCGCGTAAGTGTCACGAAATTGTACTCTTGGCCCAATATACTTTTACGTGCCGCTCAAAGGACAAACTTTCCAGATTATTTGGAACTGGCCCACTTATTAATTTCGACTCGTCAGGATATTGTATCAAAGATTA
Source organism: Hetaerina americana (assembly GCF_022747635.1). Classification (NCBI taxonomy): domain Eukaryota; kingdom Metazoa; phylum Arthropoda; class Insecta; order Odonata; family Calopterygidae; genus Hetaerina; species Hetaerina americana. The sequence continues at coordinate 102,400,919 of NW_027286874.1, read as the reverse complement.
CCCACTCCTAAATGATGTTTGAACACCTGCGGGGACCCCTTGACGAGCGATGAACATAGAAAGGCAATGAATTCAACATTCGAGTGGTGTTAAAATTTGGGCGAGCATATATAGGCCGTGAAATCTGTGGGAAAGGACATCCATCAGCAGTTCCCTCAGCCTCTGCTGTTGTTCTCCCACGTCCTCCCTCTCAGCCAGAGACGTTCCGTCTCGTGCGATGGGGTGCCGTCTCACAAGGACGGCTGCCAAACAACAGGGATTCACCTCCATATTAGAAAATTAATGTGTGGTCCGTAGATCTATGCGGTTTACCGAAGCGCCAGTCTCCGGCAAACAGTGAGCTATTAGTGGTGACATGTGTCAAACACCACGATTGGCAACCCTAAAGGGAAATTTACAACTCGGGAAAACATATTTATTGTTCTGCCACACTAGAAAGTTTGAAAACCACTGTTTTAAATGCCATGGAAACGGAAAAAATATCTTGTCAGTGGGTACTGGGGAAATTTGGCCCTGGCGACAATTTTGAAGCATTCCGAAGTTTCCACTTTTTCACATGTTGTTTAATGAATTGAAAAAATAGCACATATAACAAACTCGGAAGGTTTTTAGGAACTGGGGGAGGCAGCCTCATTGAATACAGAAGTCAATAAGAAATATTGGGGAACAATCGATAGAAAACTGGATTACATGGATTATAGAAATGTTCGAAGACGATCCGCAAGCAAGTGCCATTTGAAGGGAATTGAAGGACATATTCGATGGTTCTGTAACAAATAAGGCGCTTTGCTGCGTCACAATCGATTGCTAATAATTTATTTGAAAATAAATGAAGGCCGCATTCCCCGTCAAAATTTATAATTTGAAACGTATTACGTGTTCGAGATTAAAAATATTTCCTCCTGCAGTTAGCGAGTGGATGTTGCATCGAAGTTTATTTTGGTATGCATAACACATATTCTAATCATAGCCTAATCTATTTTAATAGTCGAGCCTAGAAATTGAGCTGAACTCCCCGTACATATTCCAATACACGACTCAATACCTTATGCACGTTTGATACCGAGAGGTCCCATGTCCGCATGCTTTTCCGTTCAAGGTATCAATTGAATCCTTGCCTGGGAACCTCAGTATCAACTGCATCCTTGCTCCTGCTCCCACGGAGTTCATGAGTTGCGGTCAGCGATATTTCATCGTCAACAAAACTAATTCATTTTCATTTCTCGACTACGACCTTTAAGTGCATCTACGGCAGGTAATCACAGAATAGCTGGCTACTTAGTCTTCCAACCACTCTTATCTGACCAGGCATTGACGTCGAAGCTTCCCAAAGTAGAGACCCTTTGCCTATGTGGGTGGTCGGGGCCTTATTTTTATCTTGGAATATATAAATTCTGAAAGCGGTGAAACGAGCTTGGAGAGTGATTTACTCGACCAGATATCGAGTCCCGTTCCACATGTTTTCCTTCTCAAAGGGCTTGGTTCGCCACGCCACTCAAGGGAGAGTTTTTCTTTAAAGTAATGCCATCCTCAGAGCAAAACCGTGAAGCTGCTGTGTTCAATATTTTCCTCCAAAAAACACCAAAGTTAGCGAGACATGAGCAGTTCCAATCGCAACGGGATTGAAACGCGCATCCAATAGATCGGAGTCCATTTGTCACACCCGAAGATTTGTTATGGCGTGCAATGGTCGAGTTTTAAAAGCACGGCATTCCTAAGGCATGGGAAATTCACTCTCTCAAGGTTGGGGGCATGGTTTGCGTTCAGCTAAAGGTAGTTCCGATACATCATCCTAGTTTGGACGCGCGCCCTTCTGTCCAGTGATCGGACCTCCTGCCCAACGAGACGGAATGCACCAGTGAATGTATATTATTCCGTCTCGTTGCCCCGGCCGGCATGTCCGCCGTGTCCTGAAGGTCATCAATAAAGTTTTAAGAGTTCCCGAAATCGGGGAAGGACTGATCGGGCCCCGAACTCTCCGCCGCACTCACGGGGAGGAGAGGGAGACCGAGGAGGGGGAACTCGTGACATACGATGCCGTGCTTCGCGGTGGCACGACTGTTCCTCCGTGCTCGCGTGAGCCCCAGGGAAGCGGGTGACTCCGCGCCCTGCACCACTGGGGACGGGAGTGCGGTAAGTGGGGCGGCGAGGAAGGTTGCGGGGAGGGGGTTAGAAGGGGAGTGAAAGGTGGGGGGATGGAGAGGGGGGTCGAAAGGATGATAAAGCTACGGCGACGTTACATCACCCGGAAAGACTTATTTCACCCGAAACGTAATGAGCAGACAGGGAAGACGATTTACACGGTCAATACCGAAAGGATAGGGGGGGGGGGGCGATTTGTCACAAAAAATACAGGAAGTTGTAATGTATGGTCAGCGATTTGTTGATTCCGGAAAGCGCTGGTGAGAAAAATGGTATTCCGATTATTGATTCCTTTACAATTTAGTCCGTAAAATAAACTATCCATTGCAATAACAGACGAACTTCGTGGTAATCCGCTCGCTCAATATTCTTTCCGATCGTTTCTGACAAACCAGAGTTACTTTCTAAGCAAATCACAAATTTTCTAAGCAAATCAAAAAATACGACCGTTTTTGACAAACCAGAGTCATTTTCTAAGCAAATCATAAAAAATTCGATCGTTTTTGACAAACTAGAGTCATTTTTTAAGCGAATTATAAATGTGTGGAACTTCACAAAGTATTTATTTTTGTCTACAATGAAAGGAAAACCGGACTGAAATGGATGTTAAGGAAAGAGTACCGGAAACTGTTTTGAAGCCAGCAATATATATTCAAAACTCATGAAACTTAGAGACAGTGCGAGATAATGGGGAAAGGGCTGAGAACGGCAATGTTGAGGAGGATTGAGGGCATTTTTCTTCAAGTCACGTGAGCAGATAAAAATACTTCGCTGGAGAGAATAGCCTTTCGTTCTACATTCCTAAAAGTATTCAGTACCACAATTCTGGGTGGTCACAGTTTTTAATTAAATACACTCCAGTCTACGTTTCTCGGGCCACAGTTTTCTACTCGACTCATTTTCCGGTGACCTAGCCAGGAGGGCATGTTAATTTCTGAAATTCGCAGAAATAATGTAGCCTTTCACTTTGTGGTTCATGTTTTCACCTCCCTTGGATTCAAATTTCATCCCGAGGCTAAATATACGTACGTACCTTTCGCCTCTCTGATCAGCTCTTACATTCCGACTCACTACAGCTCATTTTCGAATAAAATTCAACAGAGTTTATTAGCCCACTGAAATGCAAGCACAGTGAGGAAATCAACAAAGTTTTTTCAATCGATAGGTAAAAATATATGTTGCTCTTTCTTAATTAGATAAGATAGCTGCATTAGATAAAGAAAAAAACAGTATTGGGGGGGCTGAGGAATTCTGCAATTCTTGAGAATATTTACCACTTATACTTTACCACTTATTAGCTCAACTATGCCAAAAAATGGATTTAATCAATAATGATAGCAAATTACTTCGGAGTCTATCGTTGCTCATTAGTCCTGTTTCTATACCGATGAATGTTCAGACCCAATTCCAGAACTGCTGTAGACATTACACGGCGATGCGTATGATGTGTACTCAGCTGTTTACACACGATAAGAGTGACGCATACACTGTGAATGGTAGTTTTAGCCCTCTCTGATAATTTCTTCCTAGAGTGATAAATTAAATGACTCCTTATTGAGTTCCGAGCTATAGTACTGAATAAAAAAAACAGTTTTTAAATAAGTATATAAGCCCTTAATACGTGTGGCTTTGAGGACTAAAACGAAAAAAAATCGTTAAGAGAACACCAAAAATTGCTTTCCATGTTTCTAAAGGTTAAAAAATGGTATATGCGAAAACATTTGATCTAAATATCATAAGAATTTTTGAATAATCAGTTGGATTTTATTTGAAAATCTTTTTCAAGTCACAAGTCATCACTCGACACTTCTGTCTAAAACGTGGGCTCTTTGAAAACGTTTACGCGTTCGGGAGGACATGACCTTCATCCAGAATATCTTCAAGGAGGATGAATGGAGCAACTTCAATAGCCAACAGCTAACCGGCGGCGAGGGGGCAGGTGGCGAGAGACTATTGCAATCAAGTCACCGCTTCAGCTATCTCGGCGAGTCATCGGCCAACTCGTGGTTTAGTAATTTGCTACCCTTGCTTTTCCATCCAATAACGCCTACTCGTTTCTCATTCATTTATCATCCATCCCCCCGATGATGGGAGGTCATGCTTATCCCCTCACGATAATGTTGCCACTGCTATTCTTCTAAAGTTAGGTTAACATATAGCTTATTTCAAAGACACTTTGCAGCCATCCCAACGGTTAACTTTAAATTGAATACATTTTATTGCAGCCGTCCAGTTATACGAGTTGAGTATCGGGAGACAAGACAGTTTAATTTATCTTAATTTATCGCGTTGATACTCCCCCTCGCGGGATATCAGTACTTCACTATCTCCATGTTTATTCCTCGAAACAATCGATACCACGATACAGCACTATTCGAATGGAATTTTTATTTGAAATTTATGAGAAATAAGTTAGCAATAAGACGGAAGCCGATTTTAGGTGTAGAATATCGAAAAATTAAAAAAAAAATTCAAACAGACTATTTTTCCATTCATTCCACGGAGCTCGTCTTCCAATTAATTCTATGAGATATTTATGGGAAATGCGAGTTTTCCATTCAGAGGCGCAGAGTGCACAGCATACGTTTCCTGCTGTTTACTCATGGAATTAAAAAGTGTTTTTCACTAGGCTGGAGTGTACGCCGCCCACTATAATCCGTGAGCGTCACGCCATCGAAGATGAGAGTCACGAACAGTACGGCGGTAAGTGTCGTGACATAAATATTTAACAATAATGTCAGGTCTTGTATCACACCCAAAAATTTCATGATACAAAGTGGAGTGCAAACCAACCTTAAATGGTCCCCGCCGACACTTTCAAGGAGGGACATCCACGAAAATTCAGATCGCAAACACGTGAAATGACACTCGTATGAAAGTTGCCACAACATGCGTAATATGGATCGGCTTTATGTGTCGCGGCATTCAGTGCTCTCAACCGCGCTGGGTACATCTCACCACATGCTCTAGTAAACATTCATATATTTGATAACATAGTTTCGACTTCCTATAACAACCTCCCACTTGTTTCCCAAATAATAATAATAATAATAATATCTATAATTAAAAGGAATGAGCTTTGCATGTTATTTTTTCGTTGCCACAACACATGAACCATTACGAAATATTTTCAAGTGTTCTCGACGTTTGGTTTCTCGGGTTTGAAATATGGGAACGCGACGCTATATTTAACTTCTCTCTCATATACGCACTCCCCTAACCTTTTTAAAATTTCAGCTTAAATCTATTCGGTTATCACCGTTATACTGAAGAGAGGGCAAAATTCGCATATCATTTATTGAAGTGGTATACAAAGTATTATCAGAATGATTACGAGTGCCTCAAATTTTATTCAATTATCTCATTATAAGTTGATATGAGAGTCAAACACTCGTTACGAGCATTCGCGTATCATATGTCATGATAGCGAAAGTGTGTCACTGTAATGCGACGGTCTTGTGACGACTACAACCGGTGACTCGATATCCGAATCAGAAACTCCGATATATTTCTAATTGCTCAAATCGAATTGTATTATTGAACGCAATCGATGTACATATAGACTAACATACTAAAGTTTTTATGGCCTCAGTTCGCGTATTTATTGGACAGACCTCGTATGTTACGCGAGGCAGCGGGAGAGGCAAGGCTTCCACGGTTGCCACCACACGAAATCATTGCAAATTGGAATCGACACTCACAGCAAGAAAGAAGACACAAAAGAAGACCGGCCGAACCAGTTAGATTAGGGAATTGGGGTATTAGCACGACGCTGAGGGCAATGGAATTATTAAATATAAAACCGGAGATGGGAAGAGGGAAAATGGATTTTTAGGGCAGGAGGAGGTGAGATGGAAGAATCGCGGGGATTACTGTAGCGGCAGTCACAGAGAAATAAGGAGAGGGGGAGAATCCCTCGAGGGACGGCAGTAGTACTGAGCAACGAGAGGCAAAGTAAACATAACGGAGGTGAGTGATAGAATATTGTTAGCTAGAGTAAACGTTAAACTGACGAACTGGTCATTATCCCAACAAGTAATCATAGGTAGGAAGAAACAGGAAGAGTACACGGTCAATTTGGGAAAATAAATATAGGTATTCCTGGGAGAAATACTTGGTAATGATGGGGGGTTTGACAACGTAGGCGGTCGAAGGGAAAGTGGGTGTTATGGGGGTGCGATGGAGGACTACGGTTTAGAAACAAGGAATGACCGCGTGGAGAAAGAAATAGAACCTTGTAGGAGTAATGGTTTAATCATAACAAGCAATTGGTATAAACACCACAATAGGTGAGAAAGAAAGGAATGGGTGTGCTGTACAGAAAGGGAACAGAGAAGTAAACAGAGAAAATCCGTGCAAACGCTCAAAGATAAGTCAGGAAAATTATTACCTGAACCGGGTAAAATTCAAGAGAGATGGGAAGAATATATTTAAGATCTATGGAGAAGGATGGAGAAGGTGAAATGGACTGAGAAGAAAACAAATGAGGAAGTACTTGGTATGGTGGGCGAAGAGAGGGGTTTGTTGGGAGCAATCCTATGGAGGCAGGAAAAGTGGCTGAAGGGGGTATTGACCGGCAGAGGGATGTTGAAGACTGTAATTGAGGGGAGAATGTTAGACAAACGAGGAAAGGGAAGGAACAGGATAGGGATGTTGGACGGGATGAAGGGAAGAAGAAAGTACTCAGAGATGGAGAGAGACCTGATGTAGGGTAGGATGTTGTTTTTTCCTAGGGGTCACAAATTATTTTAATTAGTAATTATGTCCATCCAAAAACCTACCTTAACCGATAGATTACCTAATAATAAAATATAGCATAGCTATTAGGCGAGAAAGTTTAGATATAGAAAGAGAACATGACGTAGATGAGGATAGCTCAGATTCTCGCATTCTTAATGGCGGGGGAATGAAACAAATAGGGCGGCATTGTGGTTTATTAAATATAGAAGGAAGAATTTTATGTAATAATTCGTAGGATTCACGAGGAAGTTATTTAGTCGGAAGGTTTCTTAAGATAGAGTTAAGTTCCCCTCCCAGAAAAAGGGAAAGACATGGACAAGTATATGACGAATATGGAACAATAAGTTTGATCTCGCACGCAACTAAAGCGGTACTTAGGCTCATCAATAAGAGGATGGAGAGGAAAGCAAATGATTACTTAGGGGATTATCAGTTCATAAAGTGGAGGTACGTGGGATGCCAAAGCAGTAATGAGGTCACAAATTAAAAGTAACATTGAATATGCACGTAATCAATATACAATATATATATTCAAAAGAAAATACTCGTTAAAACTTTAATAAGGAGCGTGGTTTTCTTTGACGCGAAAACATGATCGTTGAAGCAAGATGATATGCGTAGATTGGAGGCTTTTGAAATGTGGGTGTGGAGAAGTATGGAAAAGGTGAAGTGAACCGAAAAGAAAATAAAAGAGAAAGTGCTAGGCATGGTGGGGAGGAGAGAGGATTGTTGGGAGAAATCAAAAAGAGGAAGGAAAGATGGATGCAGAGAGTTTTGATTGGCGGTATGATTTTGAAGAATGTGATAGAGGGGAGAAAATTTGGTGGGAAGGGTGAAAAATTTCGGGGGAGGAAAACGATATTATGCAGAACGGTCGGACAGTTTGAAGGGAGGTAGAAAGTATGCGAAATTGAAGAACGATTTAATCTAATGTGGGGTATCGGGTTGTGTATTTTTTATTCGAATCCAATTATGGCATCGGTATCCAGTCTGGGTCCATCCAAAGCCTATATTAAATGGTAGACTACCGACAGTCGAAAAGAATCTTGGTTCGGCTGTAGGCCGTAACCTTTTCGGGTGGGAGAAGGACTGAACATTTAACTCAAGATTGATCCTCTCGCCCGAAGAGGCTACGGCCTATGTCGGGCATGTCAGGCGTTCTTTTATATTCTGTAGGCTACTTTGTATAGCCATGTATTTGAGCTAGGCAAATAAACACCTACTTGGCTTAGCAACATTCGAATGTCTCCACTATGTAAACCACTCGGCTCTTCACTTGCACGAAGGCATTTGAAGCTCAAACGGGAGGTAACGAGGAGCTTGGGTGTTGCCATATGCTCTGTTAACGTTGGTGAGAGTTGCGAATGTACGTACCACCGAAGATCGCCACTGGAATGGGGGCCGAGGAGCGATCTTCGGGGCAAGAGGTCATAGCCGTGGAAAGGTCCCGCGACTGAGAATTCACACTCACTCCTCTGTCTCAAATTTTCGCGCGAGGAGGCAACGGTGCGAGAAAGGGTCGAAGAACTGCGTAATCCCGTTAGCTTAAGCCCATGATTAACATGCGGACGGAATCCCTTTCGTGGTTTGTAAGCGCCCTCGTCAGCCCAAACACCTCACAACTTCTCCCTACTATAAAATGACCAGCCCAGGACTTTTTTCAAAATTATTACTTCCTTCATAGTAGTCTGTCGTAATCAGTCAGCCATTTACTGTGCAAAGGATATTACCCACCGCAACAAACCCAACGCCAAGTTGGATCTTTATCATGCTTTTTGACTTGTATTTCCTCCCGTGAAACTTACAGTGACCTCCCTAATTTACAACGCATTGCAAATGCAGATTCGACAAAAAAAATAGCATTTTCAACTAAAATGTCTGCGTTGATATTTTGTACACACTTAAATTTTGACAATTTCCACTATATCTACATCAGCGTCGGACATTTTATCCGTCTCTTCACCCTTCTTCATTTCGATGCCCGCCTTTGCCCCTCCGTGCCATGGAGACGCTGTGTCGGCTACGCCACCGTCGTCAAAATACGATCTCGACTTGCCTCTGCTAAATAAGTAAAACTGAAAACTGAAAGTCTTCGCTGACTTTCCCACACGTTCAAGATGCGAGTAGTTCTTGTCAACTCAATCGCTTTTAGTGTGGTAGGCCTAGGAAATTGAAAGGAAGTGTAACTGTGGCTTGGAGATCATTAGGCAAGTGGCAGCAGGCACGCGTAAGTTTGCAGCATTGGATTATTTTTTTTATGTATATATATATATATATATATATATATATATATATATATAATATATATACATATATATACATATATATATATACATACATATATATTTTTTTAAATATATTTAAGGTAATCTACCGGTTAAGGTAGGTTTTTGGATGGACATAACAACCAAACAAACATTTTATTACTCCTAACAAAACACAAAATCCATCATCATACTCTATATAAGGTCCCTCTTCATCTCTGAGTACTTTCTTCCTCCCTTCATCCCGTCCAACATCCCTATCCTGTTCCTTCCCTTTCCTCTTTTGCCCAACATTCTCCCCTCTATCACAGTCTTCAACATCCCACTGCCGGTCAACACCCCATTCATCCACTTTTCCTGCCTCCATAGTATTTCTCCCAACAAGCCCCTCTCTTCGCGCACCATACCAAGTACTTCCTCATTTTTTTTCTTCTCTGTCCATTTTACCTTCTCCATTCTTCTCCACACCCACATTTCAAAAGTCTCCAGTCTACGTCTATCCTCCTGCTTCAATGGCCACGTTTCCGCGCCGTACATAGCTACGCTCCATATCAAAGTTTTTACGAGTCTTTACTTAACGTCCTTACTAAAGGTCCCAGTCATCAACTCCCTCCTTGTGAAAGCCTCTTTGCATAGCGCAATTCTTCTCCTTACGTCCCTACTACTTTGACCGTGTTGGTCCAAAACACTACCGAGATACGTAAACTGTTCCACCTGCTCTAGGTTTGCCCTCCTACTTTAATGTTAAGCTTAGCCTTTTTCTTTCTAGAAAATCGCATAACCTTTGTTTTATTAATATTGATTCTCATCCCATACCTGTCGCACTGAATTTCCAATTCACTCAGCAATGCTTGCAGCCCCTTGGCTGACTGACAAACTTTAGCTGGGTCATTAGCAAACATAACTGATTTTACGCATTCCCCGCCCACTTTCATTCCTACCTCCAGTTCTTCCCATGCCTCTTTGATCATTTCCTCAGCATACAGGTTGAACAGCAACGGTGATAATAGTCAACCCTGCCTTACACCCCTCCCTAACACTGCCCAACCGGACTCCCCGTTTACACCCGCACCTGAGCAGTCTGAGACATAGGTTGCAGATTAGCCTCCTTTCTCTCCAATTTATTCCTATTTTCTGCATATATTCTCATTAGTTTTTCCCAATTCACACTATCATACGCTTTTTCGAAATCTACGAAACAGGCAAATACCTCCTGGTTGTGTTCTATATTCCTCTCGATTAATTATCTCATTACTGCAATGGCATCACGCGTACCTCTCCCCTTCCTAAACCCAAACTGATCATCCCTAAGTAATCATTTGCCCTATTCTCTATCCTTTTGTTTTACCTTTTTCGGAATAGGAACTAAAACTGATCTCACAAAGTCTTCCGGCCAGATACCTTCCTCATAAATACTACGAATCAGCTCATATAGCCTCTTCCTCCCACATTTTCCTAAGCATTTTAAAAGTTCCACGGGAATGTTATCTACCCCCACGGCCTTATTTAGTTTCATCTCCCTTAATGCCCTTTCTATCTCATTGTCTAGTATCCCTGGACCTAAGCTGTCTTCCTCTACGTCATTTTCTTTTTCAATGTCTAACTTTGTTGGTCTGAGTTCTTTACTACACAGTTCTTCTATATACTCCTTCCATTTCTCTTGGATCTTTCCTGTGTCAACTATTACCTTACCCGCCTTATCTGTAACTGTTAGCATAGCTCTTCCTTTCTTACTTCCCGATAACGATTTAACTTTGCTGTACAGCGCACCGATTTCACCCTTCCTCTGCAGACTTTCCATATCCTCGCACTGCGTCTTCCACCATGCTTCTTTTGCTTTATTTGTTGCCCGCCTCAATTTATTGTTCAATTCTTTGTACTTCATTTTGCCTAATTCTGTATTTACATTCTTCCATTTTCGTCGCTCATCCATCTTTGTAATCATCTCATCCGTGATCCATGGTTTCCTAGTCCTTTTAGCGTTAACGGTTCCAATAGTGTCTTTTGCGGCTTTAGACAACCCTTTCTTGATCATTTCCCATTTTTCTTCGATAGTACTAAGCCCTTTACCATCCTCCATGACTTTCTCCGCCACCTGTTTGTATTCCTTCCTTTTCAACCCATTGAATGCTTCTACATTCCATTTTCTAACTCGCCGCCCCTGCCTTATCTTTTTGAAACGTACGCTACATTTCATAACAACTAAATTGTGGTCTGAGTCCGCATCCGCTCCCGGGAAGCTGTGGGAATTTATCACACTGTTCCTAAACCTGTGTCTAACCAGGATATAATCTAGCTGATATCTTCCTGAGTCACCTGGCATTTTCTATGTATACCTGCGTCTTTTGTGGTGTCTAAACCAAGTGTTGGTGATGACTAACCCCTGTCTTCTGCAGAACTCAACTGCTTTCTCCCCGCGGTCATTCCTCGTGCCTAAACCGTATTCGCCCACCTCATCACCATCTCTTTCTTCGCCTACCGTCGCATTCCAATCCCCCATCACTATCAAATATTTCCCTGCAGGAACACACGCCATTATGTCCTCTAACTGATCGTATATCCTATCGATCCCTTCTTCCTTATGGTTGCTCGGTGGCATGTATACCTGAATAATAACTAAGTTCGTCGGTTCAGCTTTTATCTCCACTAGTAGTATTCTATCCGTTACCTGCTCTATGTTGACTACGCTTCTCCCTACCTCTTCATTTAGTACAATGGCAACCCCTCGTTGGCTCTCGTCCCCGCCGCTGTATATTATTCTATACTTATCACTCCAGTAATCCCCGCTATCCTTCTATCTCACCTCGCATAGACATAAAATATCTACATTTCCCCTTTTCATCTCTCGCTTAACATTCTCCAATTTCCCTGTCCTCATCATTGTCCTAACATTCCACCTTCCTATTCTAACTACTTTGGTCTTCTTTTACTGCGTCTTTTGTCCTGCTGCTGCTGGTTTTCCCTTGCAAGGGTTTCGTGGGATGACGACCGCGGAAGCCTTGCCTCCCCCGCTGCCGGGCACGACACACGGCCGATTGGGCCGAGCCCCGTAGTTGCCAGGACTCAAAATCTCTGTATAGTCCATCATGTTAATCTTGGGAATGATAATTGAGGTGGTTTCCCGTTGCCTTCCTCAATAGTGTTTTTAACGTGACACCAATACTTACTGGCCGCCCCACTGGGGTCAGACGGCATTGCAGCCGCCTCACTGAGGAACAGACGCTGCGTGGACTACCTTTCGTCTGGCTCCTAACCTTCGACCTATCTGGCATGGGTGACCCTCCCAGGAGCAATAATTATTAATCCCGCCAGCCCAGCTCTAGGGGTCATCGGTACGCACAAGCCCTTCCACCACGTCAAGGTTGTAGTCCGAGGAGGGAAATATATATATATATATATATATATATATATATATATATATATATATATATATATAGTTATTGTTTATTGCAGGATTTATTTATTCCTCCCCCAACCCAATAGAGTTTCCGTATTCCAGATAATGACGAACGAAAATCAAAGGTTGAATACATTGGAAGAATCAATGCCTGCGCGTGTAAAACACGATTTCAAATACAAATCACTGCCGGTATATGCAGAGATGAAAGCATACGCCTCCAACGCGTTCTTTCCGGGTGAGAAGCTTACTTTCTCAATTCGGAATCTTAAATTACACATTTAGGAACAAATTGCAGTATACGCTTGTGCTTTCTCCTCACTTTTCCCATTGTAATTTGAGCTTTCATTTCTGCTGTTTCATCGATTAGTCGTCGTGTTGTTTATATCATTATAACTATGTATTACTCTATCGACTGGCTCAACTATTCAATGCAAATAAATAGCACCATAATCTCTTCCTTCGAGAATTGCATTGATCGCCAAGGGACACTACTTCACTCTTCCATAATAAGTACTCCTTTATCTTAGCACGTCTCCTGCAATTTCCCTTTGCAGTAAAACACAAAAGAGAATAAAATACCAAAGGGTAAAAAATGTTGACGGAGAAACTAGGGCCTCAGGGTCCCTATCTCAAATGGAGGCCAAGGATTCAATCTTCACTTCGAGCTCCTTTAGAGTGGCGAACTTATCACAGGGAGCCGTTGTTTTTTGAGTCCTTGTCCCAGTCGTTTCGGATTACTGCCCCAATGGGAGGAAGGGAGAGGGGGATGCACGGCCGGAAGAGTCATGAGGGAGAAGACGCCGTCACAGCTTTCCAATCTCTGCCCCTCAAGGTCTACTTCCCTCCACGGGTCACGTACTCGCATCGCGGGCTTCTGGTAAGAAGTCGCCGATACTGTTGGAGATAACAACCGCTCTAGGAGAAGGAATTGTCCAGTATTATAAACGCGTTCGCATTTACCGCGGTGTGGAGGTCAAAAAACTCATCATTTCCCTCTAACGGTGATTCGCCGTCGGAAAAACTTAATAATTGAGCATTTAAAAAAGGGTAAAAACTCCCAAAGCGAAGTTACTTATCCGTAAAACCATGCCCGATCCAGTTATTTGTCCAGACAAGTGCATCAGCGGAATTTAAATAAATTCGTCACGGTAATTTCACACTGTAATATGCTTATTACGTTATGGTAATTTATTACTGCAGTGTTCCTAAATGCCACCAAAATCTTCACCGTACTACAGTAGTTTCCGTTATTATAATATCATGGTCATGAGCATATATAAAATTAATGAAGGCAATATGAATGCTTGAAAGCGGCCAGCTTGACATGGATCAAGTCTTCGCTATTCGAACCATTTCTCGGAAAAAAATCCTTTGGTGAGACTAACTAAGAGTGTAATTTTTCAGTCCTCGTCGAAAATAATTAAATTCAAAATTAGAGTGCCAAAGATAATTGGGAAGCCATCCCTAAATTCTGGCACAATTCTTTTGTTTATGCGCAAAAATCTTTCGAGAAAGGAGTTTAAAAAACCGCCACAAGAATCGTCCGACCTATTTTCGCCGTAGTAGATATAGCTGTTCCTCTTTCTTCCATTAAGAGGGTTCCATCCGGTTGTGTAACATAACATTGATCCACGGCCGACCTCTGTTATCCGATCATCACGTAATCCTCACCTTGTCTCTCTCTCTCTCTCTCTCCCTCCTCCATCGGAAAAGTGGGATAAGGGTAGGGAAGACCTCATCCCAGCGAGCCATTTTTGAAGCATCCGCTTAAGACCTGCGGGGCTTTTAAGTATATCTCCGCTTCACAAATACATGGCTCGATTAAGAACATATGACTAATAAAACCTAACGCCAATTTAAGAAATAAAAGTCAAACTGGAAAAAGATCATTGTTTATTTTAGCTGAAAAATATCATCGATGGTATAAATCATTTGGTATCTAGCGATGAAAATTCAAATGACTTTCTCCTTTTGACGAACTCCAAGTAGCAATTTGATTCGCTGTTGTGGAGAGATGCAAAACGTGTACGCCCATACATGGACATGCGGAACATACATGTACAATCCGAGTACATCCTGCAGTATGAACAATCGGGTGCATTAGAGCACGTTTTTTTACAATCATCTTTTCAGCATAATAACTTCAACCATTCTATTAGCTTTTACAGTACAACAATATTAATATTTCAGGATTGATAATTTGAAGAAAACATAGTTCCAGTGATTAAAACTTCAACGATGAGGATGGCGAATAAAAAATCACACAGACATAAGACGAAAGAAAACAAATGTGCGCATGAAAGATCTGGTGCTTTCCCGGCGTATTAGTTGGGTGAATTCTTCTCGGGTCTTCCACCGGGTCAATGGCTCCATAGCTGCCGACGTTTCGATTCCCGACTCGGTCATCGTCATCAGGGCTGATTGCAGTTCCGCCAAAAAGTTGTTGTTGTTTCCCGACAATGGTTGGTCTGGGGACCAATCAGATGACACCTGAGCCGTGGAGACGGGTAAATAAATAAATATATTTGAAACTTTTTGGCGGAACGGCAATCAGCCCTGATGACGATGACCGAGCCGGGAATCGAAACGTCGGCAGCTATGGAGCCATTGACCCGGTGGAAGACCCGAGAAGAATTCACCCAAATGTGCGCATCTTTATTTTAACGACTTTCAGGTTCTTGCGCGTCTTAAAATATATCAGCAAAAACCTTGGCATCACATTGCCTTTTGAAAAAGAAATGCATTATTATTATTCGATTGAAAAGTGAAAACAATGTGATAGGGAATTATTTTACCGGGTCCGTGATGCTGAGGTCCAGGTAAAGAAAATATAAATATGGAGTGTGCGCAGTGAATGATTAACTAATAAGGCCGACAGTCGATGAGACCGGATTGGGCATAGGTTGTTGCCCTTTTCAAAATATTAAAAAAGGCTAGCGTGAGGTGGTGGCCCGTTTTGCCCGTTCTTAGAAAGCTAGGCCCGAGGAGACGCCGTAATCAGATCCTCTCCAAATATTGAAAAATAGAAAAGAGTTGTCATCAAATTTCCAGGGAAGGGTGAAACGAATTCCCCTGCGGGATTCAAAAATAATCTCCCGATAGCTAAAATTCAAGGAATATCAAGTTTGTCGAAAATTCGCTTCGCGCGATTCTACATGGGTTTCCATGTAAATCTTATCGTCGTCATTACTTGGAACCCGGAACGAGAGCTCCTAGGACTGTCTGGCATGGAGCCCGAAGGGAGGAGATGCGCCATCTCTCTTAAAGCGTTTTCTCAGCACCCTTCCCCGAATCGCGCCGCTCCAAGGTTGCCTCTCCCTTACTCTTCCGCCGCCGTCGACCCCGATCGCTATTAGTGAGCATTGGCTGTAACCACAGATTAAAGTACGAATATTCCCTATGGGTAAATACTACACAGTCCAATAAATACGCGAACTGAGGCCATAAAAACTTTATTTTGCAACATTTAGTCTACGTGTACATGGATTTTATCCCCTTCAAAGTACTCTCAATTCGTTGCTATGCACTTATTCCATCTTCTTTTATTCCAATGTTTAAAGCACCCTCGGAAATCCTTGGCAGCAAGGCTTCTTATTTGTCTCCTCGTAGTTTCTTGCTTTATTGTGTCTCCCACATCTTCCCAGTGATGTCCCCTCATCACATTTTTGCATTTTGGGAATAGAAAAAAGTCGCAGGGAGCGAGATGTCGCGATTGATAAGGAGGATGATCAAGGATCAAGGTGATTGAATGTTTTGCCAGAAAGTGGCGCACAATCAATGCTGAATGTTCGGTTAAAATAACGTGCACTGTTGATTCCCCGAAATTCAGTTCATCAGCTGTCATTCGGACAGTTTTTCGAAGATCGGCAAGGACAAGGGACCGCACACGATCAATGTTGTCGGCAACACAGGTGGTTGAAGGTCGTCCCGGCCTTGCATCATCCGTGGCGCCTTGTCGGCCATCTTTAAAACGCTTAATCCACTTGAAAACGGATATTTTCTTCAGAGTATTATCATCGTAAAAAACTGTCAACATTTCAGTAATTTATCGATAACTTTTACCGCACTTCACCAGATTGTACCAGTTCGCACATTTATTGCACAGACCACGTATGCAGCTGCGTAAACTGCATGAATGGATGCGTGCGTGCGCCGGCAACACCCTGGGGGATCGAGGGGGTGATAGAGAGGGAAAGTGAAGGATCGGGAAAGGTAGCGGGTAGCTACGGGTAGCATAACATCACATCCCTAGCATAATGACTGTTGCCTATTGACAGGAGGCGCATGCGATAAAATGGAATTCATGACAGAGTTCGCTCTCTCTTGCAGTTTTATCCAGATTTTCTAGTAAGACCATAGTCGTTCTTGCAAGTGACTTCGTCATTGTACTTATGGAGTTCTGATAACATTTAGCAAATTATTAAATGCGAGGTGAACTGTGCTCTTCCAATAATAATGGCTTCGAAACATCCCTTCGCCATTAAGTAAATCTGACTTCCGATGAGGAATATTAACTCAGCAGGGTACGGCGGATAGATTGTCCGGTAAGAATACGAATTGGAACCATCGCAGCTGCTTCTAAACCACCCTCTCAGAAAAAACTCTAATATCTGTAAGCTGAGGGCGTAGTATATCTGTACTGTGCGCCTGGAACTTTCCTGAACCCAAAGTGGAGTCCCTCATGCGGATTCCTTATATCGGGTAGTGCAGCAGACGATTTCTCTCAACTTCTCGTGGTGATTTCTCCCATACACGTAGAAAATCCACATTTTCTACGTAGTTGTGATGGGGTCAAAATCACACCCTCGGGATCGGCATTAGACTAATACGATTTGTATTTATCCTGGAGGGAATGCGTCACATTCCTGATTACTTCGGCTCCCATTGCATATTTCACCGTAAACAGAAGTGTCGGCGCCACTGTGCACATATAATAATAATTCGCTTTAAAACACCTTTTATGTGCGGTCATATTGTACACCAAATATTCCTATTGTGGTCAAAGACATACCTACCTGCACACGAAAGTTTTCATTTTCGGATAAATAATGATATTAGACAGTCCATTCCTTGTTGTTGTTCATATTAAAATAATAGAGACTCCAATTAGAGGATAAATAAAATAAATTTCTTCCTATATATGGTCTCTGTTTTCCAGTAATGGCATGAAAGGCATACTGAATTCGTATATTGCACATGTTTCTTGCGCCTTCAGCTCTTCTGATTTTGGGAAATCTGTTGACGCAATAGATCCTATGAATCTTTCGGTATTGCGGTGAAGAAGGCAGCCAACCGCAGTGATCAACCGGAAGGTTGGTTTGATATGCAAGGGCAGAGCAGACCTAACACGGAGACTGAAGGCTCCATGGATCAAAGGTCAGATAATCGAGAAGGGACGTAGGATAGACATACGATAAAACAGCCAGGTTCATATCCTGTTGAGAACTCAAGCTCTAATTGAAAATGAAATCGATTATGAAATGGCAGCGCTATTTTTGGCACATTAAAAAAAATGTCTTATCATTAACATTCCTTCCTGTTATATGACTCCCAAGCATGCATATGATTCTTCATATTAAGCACATTTCACTGAAATAATAGGTATTATTCATTTTTTCGATAAACTAGCAAAACATAACTCTCAATAACACTCTCTTAGAAAAGATTTCCTGTTATTAGATTAATTATGAAATGATTTTACACCAATCTAGTCTGGTCTTTTAGTCTCTCCTATCTATCTTAAAAAACCTACCCTTTTCGGGTTAACCTAGTGAGGAAAACGCTTGCACGCCAATACATAAGGTCTCGAGCTCGGATTCTTCATCTGGAACGAGTGTTTAACGACATAGGTGCAATTTAAAAACTCAAACTTGATGGGCTTAATTTCGCTCAAAGAATAAAGACGACATCGTAATTACTAGACTAGGAATACCTGTTGGTGGGATTCGAAGCGCGGAATTGTTTAAGGCTGATGGACACATCAAACAAGCACATTGAGAAGGGAGCAAAAATTCGTGATTTTAAACATGTTGTTGATGTAAGAATCCGTTTACTCGTACAAGTGGACGTGGAGGACGTGTCCTTGGAGGAAATTCATGATAGACACACTTGATATTCAACAAAGCGGGAAGAATTAATCTGGACTTACGACAAGCAGTTTAAGAATTTGACTCGATCAAGAATGTCTTCAGGCTTCTTCAATAATTGAGTCTCGAAAACATTCTCAAGTAAGAGTAAGGGTTCTTTTATTTATTTTGTTATTACATAGCGTCCTACAAGTCACCGCTAAGGTGTGTGGCAGAGGATGATTACACACCAGACTACTTTTACCCAAAGTACTCTTCCCTCCTAGCGCGGTCGGACAACGTTATTCTGATTCCTTATCGTTCCTTGGAATGATGTCACCTCAAATCTATCTGTTCTACACTTAATCTCTAATTTTATTCACATGACCTCTTCTACCGCAGTAGGATGAGGCTAATAATACATTTTAAATATCATCGCAAAAGAGACATTCTGTCGGAAACCACTTCGAAGAAACCTTTACACTTTGGCTGCGTATGCTAAGCTGAGATAAGCTATTGAGCAATGAACAAAAGTAATGAGGTTGAATGCAAATACGTACATACTTTGATGAGAAAAATAAAACAATTGTTAGGCAAATGAAAAACAGGAAGATCCTCAGATTTTATCTGGAACCTTGTTACGTTGCCTTGGTAATGAGGAAAGCGTATTTCCATCGGTAGTTAATTCAATCCACACATCCAACAGGTTTCCGTCTCAAACAGTCCGCCACTTCGCGGAAGAAATTTTAAATGATTGACATTGTTCGAGCAAGACGAATCAATTTAATGATTCGTCGCGTAAAACGAAGCAACCCCATCGTAATTCTTTATCTTCAATATCAACTATGCTCCAAGTACTTTCCTATTCGTTTAAATGTTTTTTTTTAATTTCATTATTTTTGCATGATACTTTTATATTCTCCTTTGGAGAAAAATACAGTATCCTAATAGTTAACATTAACACGTTCACAAGAGCAAAATATTGGTCCTCAAACTGAACGCAAAGAATTGGCGGGGGAAGGCACACACATAACATCGGAGGATTGGTCAAAAAACAAGAAAACAAAATTACAAAGATAAGACCACCGAATTACGAGGGTAATCCCAGAAGTACCCGACCAAACAAAGAAAACACAAACATTTTGGAAAAAAATGTATTAATTTTTCAACATAATCTCCTTTCAGCCATGTACACTTTTCCCAGCGATGTTAAATGAGTTCGATACCATTTTTATAATAAGAACTGTATTGCTCCTAAAAATAAGTCTGTCTTGCGCCGACATCACTTCTTCACGGTTGGAAAATCTTTGACCACCGAGCCATTTTTCCAAGTTTGCGAACAGAAAATAGTCCTAGGGGGCTAAATCTGGCAAATAGGGTCATGAGGTAGCAATTCAAACTAGATTCACATAAGTATGAATGTAAATAATGAGTTTCATGCAAGTTGTATTGTAAATAATATCGCAAAATCAACAACGGAAACAACGAAACTCTCAAAAGATGCGAAGCAAGTGAAATCACAAATCCCAATCATATGTTTGCCTTTCCTTCCGAAAATGAATGAGTTGACTTCAGTTCATGAATACACATTCACTGAATTGGAATATTTCGGAGCGCGAAAAAAGGGGAAAAGGTTTGGAACACTGCCTTACCCAGGAGAATCTTGTTCAAGAACGTGCTCCTCGTACAGCCGACGAAATACGACCGGCTAAGCACTTTATGGCGTCGCTCAAATGCTCGAATTACCTCCGCGAAATGAAGCTGGTTGGTAACATAATTTTGATTCCGATCCGTTTTACGTAATTCGTGAATTTTAACGGTAATTTAAGCGCAGAAAAAGTGGACAAGAGAATGGGGACGTATTTAAGCGGCACCTGTCACACGAAGCGCCCGTCGTGTCCGGGACGAGTAAAGGAGGGAGAATACGTACGTATATCTTAAGCGAGAGAGAGAGACACCGGATGAAATACGGACGAGCAGAGCTGTTTACAAAACAAAAGGCCGTCGAGGGAGAGGCGTGGGTTAATAAAGGGAGCGGTTGGTGGGGGGGGGGAAGAGAGAGGAGAGCTTCGGTGAAAAGCCTCACTTCATCGGGAGGGGATGGAGCCGCGTTGCCTGCAAAAAACAATTTCCTTTTCCGTTCCGTCCTCACTCCCTCCCTCCCTCCCTTCAAGAACGCAGCAGCACTTGCATTTCACTTCCACTGGAAACGCGGAAAAAAGGGCAAATGAGGAAGGCGTCCAATTACGGCGACGCTATTTGTGGATGAATGGCCAGAAAGTCACGGCGAGCCAGACTGCTGCTTGACGTTTCGTATAAATAAATAAATAAATAATAATGATGAAAAAGGACGTCCTCGCAGCGAATAATAATTCCCGTAATAAGCATTGACGTAAGCGCCGCCGAGGTTGTCGCCAAATGAGATCAAGTGGGGAGCGGGCGAAGAGGGCTTACCCATTCCGCGGTGCATTACTGCCGTTTCCATCGCCAGTCCTTACTTCGAGGGGAGGATATTCTGCGCGGTTGGGAGAACGGTCAGAGAGAGAGAGGGCGAGGCTACATGCCAGCACCGACGACGCAAAGCATGGAACAGGAGAAAGTTATAATGTAGTAATTGTATTTTCTTTTAGATTCCCCCCACTGATGTCATAAATATTGATTCCCGAACGCACCAAGACGGCATTCGGCGGTAGAAGCATTACATTTTCCACAGATGTCTCCAGTATATATGCATATTTAATCAAATTGGCCTGAATCAGGGCGGTTTTTAGTTCTCCGATACGGTGACACATTTTCAAAATGGCGGCCGAAATGAGTTTTTTATTTCTCATTTTTTCTAAATCGTCGGTGATCTTCATAATTTTTCGATGTTTTATGTGTCACGGATGTGACAATAATCGTAATTGTGATGGTTTCTTACTGAAGTATATTCTATTGTGATTTTTTAAAGATTTCTTATGGATGAGATTTGATCCATTTTTAATTTCTATGATTTGTTTTCGGAAACGTATACTTGACAATTCCACAATTATTTCAAAATAATAAAATGATAGAAATAATATGATTTGAGAACATATTCTAAATTAGTGTGTTCTCTAAAATTATTTTGTAAAGTTTCCGGGCAGGAATTTCCCATCACTGTCAATGTCTGTGGAAATATTAATACGATCGATATTCCTCCCGACGTTCACTTTGGTTGCAGGAATTATAAACACACTTTTTAATTAGTCCACGCATATGTGATTACGTAATGATATTACGATAGGGTGGGTCGCGGTAGTCCAGGGGGCAGAGCGTTGGACTATTGACCGGAGGGTCCCGGCTTCGATCCCCGGGCAAGCCTCTCTGGGAACCTGCAGCTCCACCCAAGCTATGTAATTTTTTGGGTACCAGTTCTTCCTGGGAAACCATAACCGGCACAGGGAAAGGATCTGGCCCCCCTACCATGATGTGTGAATTTCACACGCCGTATAGGGTGTGTGAAATACTGGGTGAACTCTACCATCACCTACCAAACCGACCTTCAGGTTGATTACTGTGTTTATGTATTTTATAATTACAATAGGAAACAATGTCAATGCAATTTTCAGAAAACCCCAACAATCAGGTATGAGCTTCGTCCAATTCCACAATATACGAGGGTGGTCTGAAAAGTTTCCGACCTCAGAAAAATGCAGAAAAAATATCTTGTATCTTTGTTAGGTACCATTCCTTTACCCTCTAATGTACTACAGCTTTAGTTGAGCTCTAGGAATTCTCGCCAAATCCCAAAAACATGGTACCACAGAGTAATCCGGGAATTTTCCCCGAAGGTCCATCCCCTACACTCTAATTGGAAGGTTCTTTAATTACAATAGCCGCATTGTTACTTCTGCCACATATTGCAAAAACACATTTCATCTCCATGACATTTATCGTATTGTAAAGCATTCCATAAAAAAATCGTGATTTTGAAATAATGGTGGGTTAATTATTTATGAAAATGAATACAATTACATTTTCAGTGTAGGTGTGTGGTTATAAATGAGCAAATACGAGAATTGTCCTTAGCTCTTTCTCGTGCCAAGGAATCTATGCCCTGCACTTTCTGCAAACATTTGGCTCTCTGCCGA
Source organism: Hetaerina americana (assembly GCF_022747635.1). Classification (NCBI taxonomy): domain Eukaryota; kingdom Metazoa; phylum Arthropoda; class Insecta; order Odonata; family Calopterygidae; genus Hetaerina; species Hetaerina americana. The sequence continues at coordinate 102,378,196 of NW_027286874.1, read as the reverse complement.
AGGAACCGGGGGTTTCGTTTCCGAAGGCTTAGAGTCGCCTTAAAAATCCTCTAAAAAGTCTAAAATGCAATATAAAACTTTCAGATCGCAACCTGCGCAATGTAGGCAAGGAACAAGTGATAGAACATTTACTACCATCAGGGTAGCCCTTATTTTCAAATTACAAGAATATATAAATTGACCCGTAGAGGTGAGAAATTGAACCCAGGACTTCCACAGTGCACGCGGGGTTGATCGGTCTTGTATCTCCAAGCAAACAGAAGCGCATACAGTTTCCACCTCATCCAGGCCAATGCCCTCATCACCGGATAAGCTACGAATAAGCGTAACGGATTATCTCCTGAGCTCGAACGGCAAGTTTAGTCGATCCGGCAAGTTGCGCTTCAACACTCAAAGCGGATTTGGTAGTCAGTCTCCTCGAACCATTCTTGTCTGAGCATCACTGGTCGACAGGCTACGAAGAAATTCACTGAGCTGAGGAAGAGGAGACGGCCGCAGAAGATTTGTGCCACACCCCTACCTCCCCATTTCCTTCCCATCATTCTCTCTCTCCCCTCCCCCCCTCCCTCCCTTGTCAATGGGATATTCTATTCCACCACCTCGCGCAAAATTTTCGGAGTAAAAAAGGTCAGAAGGGCCGCTGTTGACTCTATAGACACCTATTTGTTTGAGTTCTATCGATTGGAATCGACCGATATCAATGAATAGGTGGTCCTTGTAAATTTTAAATGTCAGTAGCGCATTTCAAGCCGACGTAAACGGTGAAGTTTGGCTATATATATGTATGTACCTGTATATATATGTGTGTGTGTATATATATATGTATGTATATATATATATATATATATGTGTGTGTGTGTGTGTGTATATATATATATGTATGTATATATATATATAATATATATATATATATATATATATATATCTCCCTCCTGCTCAGCTAGAAGGCCGCAGGCATTTAAATATTCTTCCAATTTTCTACAGCATAATTTCAAACCACACGCCTAAATATTTATACGAAAATTTCCCCCCCATCAGCTCAATCCACAACAGGAACACTAGGGGTTATAATAAACTTCCTGTTCCACACCTTCGTACAGAAATCTACCACAAATCATTTCATGTTACAGCATGCCGTCTGTGGAACTCTCTCCCAGATGACACAAAAAAAACTCTCCATCCACAACAACAGTTAAGAGAGCACTTCACAAGTTCATTTTCCTTAACTTAAACAGTAAACCCTCCCTCTTTTCACTCGGCTGCCATACAGATCACTGTTTCTACTTTTTTTTGCCATCTCAAGCAGTACGATTTTGCATCATTATTTTTAGTTAATGCTATGTTTCTCATTACTCCTCATGTTTTGTCAATATCATTAATTTCTTCATTTCAATTTCAGTAACTTAATAATATGTAAACTATGTAAAAATGTTTGTTACAATTTATATGCATCTTTCCTCTAATTAATAGGGTTTTTGCAGGTTTTTTCACACCCCTCTCCTCTTCGTGGGTGTTTTCCTGCGTGGGTTTATATACTAGGTGAGCAATGCCACGCTACCCTAGCTTTTCCCACAAACCTCATTCTTTGCTAGACTTTCCTTTTTTTATTGTTCTCATTCTTCACTGTCATTTACTTTGAGTATGTGTAGTTGTATCCTTAATTTATACATGTATGTATATTAGTTCAATAGTTTCAGCCTCAACTTTGTGGAAGTTCATTTTAATAAATGAAAAAGAAACACTTTGTTCCAATCCACCAATTTATAATAAATGAAAAAGAAACACTTTGTTCCAATCCACCAATTTATTACAGGTACGACTAGTTTCGACGCTACGGCGTCATCCTCAGGTACTGAGGTACCTGAGGATGACGCCGTAGCGTCGAAACTAGTCGTACCTGTAATAAATTGGTGGATTGGAACAAAGTGTTTCTTTTTCATTTATTATAAATTGGTGGATTGGAACAAAGTGTTTCTTTTTCATTTATTATGTATGTATATATTGATGCATGTGTATATATATGCATATAGAGATATATATGTATATATATGTATGTATCTATGTGTATATATATATATATATATATGTATATGTATATATATGTATATATAAGTATATATATAAGTTTTATGCCTGATATAATATGTATACGACGACGGATAAAATGGAAGAAGGGACCATTAGGTCTCAATTTCGCCCAAATAAAGACCTCTATCTATCTATCCTTTTTAGCTTTGAACAAATCTAATTAAATATTAGAACTCAGGCGGGCTAACTAAATTCGCTGTCATGGCCGTTTACCTTGCGGATATTTAGGACTCATTAAGATTTTCAAGGAGAGGTCCCGCCAGAGGGTACCGCCATTCGGACCAGCGGACATACGTGCAGAGTATACAATCGGACCGCAATGTATGCGGTTGTGAGGCCCACAGGTGCCGCCATCCTTGTCTCCCGCCACTCTCCCAGCAGATTCCTCGGATGGCAAAGAATTTATACGAAAGGCTTGGCTTAAAAAGACTTGGAGTGCGCAATGCAAGCATACGTCACCACGAAATGCCAGGATTGCATCCATAATTGGAAAACGATTCAAACACCTTTGTTTACAAATGGAATAACATGCTATCCTTAAGCGTAATGTGGGCATTTAGCGTGAATGTTTTCACTGGATTAGTTTCAGGAGAATTTACATGCGTCGTTACCTCATTTCCATTTTCTCTATCCGAAACCTTGAAGCGTGAAAATTTAATGACAAAACCGTCTTTTCGCTCGAAAACTATATCTCAAAGATTTTGTAGTTTGACTAAGATTAGAATAAAATCATGAGACAGTTGTTAACTGGTCATGACCGATTTAGAGTTAAACTATCAAATTTCTCAAGAAAAAGGATGCCATACGAACAAGGCGTATGAATGAGGCGAACCACACGTCTGATGCATAAGTAAGGCTCAGGAACGGATAAGGAAGGTACAATTCACTGAAGGAAACGAGAACATATTTTCATTTAATGGAGCAATATAGAGAAATGCTTAAAACATTTTTATTTTATCGTAATTTAACACAGAGAAGAATAGTATGAAAGATCAATTTGTCCACGCATTATTTATACGCAATGCCTGTGCTTTCATTATGTCACATCATTAAAAGAACTAATGCCCACGTAAGATATTAAAAATGGATATCATCACCATGTACACATATTCAAACAAAAAAGGAATTCTTCAATAATTTTCTTCGTTGCATAATTTAGCCGACTTAGCTCTCGCACAAAAAGTCATTAATGAGCTCCAGAAAGCTTCGATTTCTTCGAAGTGACTGGAAGAGGGTGGGAAAACACATGATAGTCACGAGTTAATTTTCCTTAAAAACTTTTTCATGAGAAATTATTCAGCTAACGTCCAGTTTTCCTATATTGTATGTTGAATAGCTAAAAACCAATATATTTCAGTTTAAATTGTTAATCAACCGGTATTTTTCAAAGTATAGATCCATACTATTTACTCTACCCTCAATAGTCCATACTATCCACCGCCTCAATAGTCGCGGCGCGAGGATTCACTTCCTTTTATCCAAGTGTCGTCATTGTAGCGTCCACAGTAGTAGTAGTATTTAGGAAAACTAGGGTCGTTTGAGCCATTTGGGACGGACAGAAAATGGTGGAGAGAAACCCAGCGTTCGCATTAGCATACTCTTTACGAAAGGCGCCAAGGGGTCCGCATCTTAACGTCGCATCCGACGGACGGGGCACTCACTCAAAGTGTCCTCCATAGATCACCTCAAATAGGGATCAGGATACCACTGAAAAATATTCGACGCTGCCGGGATTCAAACCCGGGCCCTCTGGGTGGGAAGCCAGTACATTAGCCACCGCACCATCTAGATCCCTGCGTCCACGTGATGCCATTAGATATTAGCATAAATGTTCTTTTTGCAAGTGAAATTTCAATTGATTTCCACCGACTCAAACTCTAAGAGAGCATTACAAAAACCCCAAAAAAATACTAGTTAGGGCAGACATGAGATTCCTTCATGGGGAAAAATCTTTCGGCATCCTAATAGAACGGCCGTACACATTTCATGTTTTTATCATGAATTTCCGTGTTTCCACGACTTTAAGTATGAATAGAGCTGCCACTGCACAATACGCGTAGAACCTATGAAAAAGATCAATTAAGATTACGATCCTATATTTCCAGTCGATTCTCAAAGAAACCTTTGGGAAAGACTCAATGCCAAAATATTGATTGTAGACCGCAATAAATCAAGAAAAGTGTAACCGACAACGAGCAAACAAAACTGTTGTTTATTAAATGAAGAATACAATATATATTTCCACTGTCCTTTATCTCCTGGAAAGATACATTGTATTCTTCATTTAATAAACATGGATTTCCACAAAGTTGAGCTGGGGACAATTGAAAACTATTGTTTATTCTACTTCGCCAAAGAATTCCGGCTATACGTGATAGTGGATAAAATTCCGAAGATTCTGAAACTAAATTAAGCACGTATGAATAGAGACGCACGATTTTAATATGGTTGAAATTTAAATTTATCTTTAAATAAATTAATGTGTCTAAATTTAAAGATGCTATTTTCATAAGTTTAGAGAAATTAGTAAGTAAGAAAAATTGGTTGTAGGAGCTCCACTACGAGGCTGGTTAAAAGAAGGGTAACGGTCAAGCCAACAAGGGAATAATTTAAGCCAATCACCAAGATAACTTTCATCCCCAAGACGAGATTGTAGGACAGAGCTAGGCGACGGTCTATAAGTCTAAGAGGAAGTAACAAGCTAGCCCCAGACGACAGGATCGGCAAATGAGAATACGTATATATGTATCTCGAGATCGAACATCGAAGGTGTTGGAAGTGGAGGGGACACGCTGACCAATAAGGTGTTGAGCATACAAATCGGGAAAGATTAAATTAAATGTCGAGATAATTTTAATTACAGTTGATCTTGATTGGTGGCGGATAATGGTATTGGTTTTGTCTCGTAAAAAATCCAATACGAAAAACAAAAAAAATACCACAATGCCGATATCCCATTGAGAGATTCAGACACCAGGGTATCAGTGTCAGCAGACGAGTGCGTTAAGTGGGACATTCTAGCTTGGCCAGGTGCCGGTAATATTTATAAATAGTAACATCGCTTCCGTTGTGCTTCAGCGATGAAGAACAGGAGACATGTAATTGTGAGAACATTGCAGGCAATATTTTTCATTATTATTCTCATCAGCATTAAA